>NC_057712.1:18678762-18832329 GCF_004010195.1 Chiloscyllium plagiosum | reverse complement strand
ATCTACCTGCGGTGACATCGTCAGTGATCTGTGGACCTGCACACCCAGATGCCTCTGCATATCCTAATGGTTCTTCCATTCACTGTATAATTTCCATCTGTACTTCCAAGAGATATCCAAAATAATTTACTAATAAGGAATAAAAAGAAAGATATAGCTTGGACAGAATCCGTCAGTACTGAGTTAGCTCATCACCATCAACAACACCTGCACTGCCATCCCTCCACCACAGCTTCACCGCCATCTACACCAGAGCCAACCAATGTCAGAGTCCAACCCTGAGGCACCATCCTTTGTTGCTGGGCCTAACTTGCCGACAATGCCTCTGTCAATGTAACAGACGCCGATTCCAGGTCCTTTGTTTGCTCCGGAAAAGTAGATAAGTGCTCAAACGAGGTCTGTGCCTTGGGTCTGCCTAAGGTCAATGTAGACACTGCTGGTTTGGCCAGCAGTTCTTTGCAAAAATAATTTCCTTTGAGAAGATGGAGATGAGCTGTCTTCTTGAAATGCTACAGTCCATATGGTGTAGGTCTACGCAAACAGCTGTTAAGAAGTGCGTGCCAGGGCTTTAAACCTCATGGCAGTGAAGGAACTTTGTCTGTCATACAAGGCCATACAGATGGAGGTGAACATACAGGTGGCGGTGTTGCCATGTGTCTGTCTAGGCAAAAGTGAGGACTGCAGATGCTGGAAATCAGAATCTGGATTAGAGTGGGTGCTGGAAAAGCACAGAAGGTCAGGCAGCATCCGAGCAGCAGGAAAATCGACGTTTCGGGTGAAAGCCCTTCATCAGGAATGGAAGCAGGGAGCCTCCAGGGTAGAGATGTGTCTGTCTCCCTTGTCTTTCAAGGGGGTAGATGTTACTGGTTTGGAAGCTGTTGTTGAGCATCACATGAAGACCTGGCTCCACAACTCCAAATTGCAAAAGTATTATGACTAGGAAGTTTTATGTGGGAGGAATTCAACAGCAAAGGCTGCACACAGTGGAAATACAATCTCTGATTTTATGCTACAAGAGGAAAGTCTCCAGAAAAGTCTCCACACTGCATATGATTTCCAAATTATCTGGCCTTGTAAATGCATTAATATTTGATATGAATTTCAATGATTCCAATCAAGAAATTTAGGTATTTAAGCATCAGTTAGGTACTTTTGAAGCATTGTCAAAGTTGTTATATAGGGATTGTGGCAACCAACTTACTCATGACAAAGTCCCACAAATGATATTATGATAATGACAAGTTTATCAATTCTAGTGTTGTTGATAAATAATCAACAAGCCACTGTGATGCTCTTATTCAGTATATTGTTGTGGTCTCTTATGTCCACATCAGAAAGCAGAGTAATTCTTGGTTTAACACTTCAGTCAAAGGACAACATCTTCAACAGTACAGTGCTCCTCAGTACTGGATTTTGTGGTGGATTGGTTACATAGGAATATGGTTTATTATCTTTCCTGTTTCTCAGCTAAATACATGGAGCATGCTTGGCATCTTCATTTGCTGTCTGTAAAAAAAAGTTTAAAATTACTATCTGGCCTCATTCTTCAAAGTGTTTCGTGGTCCACTTGTGAAAAGTAAATGACGAATTGATCATGAAGGCACATGTGAATTGTACATGAAGGCACACTCTTTGGTTATGTCAGCATAAGAACAGAAATATTGCTCAATATGGAGAGTCCCCTAAATGTAAGGCAATCAGACTATTGACTGGTGATAGAATCATAGAAATCCTACAGCATGAAAGCAGGCAATTCACCCCATACTGACCCTCCAAAGAGCATCCCACTGGACCCGCCTCATCCCTATAACTCCACGTTTCCCATGACTGATCCACCTAGCCTGCACATCCCCAGACACTATGAGCAATTTAGCGTGGCCAATCCACCTCGCCTGCCCATCTTTGGGCTGAGGGAGGAAACCAGAGCACCTGGAGGAAACTCAGGTAAAGATGGGGTGAATATGCAAACTCCATACAGTCACCCACGGGTGGAATCGAACCCAGGTCCCCAACGCTGTGAGGCAGTAATGCTAAGCACTGAGCCATCACACTGCCCTTTCTTTTTCTTTCTTTTGTCTTTAAACTTGTTATATCACATGAGTCCGAGTCCCAGTCAAACAATTATTTTTCTTCAGGTGCTAAGTGACCGATTATGTATTTACAGTATTTTATGTTTTATTTCAGAATACCAGCACCTACAGTTTTTTTCTCCTTTCATCTCTGTGATTGATTTATTACTATTAGATGTAGTTCATTTCTGGCTTGTTAGGTGTGGCCGAAATGCTTCTCAGACATTGCCTACAGTGCAGTAGCATCCGGCAGCATTAGCAGACTTTACATAATGCGATGCTAACACTAGCCCCTTACAATGTGGCAATGAAACCCTCAACAACAGCAGTCCAGGTCTGGTCAAGTGTAGTTACAAACTGTTTACATGTCCTGTTCATCATGCCTTGAGTACTGTCTCCTTCCCTGCTTGTCATAACAGATACAAGGTGGTGACTGTGCTGGGAAACTTCTACATTGATGAGCCCCTCAGCCACTCACTTCTGCAAAAGTTTTCATCACTGACAAGTGTTAATGCAAAAGCTATGGCATAAGAAGGGTCTGGCATCCACCCAGTATTTGCACCTGCACTAGTGGAGCCAAGCTCTGCACTTTTCTTGGCAATGTACTTTCTAAGCACTTGAGGCATAATTTTTAAAATATTTGGGGGAATAATTGGTTCTAATTTATTCGAGCCTCCTGAGTGGAAACGGTAAACCAACCCATTTGGATGGAGAGTGGGAAAGTTCTGCAAAGAAGCTGAAGCCACCTGGACTGCCTGAAGGGCGATGTATGATTGTACAAGAAGTACCGATGAAACAGCTGCTTCTAGCCTTGGCCACTGACAGTTCCCACTGTACCAGTAAAACCAGTGCTATCAATCCTTGCAAATGAGAAATTCATAGGCCAATGTCACCTATTGTTGTGTCCAGGCTCCCATCTATCACACTTCAGAGCCAAATAGATTACTGTTTCCATAGATGCAAATTATTTATAGCTTAGACTTATGGCTGCTTAGAATCCCAAAGATCATTCACACCACAAGGAAATAGTGTTAGAAATGCGCAAAGGTTTGCTTTATAGTTAAAGGAGAATAGGTTTTTGGCTGAAGTAAAATAAATTGGATACAATCTGTTCTGATATAACACAATAGTTCCGTTCCCACGCAATCTTGCGTTATAAGAAAATCACATAATAGCAGCACCATTTAAACCAAGGGGACCAGAGTCACATTATATCCAATACAAGTAAGGAAAGTTTGTGTTCTACTAATAACGGTTTAAATTCTTCAATCGATTTATAGCCCATTCGCATTGAAGAAACACACACTATAGCAGAACCAACTGTACCACATGGGGCATAAAATTGGTTACCATTCAATAGCATCCATTTAGCACTCCTACAGAAGACAAATCCTTACCTCAAAGATCAATAAGATTTCATTCACACCCAAAATCATAACTTACCATTGCCTTTCAAAAGCTGACTGATGTGTTGTCAATTTCAGCAGTCAAGATTCCCGTTGGAAACACTAACCTACGTTTCTCTTGCAGATACCAAGTCTCTTCCTGTACCTTTCCAGCATCTTGTATTTTTGCTATAGCTCTGATTCTATTATTGGGAGGAAAAGTTTTTAAGGAGTCTTACGTTTCAGCTGTAAAATGATCTAACCTTAAAAATTTTACAGTGGAAGCTGAGCAATTCACTATTTATATTTTCTTATGCTGCACATTCCTGGTAATATATCACCTAGTGACACTGGGGAGGCAATCACCTTGTGGCATTATTGCTGCACTGTTAACCCAGACACCCAGGAGAATCTGGCTTCAAATCCAACCACAGTAGAGGGTCGAATTTGAATGTAAGTTTTAAAAACATCTGGAATTGAGAGTCTAATGATAACTATGAATCGATTGTCAGAAAAAGAAAATCTGCTTTACTAATGTACTTTAGGGAAAGAAAGTTCCATTCTTACCTGGTCTGGGCAGGCCTACATGTAACTGCAGACCCACAGCAATGTGGTTGACTCTCACCTGCCCTCTGGGCAATTAGGGATGGGTAATAAATGCTACCGAGCCAGTGATGCCCTCATCCCGTGACTGAATAAAAGAAGTGTCACTTCAACGAAATTGGAAGTGTTGCCAGAAAAACAAGAATGTAAACATTTCACAACTCCCCATTTTAATGACTATACTCCAAACGTTTTATTAATATTCAATGGTCAACTTGTTCCGTAAATGCCTAATTTAAATCTAACTTATTTCTATACATGCTTTGTTCAACCCAGCAAAGCCCTCTTTTATATTACTCCAAAGGCCATATTAGTTATTTCCCTCATCAGCTGCAACAGATAAATGTAACCGCGTCAGGACTGGAGCCTGGTCTGTCACAGAAATTGTCTGTGGTTCCTACCACTATTCGAAAATGATACCCAAGTTTACAAATGTTCAACTTTTTTCATAGCTCAGGTACAATCAAGTAAATGGATGGTAAAGCATTATACAGTGGGAAGCTTTATGTTTTCTAAGTATATATTTCAAATTAGACTATTATTTTGTTTGACAAAATTTATTTGCTCACTCTTCCTTTTGAAGGTAATGCATGTATCTCCAAAGTAGGAGGGACACAAATACAGAGCCAGAGAGAAAGAGCAGCACAGAAATCTATTTTTGGGGGATATGAATACAAAAAGGTACTCTTTCTACTGTTTTATCAGACATGATAATCAATTTAAAATGAATGAATTTACACTTCTGCTAAAAACCTGAGGCAGATGTGGTATTGGTGAGTTTAAAGATGCTGCCATCATCCTTTATTGTTGATGGCATGTAAGAGTCTATCCGATTAATAGAAGGATAGGAAAAATCTCTAGTGACTCTTAACAAGAAGAGTCTTTTGCCTTAAGAAGATGTAGCTTATTGAATGATAACAATAAAGTACATGTTACAAGTGTACGTTAGACATTGTTACCAAGACTACGAGGAAACGTGTGGATTTGGGTTTTCATTCCTCATCCAAACCAATATGGTATCATCAGATTTATAGAATCATGGAATCATGGAATCAAAGGATCCCTGCAGTGTGGAAGCAGGCCAATCAGCCCATTGAGTCTACACTGACCCTCCGAAGAGCATCTCACCCAGACTCACCCTCCTAATGCTATCCCTGTAATCCTGCATTTCCCATGGCTAATCAACCTAACCTGCACACCCCCACACACAATGAGCAATTTAGGAGAAAGTGAGGACTGCAGATGCTGGAGATTAGAGTCGAGAGTGTGGTGCTGGAAAAGCACAGCAGGTCAGGTAGTATCCAAGGAGCAGGAAAATCAACATTTCGGGCAAAGGGATTTTGCCCGAAACATCGATTTTCCTGCTCCTCGGATGCTGCCTGACCTGCTGTGCTTTTCCAGTACCACTCTCTTGACAATGAGCAATTTAGCATGGCCAATCGACTGAACAAGAGATTAGGTGGAGCTTTATACAATCTCCAACACTAACCTTATAAAAACTAATACCTTAACACAACAAAAGAAATTTCAGGTGAATGCATTAAATGTTCATGTTCAATTATATTTTAACCACAGAGAGGCAAGGAGAAAGAGATAGCAAGCAATCGGTATGCAGCCATTCCACGTTCCCTCCAGCCCCACACCCCCCTCCCATTTATCTCTGTCCCCCCTTGGCTCACAAGCCTAATTCCTGATGAAGGGCTTATGCTCCTTGGATGCTGCTTGACCTGCTGTGCTTTTCCAGCACCACACTCTTGACATTGATCTCCAGCATCTGCAGACCTCACTTTCTCCTAGCACCATTCCACAATTGAGCGAAGGCAATGAACAACCCAGATGCAGATGACTCATGAGTTTTCTTTCTAGAAAGGGAAAGGACAAAATGAAGTTCGGTCTATATAAGGAGACAGTAAGGGCTGCAGATGCTGGAAGTCAGGGTCAATAGATGTGAAGCTGGAAGAGCACAGCAGGTCAGACAGCATCAGCAGAAAAGTCAACATTTCCGACCAAACCCCTTCGCGAGATTTCGTCCCGAAAAGTTGACTTTCCTGTTTCTCAGATGCTGTCCGACCTACTGTGCTCTTCTAGCTTCACATCTATTTTCCTTATAATGATTCTACTTTCCCTATAATGTACATCTACTTTGCTTAAAAAAAATCCTGCCCTTTACAAAAGATGTTCACTTTTTGCAAAGCAATTTTGACTTAATAAAAATTTATTATTTAATATTAAGGATTGGCTCTATTTCAATATGAGGAAATGTTTTGAACTGGTTCAGATGCTAATCTACAAACACAAGACCTAAACAAAATTATTTACTGGCTAATACCCATGTATGTCACTATGAGGTTGGAGGAGGAGAGATGCAGCTTCTTGGTTTGGAGACAGATGTGTCAATGATTTTGGAGTGGCACTGGACTTTAGTGTCCACAGGCCTGAGGAGGGGAAAAGTAGAGTGAATTCTCACATTCACTGTCTAGGCAACATATGCAGATTGGCCTTATGGGAAATTTATTAGGAAGCCAGCCCAGGCTGGAGAACATGAACCAGCAAGGATCAGTAACTTGAAAAGAAGAAATTAAAAGGATTGGAGAGTATGGAATACGACACAATGTCTTTCATTATTAGAATTGCTCGGTCTGTCAACTTATGTGAAAAAAAATCAAGGAAAGAGCTATTGGAAAAAAAGCATCCAAATGAGAAAGCTAGAATTTAAACACATTTAAGTCCTGGTATAGTTACAAGCTGTGATAACTTGTCACAGAATTGTTAATTCTTTCATTTCTGATTCAGTTGTATCGCTGCTAAGGCTGTTAAAATTCCCAGATGGGAACTTAAAATGTCCTGATTCAATCAAACAACTTCCAGCTATCGGTTGCCGTAAGAACAGCAAGTCTGGTCCAGTCAATTTAACGCTTATGTAATTACTGTGAACATGGCTGCCAGTGCCTGTGCTACAGGGCCGGTGATGTTAGCCGGCATTAACAAGTTTCAGGATTCACCTGCACATGTACTGCTGACCTCATCATATTCTGTGTGCAGTGATGTTAGTGCCAGCGCATGTGCAGCTTGCCCCTACTTTAATTCCCATTCATTTGTTTTTAGAAGTGTTGACCTATCCCTGTGCAGCCTTGGGGGTTTCTTAAGGCCATCACCCATGCCAATTCAGCCCAGTGCAGGACTAGGGGAGAAACTGGCAACTCAGCAAAGAGGGTAGCCTAGTTTAACCACAGCATTAATATATTGGCAGGATCCAATTTGTGACAGGCATCTACTGCCACCACTTCATCACTGGGTCATGGAGTCAAACTGTAGCACTGTCTTCTTGATGGATGCACTTATTCCTCCACTTGGTGATGACATGGTGGTTAGCACCAGAGAAACGGGTTTTACCCCAGCCTGTAAAGTTTGCATATTCCCCCCATGTCTGTATGGGTTTCCTCTAGGTGCTCCAGTCTTCTGTCACAATCCAAAGATGTAGAGGTTAGATGGATTGGCCATGAGAAATACACCATCAAGGGGATAGGGTGGGAAGTTCTTCAGAGAGTCAGTGAAGATGTGATAGGCCTAATGGCCTCTATCTGCAATATAGAGATTCTAGGATTCACAATCAACACCTACCTAGATTCAAATAATTTTCAAGGGGCCATCTTTCCATCCTTCAGACCAGGCTGGTAGAGTGGGCTTTTCTTTATCTTAAATATGACAGATGATTCAGTTATGACATTTACCTCAGCATTATCGCTTTTGATTCCTCCATTGTTGCTAAATAATCTGTTTCTTCTCGAACATCCGGTACTGTTTGATCAGGAATTTCCTCCAATTAAATATAGGGAAGATTAAAGCAATCGCTTTTGGTTCCTGCTCTGAATTTGATTCAGCTCAAATGTTGGTTTACCCTGTAGAAATAGTATTCCTGTGAATTGTCCTGATGAATGCAAGATGAAAGTTTTGATGGAAATTTTCTTTTTAACAAAACATTAATCATATAACAACAACTGTAACTTTGTGAATGCGTAGAAAACATATCCACGGTATAAGGCAACCAATGGAAACAGTATTTTTCTTAGATAATTCTGTAGTAGGATTGTTGAAGAGGATACATTATGTGCATCATATAGATTATAAACTGTATTCTTCATTGAAAATAAAAGTTATGGTGGTACAGTGATTAGCACTATTGCCTCATAGTCCCAGGGACCCAGGTTTGATTCCAGCCTTGGGCAACTGTCTGTGTAGAGTTTGCACATTCTCCCTGTGTCTGCATGGGTTTCCTCCAGGTGCTCCAGTTTCCTACCACAGTCCAAAGATGTGCAGGTTAGGTGAATTGGCCATTCTAAATTGCCCATAGTGTTCAGTGCATTAGTCAGAGGGAAATGGATCTGGGTGAGTTACTGTTTGGAGGATTAGTGTGGACTTGTTGGGCCGAAGGGCCTGTTTTCATACCGTAGGGAATCTAATCTAACTGTGTGGCATACCTACAATGTGCTGATAGTAAAGCCATCTATTGGTGAGACAAAAGATTGTTCTGATGGTGATCCTTAGCATTTCACTGCTCTGTTCACTACAAAACTAGACCTGCGTTTTCCCTATTTTTAATGTCATCTTCATGTTAGCATTTGCACCCGTTTGAAAACATTGACATTGATGTTTAATTATTTCGACAGGTTTGAATTGATCAGTTACGGTACAACGGATGTATTGCCTCCAGTGCTTGGCAACCATTGACCATGCATTTTCTCTTCACACGGATGTATGAGATCTATCAGAGCCATTCATGTAGGTCAATATGAATAGGCACTGCATTTGATTGTTTCCTAAAATAATGGATTACTCTGAGTTTTTTGAAGATAAAACTGGTTAAACTGCAGGGGACCATAAGTCACTAGGATGTCACTTTCTCGTTATGGGTTATGTTAAGTGGCACACCTTAAGAACTTACAGGTGACAATAACATGGTCATTCAGAGTCTAGGGAACAATAGAGGTTATTCGACATTACCAGGTGTTACAACCAAAGCTGACTGCATGGGAAGCCCTGGCAGCTTAACCAAGGTCATAAAACATGGTTCAATAAGCTGGCATACCCTTAAAGTGGTGCTTTTTCATGACTTTTATGAAATGAGTTCACTTTTCACACAGTGGTGCGGGCACACAGTGGTGCGGGCACACAGCTGTGTTCTGGAGTGACTAGAGTCAACACCATGAGAGCCAGTACTCAGAGCCAAAACAAGTCAATCTGCTGATTTGTTGACCAATATCAGGCACGCTGTGCTATTCAATGATGTGTTCTTGTTTTTCAAGTATTTGTTTTTCAGTGGTCAACTTGTCTTTCAACTTAGAAAGAAGATTAGAGAAAATTATCCTCCCATCAAAAAGACTGAACTGAGATAACTTAAGACAAGACTCACTTTCAATGCTTACAGGAATCTCAATTAGAAGACTTTGACTTGGATTTCCAAACTGAGACATGATGATCCATAATCTTTGAGCTAAAATTGCTCTGTAAACTGGAATTTAAAAAAAAAACCAAATGGGAGATTGGAATTTGAATTGATCGTCTGGATGGAAATTGAGACAAATAGATCTCTTGGTCAAGAACTAGACAACACAGAATTTTCGATTCTTGCTGAGAACATACCTTTAATGCAAAATATGTCACATTATTTATGGTGTTAAGCTTAATTAATTCCCCCTTAGTCAGTAGGGAAAGGATTAATAGAACAGAATGTCCAACATCCAAATGCCACAATGTCACTTGTGATTGCTTAATCATTCTTGCAAGGATATGTTAGAAATGTGCACAAATGCCATTACGAGTTCAGATTACAATCCAAGATTGTATGGGATTTGGTTCATAACAAGTTCCAATGTGAATTACCTCATCTTCAATCCTTTTTCTTTGAATTTGACTCAAAGAAATTTGACAGCCTCAGCTACAGTAACTAAACAATCAGCTGCCTCATAAATTATAGGGTGGTGGTAATAAAATCTGATGTGTATACTACCAAGAGTGTAAAATGTGCTTGGCTTGTAAATATAATTAAACAGCAGGTGCAAAATCAGGTTATAAGGCTTTGATGTGTCCCGTGTGAACATGATGATTTGATTGGTTCATATATACCATGTACAGAAGCAGATATACAATGATATTTTAGAACTACACTGTGTGTGTATATAACTACAGCCTTTAAATCTACTTTGGAATGAGTGGGGTGATTCTAAGAGAAAAAAACACAATTTGATGTCACTATTACCCTTGGCACTGAAATGGTTCAACAGAGTTAAGTGGCTTAGACATATATGATTTTAAGAGTTGGGCAATTTGTTGCTGTAAGCTACAGTGGAAATTCAATAAGGAATAATTTATTCTGCAATAGAAAAGAGTAATCCATCCCTTGTATTTCTGCTTGACATGTTATTATTTCAGTGATAAATGATGCCACTTTCTTAATTATCATTTTGAAATGAGGAAATTAAACTTGCACTTTTTTTGCAGATGTGCATTAATAATACTTTCTACACAACTTCATCATTATACTGTATGTGAGTCACATGGTTTAGACTCACTGTGACTGTTATGGGATACAAAGGACCTTTGCAATCTATTTTCTCCATTTTAGTGATTTCTGATCTAAAAAGTTTGAGAGCACAAGCTGTTCCTCCCCCTTGCCTTTTACATTCTACTCCCATTATTTTTGTCTACCTCAGCACTAGTAAACTTCCTCCTAAAGTTAGATCGTAAATTAGCAATCAACCTAAAGTGTAACTTTAAACTAACCTTGACTTCACATTATTTCAAAAACATAGCTTTTGTCTTCATATCGAAGAGCACCATCTCATGCAGCATGAATTGAAATCAGGGCACATAGCTGAGGCCAAACCTAATCTTTAATGCAATGAGTTGAAAGTTCACTGTCACAATCTACACTGCTCTGAGTTGTGGTCCATTGACCAGAGGTTGCACAAATCGCACAAAGTTTCTGTTGTTATCTTCATGGTTTCTTTCCGCCAAAGTTAGCTTGCTGTTACCCTTTCTTATGTACTGATATTGTCCCAAACCAAAGTCACAAAGAACATTGTCTGTCCCTTTGGTGCATTATCCTGCCTCATGTCTCTGCACCCTTCCACTGCTTTCAGCTCAGTGATTCCATGATAACATGGCATGATCCCTGTGTGTAAAGAAATGCAATTATATGAATGTACTGGCTTGCTGTAAGTGCCATAGTGCAATCTGTAGGCAGCCAAGAAAGATGCATCATTTGAGACTTGGTGTCAGGGAAGGTGTAGCTGTATGTGGAGGTGTAAGAGAGGCAGTTCCTAAAAGAACCAGGTGGAGCGAAGCAAAGCACAATTGCAGCCTGGAACCTGGAATTACTATCTGAGTTAAAATGGCTATGTATATTCTACTCCCTGCTACTAAAGGAAAGAAAGGGTATTTGAGAAAGAGTTGGAATGTTTCCCACTCCCAGTGAAAAACCTATGAAAATAGTTAGTTTATTTTACAAACCTTAACAATAAGCATAACAACCCTACATCAGTGCAGCCTAGATCTCATGGAAGAACAGAAAAGCCAAACTGCAGACATTTTGATGGGCTTAAAATGCACTTTGAACCCAACATTAATATTACTTTTGAATGGTAAATGTTCAACACTAGAGCTCAGGAGGCAAGGGAGACTATTGATCAGTAGATGACCTGATAGATACATCTAACTGAGTCCTGTGGGTTTGAACATTATCTTACTCAGTACCTTAACAGATTCTGGACAGTCAGGTAGTTTCTTCAATATTCACTTTCGGATGAGCCCCAGTTCAACTTTGGGAAGAGTTAATTTGTTGGACATAAAAGTTGGGCTCAGTAGCACTCATTAATTGACAGTATGGATTCCATTTGGTGACCAAAATGGCATCCAATGTACAATACACATCTATCACGGATCATGGCAGGACCTATCTCGATGAGGGTATCAGCACATGTAGTTGAAGCTTACCACATCTTTGCCATCCACTGGATTGTGTTGGACATCAATGAGTTCTTCTTTTAAAGAAAAGAAACAATATTTCACTTCCTTTTGCCCGATCCTTGTGGGCAGAATGAGCTTCACACGGGTTCCAGACTGCTTCATGGTGCAGGGTGACATTGACTCAATGCACATTATTTCACAAATGCTGCTTGTCAATGCTGCCCTGGAGTGAATCCTTCAATACCCAATTAGTATGTGACCATAGTCTGAGTGGCATACACAGCAGTGCCTTGTTTTCTGGCAACAATCACTCTGTACCAGTTCATTATGCTAACTTCACCGGAACCGTCACAGCAAAATGTAGGGCAGCCACAGGATAACAGGAGTTGTCCACAGATGATGTAATTCATGACTCTCAGGTACATGTGGGCGGCACGGTGGCACAGTGATTAGCACTGCTGCCTCACAGCGCCTGAGACCTGGGTTCAATTCCTGCCTCAGGCGACTGACTGTGTGGAGTTTGCACGTTCTCCCCGTGTCTGCGTGGGTTTCCTCCGGGTGCTCTGGTTTCCTCCCACAGTCCAAAGATGTGCAGGGTCAGGTGAATTGGCCATACTAAATTGCCAGTAGTGTTAGGTAAGGGGTAAATGTAGGGGTATGGGTGGGTTTCGCTTCGGCGGGTCGGTGTGGACTTGTTGGGCCGAAGGGCCTGTTTCCACACTGTAATATAATCTAATCTAATCTAAACATGTCCTTGAGTATTGGAAGAATGAGGAGGTGGTGGAAGAAAAAGAGGAACAAGCCTAGTAAAGTCCATTCTGCCAGGATTCTCCATGAAGAATGAATTGGAGTACAATACAATGATGGCAACTCCTATTATCCATTCACATGCCTTCCCTCTATTATTTGACCATCACAGAATTTATGGTCTACAAAGAACAGTTTATAAAATATAAAATAAACAATCAGTTGTGATATTGCATGCAAACATCAAGTAATCACTCATGTGCTTACACTCCATGCCTGCTTTCCATGTGCCTTTTCCTGTGTTAGTGCTCCGACATTGTACTGACCCAGTAATTGCCAGATTGAGATCATAAGACCTTAAGACCATAACATGTAGGAGTAGAAATAGACCATTCTACTGAATAGGCTGGGGCTATTTTCCCTGGAGCATCAGAGGTTGATGGGAGACCTTATAGAGGTTTTCAAAATCATGAGGGGCAAGGATAGGGTAAGTAAGGAAGGTCTTTTCCCTGGGATCAGAGAAACCAGAACGAGAGGGCATAGGTGTAAGGTGAGATAGGAAAGTATAAACGGGACCTAAGGGGCAATGCTTTCAGGAAGAGGGTGGTGCATGTATGCAATGAACTGCCAGAAGAAGTGATGGAGGCTGATACAATTACAACATTGAAGGCATCTGGATGGGTATATGAATAGGAAGGGTTTAGAAGGATATGGGCCAAGTGCTGGCAAATGGGACTAGATTAGTTTAGGAGATCTGGTCAGCATGGACAAGTTAGACCGAAGGGTCTGTTTTCACGCGGTACATCTCTATGACTCAAAATCATCTCTGTCATTCAATGTGGTCGTAGTTCATCTGACAATTTTCAACTCCATTTTCCTGACTTTTCCTGATAACCCTTGATTTCCTTTATGTTTAAACATCTGTAATCACTGACTTGAATATAACTAATGAAAGGTTGTTGGCTCTCAGTAGGCTCACTGCAAATGGATTTTGGGGGGCAGCTCTGTATGGTCAGTTTCAGATAGTCAGCAATGCCTGGTCTTCCTGGGTGACAAGATATAGCAAGGACACTGATGGAACGGCAGAGGTGAGATAACATATGTCATCATCCTGAGAGAGAACGACAGTATAAAGTTCCAATGGAACTTCTGGCACTCCCTCAGGCTGACACTTCAGCAATTGTCACACAGCAGAAATTCAGACTGCAGTCTTGCAAATCCATTCAACTACAATGGATATCACCATGGCTTTGGATTGCAGCGGTCATCTTTTACTAAGAGAGAAGTAAGTGTGTCAGTGAGGGTCGTATAATTTATTTGAGTGGTGTGGCTGTTATAGTTGAACAGTCGGTAGTGTGTGCAAGCTGTAAGGTGCACTCGTGTGTATTGCAACAGCACTAAGTGTGCAACAGTGAGGTGGAGAATTCATTGGTAGATATGAATCCTGATTGGTGGAGATTACTGATACTGAGTGGCAGAGGTGTGGTAGGGCAGCAATTAGGAGTATATTATTTGACTCACTGACCTTCACCACTCATGCAAGGTCATTAAACTACTTGTGGCTCTCCATCAAGCTTCTCAGAACTTGACTCCTGACATTAATCCCACAGCTGTGTTTTCCCACTGTTTGAATGGCAGTCTGAAAGGGTGGTGCTGGCAAAGCACAGCAAGTCAGGCAGCATCCGAGAAGCAGGAGAGTTGACGTCTCAGGCGTAAGCCTTTCATAAGGAATGTGGAGGGGAAAGGGGCTGTGAGATAAATAGGAGGGTGGGGTGGGGCTGAGGGAAAGGTGATAGATGGATGCAGGCTGGGGGTGATTGTGGTAGGTCGATTGGGTGGATGGAGCGGATACATGGGAAAGCATTATGGAGATAGGACACCAACTCATGGAACATTTCAGGGACACGTGCACCAAACAACCCTGCTGCCCCATGACCAACCACTTCAACTCCCCCTCCCACTCCCCCAAAGACATGCAAGTCCTGGACCTCCTCCACTGCCAGATTCTAGCCACTCAGCAACTGGAGGAAGAACGCCTCATCTTCCACCTTGGGACCCTCCAACACATGGCATCAACATCGACTTCACCAGTTTTCAAATTTCTCCTCTTTCCACCTCATCCCAGATCCAACCCTCCAACTCAACACCACCCTCTTGACCTGTTCTACCTGTCCATCTTCCTTCCCACGTATCTGCTCCACCCTCCCCACCAACCTATCACAATCACACTCCCCACCTGTATCTACCTATCGCATTTCCAGACACCTTCCCCCCAGCCCCAGCATCCTACTTATCTCTCAGACCCCATCCCCTCCTACATTACTGCTGAAGGGCTTATGCCCAAAATGTCGACTCTCCTGCTCCTTGAATGCTGTCTGACCTGCTGTGCTTTTCCAGCGCCACATTTTTCGACTCTGCTCTGCAGCATCTGCAGTCCTCACTTTCTCCTAGTCCTTGTATATAACAGGCCATCTTTCTCCATTCCACCTCCTCCAACAAGACCTCCAAACAAGTGGCCAAAAGCCTTGGTATCTGCCAAACTTCATCTTGCGCTCACCTTTCTAGTGGGGTACATTGACTTCCTCTCTGCCTTCAAATGGGACACATTGACTTCCTGCCTGCCTTCCAGGAGGGTACATTCACTTCCTGCCTGCCTTCCAATGGGGTACAGTCACTTCCTGCCTGCCTTCCAGTGGGGTACATTGACTTCCTGCCTGCTTTCCGGTGGGGTACATTCACTTCCTGCCTGCCTTCCAGTGGGGTACATTCACTTCCTGCCTGCCTATCAGCAGCTATTGCAGTCACAGTGTACCTTCCCTTAAGAAGTTCAGGGTAAATTTAAATGCTGCCAAGAAATTATCCCTGCCAAATTGTGAAGTAACAATCATTAAAATAATTCACAATCCATTCAAGGTAGCCTGCTGCCTGAATTTCATTTAATGCGTGTGGACTAAAAGTGACATCCATGCCTAATTTTGGAGGCTTTTTAATTTAGCCCTCAGATTCCCGTTTCAAACAATTCCTCTTTGGTCAATGTTTTAGACCAACCCAAATTGTTGTCAACCCATTGAACACAAATGGAGCTTCCAAATATCCTGAGTCAAAATCCTGCATCTCCCTCCTTATTGGCATTGTATGTCTACCTAAAGCCAATGGATAGAAGCAGTTCAAGATGGCAGCTCACCACCACCTTCTGAGAGGCAGCTAGAGTTACATGCTAAATGCTGCACAGCTAGCAACACCCAAATCCCATGAATTTATAATCAAAAACCTCATCATCACAAAGAATAGCCATTTCCACAAAAGTTCCATTGATACCTGTTTCCTTATTTCAACCCATTTGTGGCTGATGTCTTCAAACTATGACTTCATCAACTCTGGACTCCAAGGGCTGGGCTTTACAGGCCCTTGCTGCAGGTTGGCAGGCAGCCAATTGAGCCAAATATTTCCTGTTGTCAACCCAACCCAATCAGTCCCATCCTGCACTGTCATTTCTCGAATAGTGACAGACCCCGTGGGAAGGCCCATCCACCCACAAATCAATTGATGCCCCTAAATGGCTAAGTGATAGTCACTCATGGAGCTCATTTCAATTCTGCTGGGAATTAGCCAAAATTCCAGGCTCAACACATAGTGATTGTAAAGAGGTCAGCCAGGTGGACCTCATGAAATGTAAATTCCTGATTGGGGCTGTTAATCTGGTCCAACCAGGGGGTCCTGGATGACATTAGGAATATCAGACATCTTGTTCACTCTGACAGCTAGTTCTGAGGGAGCTGGATAAGTATCAAGGACTTTCCACATGTAAATTAAGAGTGACTTGGTAATGGGGTACCGGCCTCTGTTGAGTTATTTCACAACATCCAGTCTTTAGCCTATACCTGGCAGGATTTGGTGAGGACTACAAGGAAAAATTGCAGATTTCCCTTTGTTGGAGTTTCCGACAAGAATTGCACCTATAAAGTTAAGCAGAAGATTGTGATGGTCTAGGCACATACAGCAGTTCCTGCACCTCTATGACCCACTTCCAGCTCATATCCCAATGAATCATACCAGAAATTCTGGAGCTGTGTAAAAGAAGTGGTGACCAAGAGAAATAAGGGTCAGTCTTTGTTCCTGGAATTTGTGCCTTGGAAAATTGACATTTTCCAGAACAGGAACCTGGAAAATTGCCTCTTTAAATTTTGAATAGTAGAATTACAGCACTGAGAAATTATTAAACAAGATTGAAGCTTTTTTCTCTCACTTGTTTTACAATACTGACAAAATACCTTATCTAAATTTGTGGAACCTTTGTGGCAATGGCTATTCTTTGTGATGGTGAGGTTTTTTGATTATAAATTCATGGGATTTGGGTGTTGTTGGCTGTGCTGCATTTAGCATGTAACTCTAGCTGCCTCTCAGAGGGTGGTGGTGAGCTGCCATCTTGAAGCGACTCATTTGAACATAAAATCAAAATACAGCAAACGATTGCAATGTCACTTAGTGTTCAAAATATCTGATGAATTCATCTTTGAATGTATTCAATGACTGAGCATCTCCAGCTCTCTGTGATAGAGAATTCCAATGATTTCTTCTGACCTGAGTTCCAACAGACCCATTCTTCTGAGTTGATAACTTTCCAGCCAAGAAGTCTAACCTCCCAACATTTACTCAAATGAGTCCTTTAAAAATTTCAAACATTTAATCAGAACGTCCCCTATTCTTTTCAACTCCAGAAACTATAGTCCCATTCTACTCAATGTTGTGTCCTTTATTTTCCACAATTTCTGTTTGTTCATTTTAATTCTGGTACCCCTTAAAATTGCCACCCAAGTGGACAGGGTTGTTAAGAAAGCATATGGTGTTTTGGCTTTCATTAACAGGGGGATTGAGTTTAAGAGCTGTGAGATCTTGTTGCAGCTCTATAAACTTTGGTTAGACGGCACTTGGAATACTGTGTCTAATTCTGGTCGCCCTATTATAGGAAAGATGTGGACACTTTGGAGAAGGTTTAGAGGAGGTTTACCAGGATGCTGCCTGGAATGGAGGGCTTAGATTACAAAGAGAGGTTGACTGAGCTTGGACTTTTTTCATTAATTGAGATGTACAAGATAATGAGAGGCATAGATAGAGTCGATAGCCAGAGACTTTTTCCCAGGGCAGATATTGTTAACACGAGGGGTCATAGTTTTAAGCTGTTTGGCGGAAAGTATAGAGGGGATGTCAGAGGCGGGTTCTTTACGCAGAGAGTTGTGAGAGCATG
This sequence comes from Chiloscyllium plagiosum, assembly GCF_004010195.1. Lineage (NCBI taxonomy): Eukaryota > Metazoa > Chordata > Chondrichthyes > Orectolobiformes > Hemiscylliidae > Chiloscyllium > Chiloscyllium plagiosum. The sequence continues at coordinate 18,814,315 of NC_057712.1, read as the reverse complement.
GAATGCGTTGCCAGCAGCAGTTGTGGAAGTGAGGTCATTGGGGATATTTTAGAGTCTGCTGGACATGCATATGGTCACAGAAATTTGAGGGTTCGTACATTAGGTTTACCTTACATGAGGATCAATGGTCAGCACAACATCGTGGGCTGAAGGGCCTATTCTGTGCTGTACTGTTCTATGTTCTAAGTTCTATAAAACAGTCAAGTGAAACTGGAACCACCAGTGCAGGAAGCTCCAGTTCTGGTTCCACCAACTCAACCTTTCAAAGAGCAAGTAAGATTCTACCTTCTCATATTGAAAATCATAGTAACAGTGTCAGCCAGTCTGCCCCACCTTTCAGTTCAATCACGGCTGGTTGAATACCTCAACACCTTGACCCACCACTGTCCATATGATGTAGAGATAAACGAGGGAACTGTAGACCAGAGAATCTCACAGTAGTGGTAGTGAAGCTATTGGAGAAAATAGTGAAGGAGAAAATCAATCACCATTTAGAGAGGATAGGTTTGATCAGGGAAAGTCAGTGTGGCTTTGTTAGAGAGGTCATGCCTCATGAATTTGATTGAATTTTTTTGAGGAGGTGACTAAGTGTGTCGATGAGTCTAGGGCAGTTGATGTTGTTTACATGGATTTCAGCAAGGACTTTAGCAAAGTCAAACATGGGAACCTGTTAAAAAAGGTAAATGTTCATTAGATTCAGGGTAACTCAGCAAGATGGATCCAAAATCGGCTTACTGACAGGACACAGAGGGTCCTGGCAGAGGCTGTTTGTCTGACTGAAGGCCAGTGTCTAGTAGCATTCCATAGGGGTCACTGATGGGATCCTTGTTGTTTGGGATATTTGTAAATGATGTAAATGAGAATGTGGGACAAGTAATTTTGTGGATGACACAAAGAGTGGCTGCATTGTTGACAATGAGATGGGCATATCCGTAGCAGATGGAATTTAACCCTGATAAACATGTACTTTGGGAAAAGTGAAAAGCCAACGGAGTACATGCAATGCCCTGCCAGTAGCAGTGGTGGACTCTCCCTCTTTATGGGCATTTAAGCGGGCATTGGATAGGCGTATGGAGGATAGTGGGCTAGTGTAGGTTAGGTGGGCTTGGATCGGCGCAACATCGAGGGCCAAAGGGCCTGTACTGCGCTGTATTCTTCTATGTTCTATGTTCTATGTACTCAGTGAATGGCAGGAAGCTCACAGGAACAAAGGGATCTTGGGGTGCATGCCCACAGATCCCTGAAGCAGCACAGTGGCTCAGTGGCTAGCACTGCTGCCTCACAGTGCCAGGGACCTGGGTTCGGTTCCAATAGCGGGTGACTGTCTGTGTGGAGTTCGCACATTCTCCCTGTGTCAGTGTGGGTTTCCTCCGGGTGCTCTGGTTTCCTCCCACAATCCAAAGAGGTGCTCTGGTTTCCTCCCACAATCCAAAGATGTGCAGGTCAGGTGAGTTGGCCATGCTAAATTGGCCACAGTGTTCGGGGATGTATAGGCTAGGTGCATTAGTCAGGGGTAAGTATAGGGTGGGGGAATGGTTCTGGGTGGGGTACTCTTCGGAGATTGATGTGGACTTGCTCGGCCAAAGGGCCTGTTTCCACACTGTAAGGATTCTAATTACAGGGCAGTGTAATAGGGTAGTTAGGAAGGCATACAAGCCTTCATCAGTTGTGGTATAAATTATAACAGCAGGGAAGTCAGGTTGGAGCTGTACAGAACTTAAGTTAGGACACAGCTGGAGTAGTGTGTGCAGGCTGGTCACCACGCTGTAGGAAGAATGTGATGCAGGGGGTGCAGAGGAGATTCACCAGGATCTTGCCTTGGATGGAGCATTTCAGCAATGAAGAGAGGCTGGACAGGCTTGAGTTGTTTTCTTTCGAGCAGAGAAGATTGAGGGGCCGCTGATAGAGGTGTTATGAGATTGTGAGGGGCCTGGACAAGGTTATTAGAAAGCATCTGTTCCCTTTAGCCAAAAGGTATTTTAAAGTGAAAAGGTTTAGAAGGGATTTGAGGAAAATCTTTTTTTATCATCCAGAAGATGATAGAAATTTGGAATGCACTGCCTGGGAGGGCAATTGAGGCAGGTAACCTCATAGCTTTTCAAAAGTAATTGGACGAGCACTTCAAGTGTCATAACATTCAAGGCTATGGGCTTAGTATGGGAAAGTTGGACCAGTGTGGTGCATTTTTTGACAGTACAGACTTGGTGGGCCAAAAGGCCTCTTCTGTATTGTCTCATTCTATGATATCCCTGTATGCCACTGACTTTCAGAAATCTATTAATCTCTAACTTAAACATTCCCAAAAACTGTGCTTCCATGGCACCTTTGGTAGAGAATTTCAAAGGTTCATAACACTCAAAGTTAGAAAATTCTCTTCATTTTGGATCTAAGTGGCATCCCCTTTAGTTTTAAATTTTGCTTTCTGGTTCTAGCTCCCATATAATTGAAATAGAACTTTGCTGCTGCTGTACTCAAATCTTCTTGCATTAACAACTGACATTCCAATAACCTTCCTAATAGCTTGCTGCACCAGCATGTTAGCCTTCAGTCCTTATCAACAAAGACACCTAGGCCCCTTTGAACATTATACTTTCCAACTTAATGGCATTAAAGAGATACTCTACACATATATTCCTCCAACTAAAGTAGATAACCTCACATTTTCCAACATTATATTCAGTCTGCCATGTTCTAATTCATTCATTAAGCCTGCACAGATCATCCTGAAGTCACTTTACATCTTCCTTACAACATACATTCCCGTATGCATTATAAGTTTGGAAATGTTATATTTGGTCCCCACCTCCAATATTTTTTCATCAACATGCTCAGGGATAGTATTAGGTAGCTCAGGAATAGCTGGGTCTCCGTCTCAGAGGCAGGGACACAACTACAACACTACATGAGCCCCTGGTTCCCACCTCCATATATATGGTGAATAGCTGAGGCCTTGTGGCACCCCACTAGCCATAGCTTGACCATGCGAGAATGCCATTTTGGCTCAGTTATGTAGATGACACCTTTGTCATCTCAAAATGGAACAAATTCAAAGTAACATACACCACCATCAACAACATCCTGACAGGCATAAAATTCACAAAAGAGGAGGAGAATGACAACAGACTCCCATCCTTAGATATGACAGTTGAGCGTACAGTTAACGGAGAGCTTCAAACAAACATCTACACAAAAACAACACACCCGAACCAAATACTTCAGAAGCAATTATCCCAAAGCCTACAAATGGAGCTGCATCAAAACTTTTCAACAAGCTACATCAACAGCAACACCCAAGAACTACAAAAAAAGAAGAATATCTATACAATGTTTTCAAGAAAAACGGGTATCCAATAAACAGAATCCGCTAATTCCTCAGAAACAGACGCAAACAGGCAGGCACGCACAACCAAAAACTATACCCACATTACCTTACATCAAAAACATATCAGAAATGACTTCCAGACTACTCAGACTCCTTGGCATCATGGTAGCCCACAAACCTACCAACATACTTAAACAGCAACAAATGAACCTAAAGGATTCAATTGATACCACCAGCAAAACTAACGTAATTTACAAGATACCATTCAAGAACTGTAAAAAAACACTATATCTTACAAACTAACAGGAAACTTGCGACCAGGATACATGAACACCAACTGACCACCAAAAGACACGATCCATTATCATTAGCTTCTATACACACAGACAAAGAAGGACATCACTTTGACTGGGACAACACACACGTTCTAGGACAGGTGAAACAAAGACATGCAAAAGAATTCTTAGAGGCATGGCATTCTAACCAGAACTCCATCAATAAACACAATAATTTAAGCCCTATCTACTTACCTTTGGAAAAAAGAACTGGAAATGACATCGCCCACCTTCAGAAACCAAGACCTATAAATAGAGAGACAGGACATACCACCAGCGGTTCACTGGAAACTCTCACTGACAATGTTGCCTAGTATGGTGACGAAACATCTGAAAACAAACCTTCCAGCTCAGCGAGCTAATTTACATACATCATCAACCTGAGGTACAAACCTTCTCAAAACTTCTCATGATTGCCTATTTGTTCTGACTCACTGTTTTCTGATTGTTAGCAATCATGAAGCCATGATAGTAATTTACCTCCTAACCCTTTTTCCGAATCAGCCTCCTTGGTGGGGGACCTGTAGGGGAGGTGATGGTCTAGCGGTGCAATCACTGGACTGTTAATCCAGTGCCCCAGATAATGTTCTGGGGACCTGGGTTCAAATCCTGCCACAGCAGATTGTGGAATTTGAATTCAATAAATAACTGGATTCTAGTGATGACCATGAATCCATTGTTAGTTGTCAGGAAAAACCCATCTGGCTCACTAATGTCCTTTAGAGAAAGAAACTGCCAACCTTACCTGGTCTGTCCTACACGTAACCCCAGACCCACAGCAATATGGTTGACTCTTACCTGCCCTCTAGGTAATTAGGAAATGGGCAATAAATGTTAGCCTACCCAGCGATGCCCTCATCCCATAAATGAATAAAAAAAGTCTTCTACAATCAGAAATACCCAGACGTGCTTTTACACATGGTTTTAGTCTCCCATTATAGTTATGACAGCAGATTAATGTGAATTTTACCCTCACAGAATCCAGAAATGATAAATTTCCCCATCGTTTGGTCATTTAATCTCATATATTAAGATTTACCCAAATGGATCCATGTTTTTGTACCCTTCTTTTTTTTGTGACTTTCCCCTGGTACACTCTTCAGAAACTCGATTTCCTGTGCAATAACTGCTTTAAGTCAGCTAATAAATGTACAAACTCAACAAAAATTGATTCCCTAGTCTCCAGGCTGATTATTCCACAGCCGAGCATGGAGATGAGGACCAACCACAGCATCGCATTTTCAGCTTGGCTTAGATCATCTATCATTCGATAGGCCAGGGATCAAATCTGGAATTTCGTCCTTCAACGTGACTTAATACAATGACAAACAATACACTGAGCTTTTGGAAAAGTCATGTATGCTTAATGAAAACCTTTCTGTGTTATTTTTTGTAAGTTGATTGTATCCCTTAATTACATTGGCGTTTTAGATATCCTCCCCTACCCCCACCACCCTGTTCTACTTATTGTAAGTTTAACATTGAACATTTATATTCAGGAACATGAATAAATTGGAGTTATTCCAAAGAAAATATGATTAAAAACAAATATCAGCTGTGACCTCAGGCAATGCTGCAATTTAACACAGGTGAAAATGTTCTATAAGGGAAGAAGGAAAAAACTGCCTTGCAAACTGCAGGTGAACAGCTTATGGGCGTTGGGAACACCTCAGGGCAAATTGAGAAATTACACATTTGGTAATTGCCAGTCAGCAATGACCAATGGAGTGTATGAGTGTTCGACAGAAACTTGCAAAGTGCAGCTGCAGGAATTAGGCAGCTGTTCTGACATTTGAGCAAAATAAGATCCTCTCACAACAACCTGAAAACAACCCCAGGAAAGCCTGAGTGTTTATTTTTTCCATCTTTTACTTATACATAAGTTCACTGAACTTGATTTTCTCTCAGTGAATGACGAGCTTTTCAGTTATCTCAGCAGAATGCTTTCACAGTCAAATAGGTTGAACTGGAAAAGGTTCAAAGATAAAGGTGACTGTATTTTCAGCTGCTGAGTCCAGTATGTCAAAAGAAAATATAGTTTGAGAAATTGATGGAAATCCTGCATACAATATCAATTTCAGTGGTCCAAATAAATTGAATTTAAAGATACTGAGGACAAATTCTCTCTTAAATTTTCTTCCACAACTTAGTCTTATCATATTTCTATATTCTTCTTTTGTATGTGTGTTTGTCAGTCGAATATAATAACGCGTGTGCTATCAAACATAAACAGCCATGTCAGCACCCATTTATTTTGCATTACATTAGGGACAAGCAAGCTTAAATTGCACAGAGTCAATGTTTTGCTATGGTGCTTATGAAGGGCGTATATACTGACCCAATGCAATAAGAAGGTTGATTCCTGAAAGAAACTTCAAAATTATGCTTCTAATGGTCTAAATCCTTTTGAAATTAGGTTACAGAATTAGAGGATTTTTGTAAGTGTGTTCTGGGTTAGCTCTGTAATGAATAAAGTTAATATAGTGTGTGATGTGCTGTATATCTGCAATGAACCTTATGAAATATATATAGTCGAAAGCCACTAACTCTATGCACTCGTAATCAGGAAATCACTGTCTGTAGCAAATTACTTTCCATGGTTAGACAAGGGGCAGCTTGTTTGAATTTGTATGTACAAGCTAAAACTCCTGTTAATAAACAAGAGGACAATATTACTTGCTACAAAATTGAACTTGCATGCCGAGATGAATAACAAATTGGATCTTTATTTGGCACAGAATTTCCATTTCCCACAACACAGTGAAGGTGTTTGGACATAAACCATATAATGAGTAATAAGAAAGGAGGCTATGGTGATGCACTAGTGAGCGATGCCTGGTGGACAAGCAATAATCATCTGTGATGGGCTGATATTCATTGTTGTGCTTACATTATTTGAAACACTTATTGTCCAAAGAAAATTATCATCATGCTCAGTTGGGAATTATGGCAAATTGTGCAACATTCAAATTATCCACTTAAGTGTTCATAAATCAACAGTTATGTTCTGGTGGGAGAGATGCTGCGTTATAACAATTTATATTTTAATCATTTGGTCATACAGAACTTGTGTATTATTGAAAAAGATACATTTTGTCAAAGATTTTTGTCTGCAACTCATCAGGACAATTTATAAGAATTCCAATAAATGGAGCAAGCAGCAATTATACTGTATGAGAGGAGAGAGCTAATTGGCTGGCAAGTGGACTCTGATCACTGGATGTTGCTTTGGAATATTCAGCAGTTAATGATGATTGACTGATAACTGCCAGGCTTTGTTTTGATTTCAAACCAGGGAGCCTAACTCTATCTTCTCAAGCAAGTTTCTTAGAAATGGACCAGCTGCTACATGTTACAATATGTTGAAAGAGGTATAACATGTGTACATCTTCATTCTATCTGTAAAGAACAGCAGAATGTGTAATAATATATTTGGCTTCTAGTACATGAAAGTACACCAGACTGGGAGCCCAAGTGACAAGCCTACATTGGATGCCAGTGTTATTCCTTGGACTCCTCCATCGCCAGACCATAGCAACACGATGGCTGGAGGAAGAGCGCCTCATCTTCCGCCTGAGAACCCTCCAACCACAAGGGATGAACTCATATTTCTCCAGTTTCCTCATTTCCCCTCTCCCCACCTTGTCTCAGCACCACCCTCGAACTCAGCACCACCTTCCTAACCTGCAATCTTCTTCCTGACCTCTCCGCCCCCACCCCCACTCCGGCCTATCACCCTCACCTTATCACCCTCACCTTAACCTCCTTCCACCTATTGTATTTCGAACGCCCCTCCCCAAGTCCCTCCTCCCTACCTTTTATCTTAGCCTGCTTGGCACACTTTTCTCATCCCAAAACGTCGATTCTCCTGCTCCTTGGATGCTGCCTGACCTGCTGCGCTTTTCTAGCAACACATTTTCAGCTTATTCCTTGTATTTTCAGGATTACCAATAAGCATTGTCCAATTGCAGATTCAGATCTAATGTTGGACACTGTGGTGAGAATTTTGCAGTCGCAGGCTGTTTATGGACAGCAAAAACTTGCTAGTTGCAAACAGCTGAAGGAATATCCTGTTTGATACAATCTGCCAGTTGTTGGGATATGTGGCCTGCATACCTGGCAGCATACCAGCACATGCAGTAAAAGTAACAATGTCTAAAGCAATGAGCAAGGCAACATCATTCGCGGGAGTGATTACAGCACAAAACAGACTGTGAATATAGCAACAAGTGCGGTGATTAAACGACAGGGCAGTACAGTGATTACAGCACCATTTGGACCACTGACCACCATATCCTGCATGTGAAACTCCTACATCACCAAGCTGGGGTAGTGACTACAGCACAGGATTGCACATTTCAGAGAAACTATTTCTTCATAAACAGAATTGCTTCCAACTGGACACCAAGTTACAAGACGAACAACTAAATACAACATTGTATTCAACAGGACCTATAACGGATGAAGTTTTAGCTTGTCAGGGCATATTTTAATCTGAAAAATAAGTAAAATTATTCACAAAAGAGAAAAATGAAATGGAAGACTTCAGAATGCATAGGAATCCATTGATAAGAACATTTGACCTTGGAAAACACTATGCAGATTTTGGTGGATGCAGAAACCAGGAAGACACACATCAAAATCATCAGAGATGAAAGATAACATTAATACAGGACAGCAGCAAAAGTCATTTAGTTCATAAGGTATTAAAAATTCTGAAGTGACAAACCAATACAGAAAAATAGACCAGACAGCAGTTACTGAAGAGACAGTGTCAGTGCTGTGGAACAAGGAAACATCACAAAACAGCAAAGCTTTAAAATGCTTAATCTGTTAAACAATAAGTCACTTCCAGAAGTTGGATATGGTTACAGAGCACCAAAATGTTAAATGGCTACTCACACATAGATGTTAAAGCAGTATAGCCATCTACATTAGAAAAGTAATCCAGTTCATTTCTAGAGAAATTTGAATTTGACAGTGTTTGTTTATATCAGTGAACATCTCATTAAATGTTAAGCTTGATACAGGGGCAAGTGTCACTGTCTTATCAGACTGAATACCATGGACGAAGAAACAGAAGTTACAGCTTGCAAATATGAAACTAAATGATCTCGGTGGAAGAGCTCTCAAGGTTAAAGGTGTGCCTCAAACACCACAGAATGTGTGAGGTCATAGAGATAATTCATAATCAAAAAACATCAGTCTTGAACATCATGCATCTTGATCTCAAAGTTCTTGACATAGCAGGATTACTGCTATTTACAACGGACATGAAACAAGTCAAGAAAGACCCAAGGCTGTTTAAGGACAAGCCAGTAAGAGGACAACTGATCAAGTAATTAAATAGTTGTTGAATAATTGGTCAAGGAACAACTGGTAAAACATTCATTATGTTTCTTGGATTCATGACAGAACCGATCTCTATGACCTTACACCTTCTGTGGTGTTTGAGGCACACCTTTAACCTTGAGAGCTGTTCCACCGAGATCATTTAGTTTCATATTTACAAGAAAACATCTGTTGAGTTTAGTTATGATGGCATTAGAAATGTTCTATATGGCCAGTGATCAGCAAGCCAAAGTAGGCTAAAACAAATTGATAAGAATAAAAGACCAATCGAGAACACGTTATGAGACAAAGGCCAGATCAAAGTCCAGTGAGTTTGCTGAGAACACATACTCTGAGCATTGACAGCATTTCATAAGCAGAATTTTACTTAAAACTGTACAACAGAAGGTTACTGTCGGGACTGTGAAACATCCCAACCATCACCGAAGAAAATTCAGATGATAGGAAACAGCAATGTTTATAAGAATATGCAGGTAAAGAGATAAAGAATGAGAAGCACAACCTTTCTCTGAAACCGTTCAGGCACCAACACAGTCTGGTGAACAAACTGTAACAGCTGACTCAAATTTGATGGCAGATGATGAAACAACACAAATTCAAGTGGCAAATTCCTGGCAATTCAAGGAAGGATTATTATGACTGGTGACAGAGCTCAGTTAGCAGCTATCCTCAAGTAGCATGTAAATATATTAAATTCACCAGGAAGAGAACCATACAGCATAAATGAAGATGTTCAATCTAATCTTCAAGGTGCAGTAAAGAGCTTATATGCATCAACACACATGTGTCAGCAGATTGAGAATGAGGAGTTGCTTTCACATATTGAAGATGGGCTGCATATGACTCCAAGAGAGCTGGTACTGAGGTGGGACAATCAATTTCCACAATGCTAGGACACAATGAGGAAGAAAGTCCCTGGCTCAGAAATCCAGGTTAGATTAGATTAGATTAGATTACATTAGATTACATAACAGCATGGAAACAGGCCCTTTGGCCGAACAAATCCACACCGACCCGCCGAAGCGCAACCCACCCATACCCCTACATTTACCCCTTACCTAACACTAGGTTAGTAGTTAACACTACGGGCAATTTAGCATGGCCAATTCACCTTACCTGCACATCTTTGGACTGTGGGAGGAAACCGGAGCACCCGGAGGAAACCCACGCAGACACAGGGAGAACGTGCAAACTCCACACAGTCAGTCGCCTGAGGCGGGAATTGAACCCAGGTCTCTGGCGCTGTGAGGCAGCAGTGCTAACCACTGTGCCACCGTGCCGCCCTATGAACAAAAACAGAGTGGCTGTTTTCCAAGAATTACAATCATAAGATGAAAACGTCCCATGTTATAGGACAACTACAGGATTCAACAAGAAGAGTTTTTCTGCAGAAAACATTCAGTAGGTTACGGGTGCACCAGATATGGTAATGTACTTACTATTGGTTGAGTAAGGAACAACATCCTCAGTGAAAGATATCCAAAAGATCCTGGAATGATAACAACTTTACGGACCACGCAGGATCCAGGTCAACTGTCCTCAAGGCAAATACTTACTGATTTTCCAATTCCAAAGACAATGTGGTCCTGGAGGAATTGTGCAGCCTCTAGACTGCCTGAATTTGTAATGTCAGGGACTCAGAGGGAGATAATGTGATTAGATACAGGAATGCATAACCATTAATGATGGGAGGAGTGAAGGTATGTTGTATAAAATAATGGTTCTGAAAGGGTTAATATTGGAGACTGCATTAAGCTCCACCCAGTTTGATAAAATCAGAAGTCTTTGCATAGGGAAAGGCAGAACACGTTAGGATTTTGTAGGATGGAAACCAATATCTACATACCCCACAATGTTGAACTTATTAATGTAACTCATACATGAGTATTACCACACAATAAATCACCTCTTTTAATAGACAAGAGTCTCTTCTCTTTAAAACTCACAACTAGTTTTCCTCTATATCACTGTAAACCAAGTAAGCCCTGAGACATAATTTATCCATTATTTCTGTTAGTTCCTCAAAGAATTTACAAGATTATTCAAGAATATTCTATGTTTCAAAAATCTATGTGGAGTGACTGACACCCCTATCTCTCTTCTTGAATTAGCGACACCTTTCGAGTTTATTCAGAGGAACTGCACATAATCGGCATGTAATTACACCCAAAGTCATTTCTCAGGACACTGCTGCATTACTCAGCAGGAGATGTCAGTGCATCACCTTCTCACTAACGCTGAAATAGTGCAAGTAGTGAGCACGTGGCTAGGAAATTCTTTCTATCTGCTGGTTTAACAAAATAATTAGCCCTTTTATTTTAAATTATGGACGCCCTCATTAACATGACAGACAGACTAATCTCATATGAACGTACATGATGGTTTTAATCACATATTTCGCAGACAGGTCAGTACCATTTCACATAGAATTACATGGAATTTACAGCTCAAAACTAAGCTGTTCAGGCCAAAGGTTTATCCTGATGTTTATGTTCTACAAGCACTGTCTGCCAGCCCCTTTAAATAAATACAATGTATCAACGCATTCTTATTCGTCGAATACTTCCAAAATTTTCCATGTTTTATTGAAACATAGCCTCTATTCTTTTCTCTCCCATGTACTTGCCTGATTTCCCTTTAAGCACCAATGGTACTGACCTCAATACTCCATAAGAGAGCAATGCCAATTCCAAGTCTCTAAGGAAACAAGTCTCTACTGAATACTTTAATTGGATTTAGCCACGATTATCATATTCAAGTCGCTTAGTTATGCACTCCCAACGTGAATAAATTGTGCATAACATGATCAAGTGGAGTAACATTCCTGTCAGTTTGTCAAGGGGGAACAATGACAGAGAATCAAACAACTGACTGCTGGCACCCACACTCCAAGGTCTGGCACTCATGGCACATAACTAGTGATGAAAAGTGCCAGAAAATTATCAATACAAGGCGGATTGTTGGCCCCACAAAGTATCTTATGATTGAACATAGACTGATCTCCAATCTGTCACATTGCACGTGCCAACATGATGTTGCTAAACTGTCCTGGAACTTATATAGATTCTCTTCTCCTATCTGACAGACTTAATCACCACTCCCTCCACCCCACCCATCGAGACGTAACTGAGCACGATGACTCCTCAACAAGACTCATCGCTCTATAAATCTGCACTTTCCAGTGAAATAAATATCTTGACACTTCCTTTACTGAAGTGGGCATGTCGCATTTTCTGCAGAAGATGTATCTCACAAGGCTGGCTTGCTTTAATACACGGGAATGCAAAACAAACTGTATCTGTCTGTCTATGTAAAGGAAATATGGTGTGGACAGATTTGGGTCTGAGAGTGCCTGACGCTTTGTAAATTGATTTACATTAATTCTTTGTCCCTTTCTGAATCTTTCAGGAAGTCACATCAGTAAATCTGATTTCCTAACTTCGCGTAATGTGGAAGTATTCCCATTTCTGCAGAAATACTGATTGATTCTTTTTCTAATCATTTTATTGAGCCGAAGGTGAGGAATCACAATTCCTGGTGAAATCCACCGTTTCTCTTCTGCTGTTGGACTGGAAGATTAAGTATGGCTATTCTGGCTCTCTGCTGGTTCTTGAGGGGGTTTTAATTTGCCTTCTTAGTGCAGAAACTCCACCTGTGCCTGACAAGATCATTGCTGTCGAGGTCGTTCTAGGGTCGGAGTCACAGAGTAATGGCACTGCCCACTTCACTGGGGCATCTGGTTGGCTGAATGACAAAGGCCATGCCCAAAGAAGAGATGCCTGAAATGAGGCCCTCGGTGGGCAGGATTTCGAAATTATTGCTGAGATCCTGTCTCATGGAGGGTTAGAACCGATGGAAGGGATTTCCCTGGTGGGTTTTGAGGCAGAACTGGGAAACTCACAAAGTGAGTGTTGGATCGTTATCCCAGAATGCCTCAGCCTCCTTCCAAGTTTATCAGGGTCGGATCAGGCTTTATCCGATGGCCACACACATTCCACCAGGCGTTGGGGTCTGCTTGATGTTTTGTTCCTTCAAGCTCTTGAAGCACTGAAAGTGTCAGTTTTCCAGAGGTGGATGTTTCATGTGGAAGTGGCGTCTTAACGTGTGTGGTACCATCACATTGTTTGCTGCAGATGAGATATTCCAGTGAGGGGCAAACAGAATCACTCGCGCATGAAAAGCCAGTGGTCAGAAGAGCTCTCACTGAACCGTCTCTCAAAAACTCTTGATTTTTCTAATTGGATTCAGATGTTTCATTGACTGAATTAGCTGAGGAATCACCTCTTTTGACAAGAAACCTGTGCATTTCTCCATAGAATCAAAGATTTATGCATGCGGCGTGAGTCAAAAAATATTTACCTTAAAATCCGAGCTAACGTGGGTGGGAATGCGTCCCAGCAAGCAGGCCAGATCAACAACGGTTTCAGCTGCACTCCTCTTTACTGAGCATGCACCCTATCGTCTCATAACAAAGTTTTGGCACTATGCATGCACAAGTACTGAACTCCCCGCACACGTGCATGACAGGAGGCCATTGCGCAAAGCAACATGGCTCCAGCGAATTGTATGGCAGACTACACACCTTAATGGGCCAGAACACTGGTTGAAAACTTCCGCTTTATCTTACAGGAAGTGATTTGGCGGGTGGGGAGCCATAGAGTCGTAGAGCCATAAAGATGTACAGCACATAAACAGACCCTTTGGTCCCACTCGTCCATGCAGGCCAGATATCCTAAATTAATCTAGTCCCATTTGGCAGCTTTTGGCCCATATCCCTCTAAACCCTTCCTATTCATATGCCCATCCAGATGCCATTTAACTGCTGTAATCGTACCAGCCTCCACCACTTCCTCTGGCAGCTCATTCCATACACGCACCACCCTCTGTGTGAAAAAGTTGCCCCTTAGATCCCTTTTAAATCTTTGCCCTCTCACCCTAAACCTATGCCCTCTAATTCTGGACTCTCCCATTCAGGGCAAAGAACTTGTCTATTTACCCTATCCATGCCCCTCATGATGTTATAAACCTCTATAAGTCACCCCCTCAACCTCCGACACTACAGGACGTTCAGCCCCAGACTGAGTTATGAGGTGTGGAGATCTGAGGAAGGTTGGGGGTGAAGTAATGGTGGGTGATGATTCTGTGTTCAGCCCTTGTTCCATCCTATGTCTGTTCCTATATGCTGGGATGACATATCGCCTACACAGGCTGTGTCGGCAGCCTCACAACATGTGACAGGGATGCTTGCAGCTTGGCTAATCCCAGAGGTAAGAGGCTGAGGCCCTTAAGAGGTCCCTCACAGCCTCAGTTGATGGGAAGTGAATTAAGGACCAACAGTGGCCTTCCCACTCCAAATTCCACACCTCTATAAGATCAGCACTGCCAAGTGCGGACAAAGTGTGGAAGTTGCATGATGTGATACTAATAACGAAGGCATTGTATGAACTATTTCTCTCCACTATTTAATAATGGGGGGGCAGAATTTCAAACAAATACATGCAGATTTTTATTGCCTACTCTCACGGTATCCATTCTACTCAATCCAACCATGGATCAAAACTGACAGAGACACTTTGCTGAATCAAATTCTTTGATTTATATCAGAAGCTTATAATTCTTTAAAGATGCATCTGATCTAACATATTGATAAAAGGCGAATGGATTCAATGCTAATCCATACAGTACACTGTCTGTCATTCGGATCTCCTTGTGTGCTGCCCTATGTACTGAAAATACATTTTCAAAGGAGAATGAAAAGTTAAACAAATCATTACTTTTGTTGTCTTTGCCAAAAATATATGATTCTGAATTCCCAATTCTACATTGACCCTCTTCCATTTAGCTCCTTGAGTCGAAATCATCATTCGGTTAGATCATGGCTCTATCTTAAGTCTGTCAACCTGCTCCATTTCTTTTGATTTTCTTATCTAAAATGGGTTTCATTTTTCTGCCTATATCCATATGTCTTTTTCCTTCAAAAAAAATGTTGTGTGTCGAGTGCAATAATTACCATTCATTTCTCACATCCATGCTCTCTCCTAACAGAGAGCTTTTGTTCTTACTTGTTGGCAAAAATACCCTTTAATACATTCGAATCCTCAAATACAGATACTTGGCACTTGTCCTTGGTTTCATTTGCTAGCCCACACGCTTCCAGTAATAATGTGAAAATGATTTTAACTGTTGTGGTGCATGGGCTAAATCCAGCCAAAAAAAAAAGCTTGCATGAAATGATCACCAAGGACGATCACTAATTTATTTATGGCCAAATTTTCAATTGTGGGTTTTGATTGACACATAAAAGAGCATTTCTAATAGAGCACAGCTGTATTAAGTTGGCAATGTGTTTATGTGTAATTTGCTAAAGGTGGTACTAGAATGGAATGTCAGCGAAGGTCCTTGGCCCACCTCATTTCCAGATGTATGCCATTATATGCTTATGCAGATGAGAAGTGAAGAGCTCCTTTTACTGGTTAATTGGTTTCATGTGGGGCCGCACCTCAACCGAGTGTGACTTGATTTGCATTTGTTCAGGTAATACCCAGTAGGAAATGATACATAAATAACAATGTTAATTATGGAAAAGCCAGTTGAAAAAAGAGTAGCAAAGTTGCTGGCCACCATCACAAGAGCAGTTGCATTCCACAGAACCTTCACTCGTCCATTTTATCTTTGCAAGGGTAACCTCATTTGGCAGACGATCAAGAAAATGCTCCTGGATTCAGTTCAGTCCACATCCAGAGATCAGTGCACTAGATGAGGATGCTGTGCATTGTGCCAGATCATTGTGGCCAAGCTTTTCAGTCCTCTTCATGGTTACTACTGCAGAATCACCACAGTTGTAGTTTGTGTTTAAGGAACATGTTAGGAGCACAAGAGATGCTGCATTTCAAACACTGCCAAACATTTGCCAGTACCAACTGTAGAATTTAATATCTAGCTTTCCTTCCATTGCTTTTTTCAAATAATTTTGTCTACAATCGAACCCTTCAAAATGCCATCTTGCATATGTGCATATACGTGTATGTGTGTGTGCGTTTGTGTGTGTGTGTGTCTGCATGCCTGTCTTCTTCTATTGTTTTTACAGACATTAGAGAGAGCATGAAATATTTTATTTCTTGCATTAAAAGTTCACACAAAATGATGACACACTGAGGTGAGCACTGACTATTTATGTCAGTCAACAGCGGACGGAGGTGGGGATGACACCACAACTTGAGTTGTCCTGAAAAAACAAAGTGGAATCATCTTCCTGAAGGACTGGCTAAGTTGATTGCTAAGCTATTTCAAAGGATGGTTAACAGTCAATTGCAAGGTGTAGGACTGGAGTCAATTACCTGGTCAAATCAGGTAAAGGATATGCATGAAGCAGTTCTGTTTTTACAGAAGTCCATGGTCATGTTTACTGATAGCATCTACTTGATTCTAGATATTAAAAGCTGAATTTAAGTTCTAAAATGTTCACTGGAATCCAAGTCCTGTATCATAACTAACGCACCACTGGAATGTATATACATATTAGATAACAATGATCGGGATATTCCAAAAGCACGTGGAGCATTGTAGATTGGAGTGGTGTATCAGGATCATGCAGAGTTCCCAAAGCAGCTGACGCCATGGTAAGTGCTTGAGAAATTGCATTTTCCAATATTTCCAATCTTTCAGTTTTGCTGAAAAAGACTCAACTTACTTTTTATCTTCCACTCATCAGGATAATTTGCAAGAATACAAGGTGGAAATAAACATTTGTATTTCTGGTTGACAGCCATTTCAACTCCCACTCCCACTCCCCTGGCAACATGCTCATCCTAGGCCCCTTTCACTGTCAAAATGAGGCTACACGCAAACTGGGGGAACACCTTATATGCCATCTCAGGAGCTTAACAGCCCAATGGCCTCAATGTAGAGTTCACCAGCTTCAAAATCTCTCTGCCCACCACAACCCCATCACACATCCAGCTCTCCCTCTCCTCCCTGCCTCCTTGACCTGACCTAATCTGTCCATCTTCCTTCTCACTTATCCACTCTACCCTTTCCACTGACCAATCACAATAATCTCCTACCTGCATTTACCTATCACCACCCCACCTACCTTTCCTTCATCTATCTATCACCATCCCACACATCTTTCCCCTAGCCCCACCCCACTTATGTCTGAGCATCCTTTCCCCCTCCCCAGTCCTGATGAAGGGTCCTGACCCGAAATGTCAACTTGCCTGCTCCTCCGATGCTGTCTGACCTGCTGTACTTTTCCAGCTCCACATTCTATGGACTCTGACTTTCAGCATCTGCAGTCCTTACTATCTCTGAGAGTACTGTCTGCTTGACAAGTAGACTTTGATTGATAGAGGCGTTCCCATGGAGGACACACCAATTAACAATGATTGACAGTTAACAAGACCTTTTTATTCTCTTATGGAAGGTGAACAACTCAGATTAGCCCAGCATTTAATGCCCATTCCTAATTCCCCTTGAGAGTGTTGTATTGAGCCACCTTGTTCAATCATTGCAATCCATGAGTGTTGTTAAGCAGAGCGCTTGGGGATTTTGACCTAGTGACAATGAAGAAATAGTAATATAATCCCAAGTCAGGATGGTGTAATGCAGAGGTAAATTTGTGAGAGGTGACCCTCATACTTCCACCCAACCTTCCTCATATAACCTCTTCTTTAATGTATGAGTCCATTGCTTTCCTCCTCATGTGGTGACCTAGTTTCCATCTGGGATAGTAAACTCTTCCAAATCTTCCAGAGTTCAGCCACAATTCTGGTAGCAGAGCTATGTATGAAAATGTTTTAAACAGCCAATGATACGGCAGCTCAATTCAGGATGTGTTTCTTCCCCTGTTATTGATTAACATAAATGGCCTGCGCTGGTCACCATGTCATCATTCTGTGTTTTAATAGAATAAATAAATATTTCATGTTCTCTCTGTGCTCCATTAAAGAGAAAAATGGGAATAATATGGTGGGCCAAAGGATCTGTTTCTATGCAGTATAACTGCTAGTGCTTCCAATTAAACCTGTTGGACTATAATCTGGCGTTGTGTGCTTTTTATCTATGACTCTACCTTGCCTTTGTTTGGTGACTTCTGGCTTCAGAATGCCAGTATGTTACAGTCATGTTGCCGCTATACAAGACATCAATTCAGCCACTTTTGGAATATTGTGTGCAGTTCTGGTTTCCCTGCTATAGGAAGATGTTGTGAAACTTGAAAGGGTTCAGAAAAGATTTAAAAGGATGTTGCCAGGGTTGGAGTGTTTGAGCTACAGGGAGAGGCTGAATAGGCTGGGGCTGTTTTCCCTGGAGCGTCAGGGGTTGAGGGGTGACCTTATAGAGGTTTATAAAATCATGAGGGGCATGGATAGGATAAATAGACAAGGCCTTTTCCCCAGGGTAGGGGAGTCCAAAGCTAGAGGGCATAGGTTTAAGCTGAGAGGGGAAAGACTTAAAAGAGACCTAACGGGCATTTTTTTCACACAGAGGGTGGTGCGTGTATAGAATGAGCTGCCAGAGGAAGTGGTGGAGGCTGGTACAATTATAACATTTAAAAGGCATCTGGATGGGTACATGAATAGGAAGGGTTTAGCGGGATATGGGTCAAGGGCTGGCAAATGGGAGTAGATTAATTTAGGATATTTGATTGGCATGGACCAAAGGGTCTGTTTCTGTGCTGTACATCTCTATGACTCTATGACTATGTAAATGCAGTCATTGTTGTAATGTGACAGCCAGTTTTCTCTCAGTAAGTTCATACAAACAGCAATGTAATGATAACCAGATAATCTTTTTATTTGTAATGTTGGTTCAGGGGCAAACTTTGAGATCTTTTATAGACACTTCAGAGGATAGTTGGGGGGTCCCAATCCAATATTACATCCAAAAGACAGCACTTCCAACTCGGAGCATTTTTTATACTTCATGCATAAAAATATCTTCATACATATTTGGTTCTGTACAGTATCAAAGAAACAAACAAACATTGGAGTTGGACTCTATCCAAACAATCAAAGACATCTCTCACTTGAACACGATGGTATTTACATGCTGGATGTAGGTTTGCTCGCTCAGCAACATCCAGAACCTCAACCTCAGCTACAAAGTTTCTCAAAACCTGCTGTATTTACATGCATTTGAAGCACCTGGAGAGTCCAATAACTGAACAGACTCCCATTTAACTTTGTCAGAAGGACCTCACACAGTGGTCTTTCCCCAGTGTGCCTTTGCAGCAGCTGCCCAAGCTTTAGTGCGTCTCTCAGAACGTAGTCCTGGACCTTGGAATGTGCCAGTCTGCAATATTCAGTCGAGGTCAACACCATGTTCTCAAAGACCAACAGGTTTTGGGCAGACCAAAGAGCCTCTTTCATTGAGTTGATGGTCCTCCAGGTGCAGTTAATGTTTATCTCCATGTGTGTTCCCAGTATAGACCTTCCGCTGACACCTCTGGAGTGTGACTTCAGCATTTCTGATTCAGAGACAGGAGCACTACCACTGGTCACACTACTCAGCAATATGCACTTCCGCACAGCACAGGGGAATTTCACAACCAGAAGCTGACAGGCAGAATTGTGACTTTTAAGCAATGATCTGTGCACTAACTCAGACATATCCAGATGTGTAAAAGCTGTTGTTCATGTTGTTACTTCCACTCTACAATGTAAATGTAAATGAATTCATCTGGAGCTGAGGTACAAATTCAAAGCACAAACATAAGCTCATCTCATCGTGTAAGATTTCACTGGTTTTCAGTTATCATTAATTAGTCACTCCAGATGAAAGGGAAAAGAATGCATTTATGTAACACCTTAGAAACAATGTAAAACATTTATATACAACTCAATAAAAATACAGTGGCCGTTGTTATGTAATGCAGCGATGACTTTGCACTTTGTAGGGTTCTCAAACAGTAACAAGATTGTTACTGGCTTGTTTGCCCCCTTGTACCTTCCCACTGCTTTCCTGCTCAATACTAAAGCTGTGCTGCTCTGTCAGAATGGGGTTTTTCTGAATGAATTATCACACTGAGGTTCTGTCTGCCCTTTCAGATGGAAGTAAAAGATCCTGTGGCAACCTTTTGAAGGGGAACGGGGCAGTTGTCCCCGAGTGCTGGCCAGCACCGCTTTCTGAAAACCAGCTCTACCATGAACAGATTGGTTGATTCTTCACTCATTTACTGTTCTTGGGGTATTGCCAAGTGCATATAGCCAGCTGTGTTTGTGTTTACCTCCATAACAACAGTAGTTGTTCATGACTTGTTCAGTTTATTGGAGTGCCCTCTGCAGATGATAAGTGAGGAATGCTCCTTTCATCCTTTTCTACAATGTTGGTTGAGGGAGGAACAGCGACCAGGATAAGCTGAATATTGACAGAAAGACCATTTCGGTGTCAAGGCGCTAACATTGATCTACTGTTTTTTTCCCTATTTCCCTGCCAGATGACTGAGTTAGTACCTCAGGCCAGCACTCAGCTAATGTTTAGGGAATGGCAGCTCCGTCACTAGAAGACAAACAAGCTCAGATGACCTTACAATTTATTGTTCCCAAAGGTAACAGTACTATTTTTGACAAATGCTTTGCACATCCTGAATTATAGATTTTGTCTTGTTCTCAACGAATTTGATACCACTGGTTCCAAAGCAAGAAAAACATGAAGTGTGTACACTGAGTTGTAGAACGGTTCTAGTACAGAATTAGGCCATTCAGCCCATCACAGCCTGTTCGTCCTCAGTAAGAGCAGCTCATTCACCTTTTCCCTGCGGCCCCGCCCAAGTTTTTTCTTTCCCACACCAGATAATTATTCAATTCTCCTTTGAGAACAAGTTTGTCAGCAAATAAAATGAACAAGAGCAGCATGGAGGGTCAGGAAGTAGTGAGTAGCAGGGAGCAGTTGTTTTCCAAACTGGATGAAGTGGGCTTTCCCAGAGCTCAGATTAAGCAGGTTTGTGCTTGACCAAACTGTGCTGACCTCTCCCTCATTAATGACTCCATATTCATCTGATTTTCCACCAAATTACTGGGCAAAATCTTCGCAGCCCCCAAACGACGTGGTCTGCATTAAGAAATTTGGGTGAGATAGCCAGTGAAGCCCTTCTGAACATTGAGACCGACAGGTCATGTTTTCCTAACCAAATCCCTGAAGTCGAGACAAGATTCTCTCCAGTGAGTAGTGAGAAGCCCATTAATGAGGATTATCACTCATTATCCACCTGACTTAACCTCACCTCATTGGGATGCAGTTTCCAAATCTGTCACTCACTAGATGGAAATGACATGCCCAGGATTTTCAAAGCTGAAAATCAGTTCGTGACTGCTCCTCTGGATCTCCATGTTGGGCAGCTGACATGAATGTCCCAGAGTACCTTCTATAGTTAGCGACTACACACACCCAGACATCCAGAGACATTACCATCGAGCACATGCCAGCCTCTCCACAGTAGCTCAATGATTAGCACTGCTGCCTCACAGCACCAGGGTCCCAGGTTTAATTGCAGCCTTAGACGACTGCCTGTGTGGAGTTTGCACATTCTCCCTGTGTCTGCGTGGGCTTCTTCCGGGTGCTCCAGTTTCCTCCCACAGTCCCAAGCTGTCCAGGTTAGGTGGATTGGCCATGCTAAATTGCCCATAGTGTTCAGGGATGTGTAAATAAGGTGTATTAGTCAGTGTAAAATGGTAAAAGGGGAATGGGTCTGGGTGGCATACACTTTGGAGGGTGGATGTGGACTTGCTGGGCCAAAGGGCCTGCTTCCACACTGCAGGGATTCTATGATAATCATGTCACATCTCTGTTCCTTATACAGTATGGTTCTGCACAGTAACGCTGCAGTTTGGAGGGCAAGGCCAACTTGTGCACAGAGACACAGTTGCTAGGCTCATTTTGTGGAGAAAGTGAGGTCTGCAGATGCTGGAGATCAAAGTTGAAACTTTATTGCTGGAACAGCACAGCAGGTCAGGCAGCATCCAGGGAACAGGAGATTCGACGTTTCGGGCACAGGCCCTTCTTCAGGAATGGACCAGGTTACATCTCAGGACTGCACTTAGCATTCACTGACTTTGTGCTTACCTGGATACACACAGCTTCCCTGCATTACCTTGCCTTTTTCGCTCTGTTCCTCGTTAGCCAGACCTTAAAGGCTCACAGTTCCTCTGTCTTGCCTTGCCCTTAAGTGCAGATAAAAAGCCAGGGAGGAAGACATGGCTGTCAACAGTCATCATTCAAGGAGGTGGACACAGTGGTATATGGCTCACTGATATACACCTACACCATGTGCCTGAATGTTTGTGGCAAAAACGTGGCATGTGTTGCAACCAACTGGTCACGTCTCAAAGACCAAAGGCAGTTGCCATTGCTCAAGTCCAGAGAGACACCCTTCAGTCAGGACATCCCTGCTCAGTAATGGCACGGATGACCCTGCTATTCGACCATGGGTTTGATGACAGTCAATTGCCAGGGGTGGTGGCAGGGGAATAGGTCACCATCAGCTCTGTGGATCCAGTACAAACATCGCAGGACATCAGCTGAGGAGCTAGACAGATATCACTCAGGGGCCTGGTCACTCATCATTTGGACTCTCCAGCCAAGTTGTTCAAAATTCACAGTCTGTCTTGGGAGGGCCTGCCCACTAAATGTCATGGAGCCACTGCTCTGGAAGGGAGGCTGAGGAACTTAATTGTGGGCATTGGGGGCAGAATGCTAGGGTTCAGAGGGCTTTACAATGTGAAGGGGCAACAACTCAATATTTAAGCAGGGAGGCAATAAGCATGGAGGGAATGGGGTAGTGCAGGCGTAGAGTGACATCAATAGTTGGCAGGACCCTGGCTTCAATGGAGCACTGGATCTGGCATGTTTACTCAACATACCTGGGGCTGGGGACTCTGTGGGAATGTAAAATGGCAAGTGAAGCCTGAGATGGACAAACAAGTGGGAAGTTGGGGAAGTAGTAGTAAGTCTATCGAATTGACAGGGAGGACTACCCAGGAAGGGAATGTTTACATTTGTGGTTTCGCCAGTATGAAGAAGCTAAGCCTGAAATGCATTGCTCAGGCACTGACCACTGCTTCCTTCCACTGCTGGAAATAACAAGTGTGGAATGGAGACGCAAATGGCTGCAATCCTACTCAGAGTGCTCAGGGTGAGCCTTTAGCTGTCTGACCGAGGGGATTTCAATTTGGATCAATGACAAGCCCTTCCAAAGGCAACAGCAATGCACAGACGTCCAGATGCTGAACTGAGGGAAACCTATGATTCATGTGAACCCTTGGCATTAACCTACTCTGTGCAGTCCACCTCCTTGCCCCATGCACTCCTGACCAGATCATACATAATAAGGAAATCACATTTTATAGGGAAAAGCCAGGAAAGTTGGGGTGAGTATTATCAGAACAGCCATGATCTCATGGAATGGTGCAGCAGACTTGATGGGCTGAAAGGCCTACTTCTGTTCCTATGTCTCATGGTTTCATAATGAATGAAGCACACTAGCAATGTTTTGCTACCTGAAAAAATGGAGTCTAGATGCTAAAACAGCACCCCCCTATTATATACCCATAGCCTGCACATCTCACCTTGGACCACGCACATTGTATGGCTGGTCTCTATACCTTCAATCCGTAGCTGCGACTAAACACAGATTTGCACATTCAGTGGATGATGAAACGTCAGCATATATTTATAAATCTAAGAATTTACTTAGATTGGCATGTCGTCCTATATACCTTCAGAAGATCTGCTACTCCCTTTCCCTCCTATTGCAGTCCCAGGTTACACTGCTGCAGCTTATTGGCCTTGGAGGTTTGGTCAGGTGACTCCAGGGTAGAGGTGAAAGGCCCAGCCACCTCTGGATTAGAACGCAGAACATAGAACAGTACAGCACAGTACAGGCCCTTCGGCCCTCGGTGCTGTGCCGACCTTTTATCCTACTCTAAGCTCAAACTAACCTACATACCTTTCATTTTACTGATATCCATGTGCATACCAAGTATTGCTTAAATGTCTCTGATGTATCTGATTCTATTACCACTGCTGGCAATGCATTCCACACACTCACGACTCTGACATCTCCCTTAAACCTTCCTCCAATCGCCTTAAAATTATGCCCCTTCATTTCAGCCACCTCACATCCTTCTTTGCTCCAATGAGAAAAGCCCTGGATCCCTCAACCTTTCTTCATAAGACATGCCCTCCAGTCCAGGCAGCATCCTGGTCAATCTCCTCTGCACCCTCTCCAAAGCTTCCACATCTTTTCTACAATGAGGTGACCAAAACAGAACACAATATTGCAAATGGGTCCGGAGAGGAGATTTCTTCTATATGTGGTCCCTCCTCTAGCTTGGAACCTACAGGCATTGCCTTGTCTCCTCATGAGGAAAGGGCAACTGGAGTGGAGAGAGACCCTCCATGAAACCCAGGGAAATTGATACTTAACCAACTTCTGCAAAGATTCAGCCGATTACCGGCATACGTTTTCTCACCATTAAGGTTAAACTGATTGGGATGTATTTGTGGGGCTTGTCTTCCTGCTGCCTTTTACACAAGTATGTATCGTTGCTATTCTCCATTCATCTGGCACCACTCCAGTACTACTGGAGGTTTAGGATCAGTGCCCCTACTATTTCCATCTTTACTTCTTTCTGGATCAAGGATGCAACTGGTTCTGGTGAAATATGAAGTTTAAATAGAGCCAAAACATCACATACCTCAATGTTTTCCATTGTTTAGTCCATCCGGCTACCTTCAGCATCTTAGCTACCCCTTCCCTCCCCTTTCACTGCACCTTTGATAGCATTGTCTACCTTTTTAAAAACAATTATAAGGAAATCTCATTGGTCTCTCAGTCATGACTCCTGCCTCCATGCAGTATGCCATTTATGGTTCCCACTTACTTGCCTCGAGAAAGCGTTTTAATTCTCCAAAATATTAGCTGCCAGTCTCTTCTCATTCTCACTCTTTGCTTCTCTAATTCCATTTCTCACTTTCCCCTAAACTTGTTAGACTCAGTTTGGATTTTAGTTGTTTTAACTTTCTCACGTCTGTTATTTGCCTTATTTGTCGCCTTTATCATACTTCATAGCGTCACAGAACTGTACAGCATGGAATCAGACCCTTTGGTCTAACTCCTCTATGCCAGTCAGATATCCTAAATTAATCTAGTCCCATTTTCCAGCATTTAGCCATCATCTGGGGAGCTCTAGATTTTTATCTCCCACCCTTTCCCTTGTAGCAATGGATGTTAACTCTACCCAACACACTTAACCTATTTTCTCTTTGAAACGAGCCATTACTGTTTTGGCTATCAACCTTATTTCCCAGTTTATCTGGGCCAGATCTGTTCTTACCCCATTGAATCTGATCTTCCTCCAATTAATTATTTTTATCTGGTTTCCTCCTTTTTCTTGTGAACCTAGACCTTATGATCCCATGATCACTGTCCACTAAGTATTCTCCTACTGACACGACTCTCCTCGTTCCCCAGAATCAGATCCCATTCCTTACTGGGCAGGAATCATATTGATCAAGAAAATATCGCCAAACACAAATTTTTCTCCTGTCTGTCACTTACACTTTAGGGTGTAGGTTTGCTCATTGAGCTGTAGGTTTGATATCCAGACGTTTCATTACCTGGCTAGGTAACATCATCAGTGGTGACCTCCAAGTGAAGCAAAGCTGTTGTGTCCTGCTTTCTATTTATATGTTTGTCCTGGATGGGGAGCCTGGGGTTTGTGGTGATGTCATTTCCTGTTCGTTTTCTGAGGGGTTGATAGATGGTATCTAGATCTATGTGTTTGTTTATGGCGTTTTGGTGGGAGTGCCAGGCCTCTAGGAATTCTCTGGCATGTCTTGGCTTAGCCTGTCCCAGGATAGATGTGTTGTCCCAGTCGAATTGGTGGGTTTTTTCATCTGTGTAGGGCTACGAGGGAGAGAGGGTTGTGTCTTTTTGTGGCTAGCTGTCACTTACACTATTAATGCCCTAGTATTAGGGCAAATAAAGTGTTCCATTATAATTATTTTGTAGTCTTTGCACCTCCCTGTAACTTCCCTGCAAATTTGTGGCCTACAGAAGACCAAAGAATGAAATAGAACCTCTCATTGTTTCTCTGGTCTCTAACTGGCAGTGACTCTGGATGTAATCTGTGTGCAAAGGTAGCCTCTCTTCCAAAACCAGTCTCAGTATGGGCAATGAGCTGAAAATGAACATACCAGGGTGTTCACGTGATGTATAAGACAACATGTGGCTCAGATCTTGGAACAAAAGTAGGCCATTCAGCCCCTCGAGCCTTCTCCATCATTGTAGATCACAGCTAGTTGCCTCACCGAGTGTCAGTCTCCTTGTTGTCATTAGTAACAAAAAATCTATTGCTCTGGGCTTGAACGTAACCAAAGACCGGGCTAAAGACTTACTGTCCTCTGAAGAAATCCCTCCTTATCTCACTTTTAAATGGTCTACCTGTTTATTTTATGCAAACGTTTAATTTATTTATTTTGCTTCTCTGTGCTAACATTTAAAACCTAGATCAGATGGTTTGTCAACAGAGACTTGAAGAGAAAACATTCTTGAATTGTGACAATCAGGATGGAAGTTACTTAAGAGAATCAGTACTGCTGGCATCATTGAGCAGTTCCCTTGCATTCACCTCGCTGCAGCAGATGGCCTCAATTTGGCAGCAGTTTCAAATTCAACATTTATTGTCGGGCTGTGCTGCTAGCATTTCCCTCCAAGTTTGGCCGGTTGCAACACCCAGGTCAGGACTGCCAGCCTGGATTCACTGTCACTCCCAAACTGAAATGGCTCCTCTCCACAAACGGGTGGAAATGAGATCAGCCAAGAGATGCGAAAGGTGGTGATATTTCCCAACACTGACGCTGCTGAAACCACGCCTGATGACATTTGCAATGACGGATGATTCTAACATGGTTAAATCTTTCGGTATGTGTGCAGTGGGCTGATGAAAAGCTGTGAACGTGTGACTTTTTGATGTAACAGTGAAAAAGTGCTGGTTTCAAGAACATTTCTCTCCACTCCTACCTCGTTTTTATGACAAAGTCACCATTTCCTAATCATTGTTTTAAAAGCTCAGAGAGGATGTGAGAAATTGCACCCGGTCTCACTTTAAGCCTCCAAATTAATATGGAGTCAGAGATGTACAGCACAGGAAGAGAACCTTTGGGCCAACTTGTCCATGCCAATCAGATATCTTAAATTAATCTATTTGCCATCATTTGGCCCATATCCCTCTAAACCCTTCCTTTTCATATACTCATCCAGATGCCTTTTAATTGTTGTAATTGTACCAGCCTCCACCACTTCCTCTGGCAACTCATTCCATTCACTCACTACCCTCTGTGTGAAAAAGTTACTCCTTAGGTCCTTTTTAAATCTTTCCCCTCTCACCTTAAATCTATGCCCTCCGTTTTTGGACTCCCCCACCCTGGGAAAAAGATCTTGACTCCTCATGACTTTATAAATCTCTCTGAGGTCGCAACTCAGCCTCCTATGCTCCAGGGAAAACAGCAACAGCCTATTCAGCCTCAAAATCATGGGAATAATTCATCTATTTCAGTGATTCTATCATTGTCACTACTTCAGCTACAACAATGTCATCTCAAACATTCCTTCATGCCTACACCCTTATTTTAGCAAAATCAGAGCAAACAGAAATTATTCTTCCTCAATTACCAAACCAGTGGAATGAAGTGGAACCTCTCATTGTTTCCCTGGTCTCTAACTGGCAGTGACTCTGGATATAATCTGGGTGCCTATGATTGAGTCTGTTACTAAATCATAGGCTTTAGTGTGAGATTGCTTGTGAAATACTGAGATATTCCCTCACAAAAGCCAAATCTAAGGCTTTGTTCAAGTGGTAGCATTCTAGTTTCTGAATCACAAGACTGCTATACTCAGTGTCTCTTCGCAATGACTTGTACACAGAGCAATGCTGATGCAGTGCTGAGATATTAAACCCATTCTGAAGAAGGATCTCTGGACCTGAAATATTAACTCTGTTTCTCTCTCCACAGATACTGCCAGGCCAGCTGAGATTTTCCTGTGATTTGTTTTTATGTTAAATGAAGGCCGCGACTGCTCTGAGGTAGACAGAGGAGATCTCTCAGCACACTTCTTAACACCTGAGAAAGTGGATGATCTAATCTTCTGTTTGTTTGGTGTTTGTGGAAGCTTACAATGTGTGAATTGGCTACATTACAGCAGAGACAACACTTGCAAGGTACTGCGCGAACTGTAAAGCATGTTGAGGTGTCAAGGCAGTAAAAAGAAGTATATAAACACAAGCTCTTTCCTTTCATTTGTCACTGTAATCCGACATATGCAAAAATGTGAGAATTATGTGGATAGGTCAGACCGGGTTGGAGTTTAAAAAGAATGAAGGGTGATCTTATTGAAACATAGAAGGTCCAAAGGAAATTTGTCAGGGTGGATGTTGAAAGGACACCTCCACTTGTGGGAGAGCTGGAATCTGGGAAACAGTTTAAAGTTGAGGCGTGTCCCACTAAGCATGAGATACGGAGCATGTTTTGCTCTCTGAGGATCATGGGTTTCTACTCCAGTCATGAAGGCAGGGAAATATTATACATTTTAGACAGAGGTAAATAAATTCTTGACTAATGAGGGAGTCTAAAGGTATTGGAGGCAGGGCAAGGGGGTGTTAAGCATGAAAATAGCATTAAGGCCACGATCAGATCTGCCATTGGCAAAGTGGGCAGAATGGCCTCTCCTCCTCCTTATTTGATGAATTAGTGAGCATGAAGTTAAACTGGGGACTGGATTCCAGCTCGCCACCATTTCAAACCTCAGCTTTCCACAGCAAGGCAGAAGCTACAGGGCCTCCTAAATCATGGAGGATTGGGGGCTCAATGATTTAATGCAGCTTCCATTGTAACTTTAACTCAGTGATGTGAAAGCTTCAGACAGTATCCAAGAGAAAGCATTGAGCTTCTGGTGAGCAATACTGGATGAGAAGTGGCATGAGCAAGCAGTTTTAGAACAAGTCTTTGTTCCAGGAGGACCAGGAGCAAACTACATAACATTTTGTTACAGATCATGTTGTTAAAGTTTGCAACATTCATACGTAGAAGATGGCAGCTAAAATAATTCAAGAAACATTTGTACAGATAAAACAAGAACTTTTAAGATCTGTATGATTTTCTGTAAATCATGGCAAATAATTTGACCCTGTCTGTATGCATAAAGGTTTATAAAATCATGAGGAGCATGGATAGGATAAATAGACAAAGTTTTTTTTTCCCTGGGGTCGGAGAGTCCAGAACTAGAGGGCATAGATTTAGGGTGAGAGGGGAAAGATATACTGTAAAAGAAACCAACCTCTTCACACAG
This sequence comes from Chiloscyllium plagiosum, assembly GCF_004010195.1. Lineage (NCBI taxonomy): Eukaryota > Metazoa > Chordata > Chondrichthyes > Orectolobiformes > Hemiscylliidae > Chiloscyllium > Chiloscyllium plagiosum. Next base: position 18,784,962 of record NC_057712.1, on the reverse strand, counting down.
AAGGTGGTACGTGTATGGAATGAGCTGCCAGAGGATGTGGTGGAGGCTGGTACAATTGCAGCATTTAAAAGGCATCTGGATGGGTATATGAAATGGAAGGGTTTGGAGGGATATGGGCCAGGTGCTGGCAGGTGGGACTAGATTGAGTTGGGATATCTGGTCGGCATGGACAGGTTGGACTGAAGGGTCTGTTTCCATGCTGTACATAGAGTCATATGACTCTATGACTCTAAATATATCAAGGTATAAATTCATTAACAACAGGCAAGACAGAGTCAAAATCATGTAACGTATAATGAGATACGGTTCCAAACATTGAAATGCATGACATACCATTCCATAAGGCCAGATCAAATCATGTGACTGGGCCCCAGCAATCTGGCAACTGTTCCTTCTCCCTGGAATTACTGTCAGAAGAAGGATTGAATCAATGAAAATAGTTTGAACCGCATCACCAGTTCTGAGGAAGGGTCACTGGACCCGAAACATTAACTCTGATTTCTCTCCACAGTTGCTGCCAGACCTGATGTGTTTTTCCCGCAATTTCTGTCCTAGTTTCTGATTTTCAGCATCAGCAGATTTTTCGCTTTTGTCAGATGGTCATGGGATTTCAAATGGTGAAAGGTTTTAATTGGATAAATGTGGAGCAATTGTTTTCATTGATGGATGAGTCCAGAACAATCACCATAAGGTAACCACTGACAGAGGGCTGTGTGGATGTGGAAATTAATAGCTGCAATGGACTAACATGTTTAAGGGAAGGCTAAATGCATACATGATAAAATAAATAAAGAGATACCAGGGAAGGGAGGGTGGGTGTAGGCTAGGAAAAAGTAATTAGATTGGGAGAGGTTCTACTGAAATATAAACACCAAATGGATCAAATCAGTTAAATGTTTTCTTTCTGCGTTTCTATGTAATGTTCTATAATTTTGTGGTTTATAGCATTCCAGGAATAACATTTGTTGCTGCTTATAATGTACTACAGCCTATTTGCTATTCTACACATCCTCCATAGATTGAATCTAAAATAATCAGCTGTGTATTCCACAAAATAACCGACTACAGCCTCACTGACACATTCAAACATTTCAGCGTTGATTCTAGATGTACAAGATCAATTGAGTTTGATGGCACAAGAGCACCATCTTCTGGATGTGTTTAGTATTGACGTACAATTTTACCACCTCATTGTGAATAGCTGCGCCAAGATGAAGGCGGGGTGTGAGTAGCATACAAGTAGTACATTGCACAACACATATCACATCAGAACAGAAGGACAACTAAATTAATCCAAGGCATCCTGTAAATATTTTGTGCATATTTCTGTTAATGATGTGAAAACAAAGTGAATATATAAAAAAATCTTGCATGAGTGGAGATGCCAGCATTTTGTTTAAAAGGCAGTGGAGATCATTGGCAGCATCACATAATCACAGTAATTATACTCTGTCTGGTTTTCTTTTCTGTGTAAAACGGACTGTCGATTCATTCCACATCCATTGCTCACTGCTGGAGGAGACCCATTCCACCCCCTGCGACTTTAGCAGTCAGTAATGTCAGTTTAACTCTGTTTCTCTAGATTTACCACATTCTGTTAAATAACAGGAACAGGCTGAAAGATTAAATTTGCTCTGTGCAGTTTTCAAACACTTCAAAGATGGGGATGAGTCACCGCAGTGAAAGCCAGAGGAAACTTATTTGTTATTTTTGAAGTATAAAGCAGTTTTGCTTCTTCCGAAATCATCAGATTATAATTTCTCCATTCAAACATTCTCTTTGCCATGAAAGGTAACGACCCCCATTAATTATTGTCTTAACCCCGTGGAACTGGTTTCTGCTCTCCTCCCAACCAATACACCTCCTCAGTGGGTACTGTATACGAGAAGGGAGATGGAAGGTGGCTGCAACCCAGTCTTGGAGTTCAGGCCTGACCGGGCCTAGCTACAATCTTGTGGCAGGGTAATTTGGTGGGATGGATCCAATGCTGAGAGAAGACAACATGCTTCCTTCATGTTACAAAGGCTCAGGGTATAAATCAACCCTCCCACAGACCAACAAGAAAGCAGACAGTCAGAGATTTCATTTCCCAGCCCCACCTAGATAGAGAATCCCCATGATGAAGGGCCCTGCTGATATATCTGAGGCTTCATGCCCTGTGAATGACTGCATACTCTTGGTATAGTGCACTACAAACCCACATGAGTTGGCAACAGGCTTATCCAACACTTTGCAGAAGCTCTCTGACAGGCCGCCCAATAATGAAGCTTCCCTTTAAAGGCTAGACACCCAGCCTGGGATCACACACCCCAACTTACTCATGTGATACCAGGACACCAAACATGAACTATGAAGGTCCTGGAGTGTCTTCACAAATCAGTCTGCAAATAACAGGCATTCATTTCCAAGGTGGCCCTGCACTTACGTTAGCTGGCTGGGCAGGCACCTAAATTACAATAAGATCATTTTTGAAGAATAATTTTCTAAAGTGCCTTAGGGTATTGTAATGAGTTATTTGGGTTTCCCAGTGGTGTTACTGAAACCAGTTGTGCAGTAGAGTAAGCAGCTTGTGCACACAAAGACTGTCTGAAGTGACACAGATATTAGGAAAGGTTGGGCAGACACACATCTTCCTTGAGGATTATAGTAGTCTCAGCATTGACCATGATCTCAGGAGCACTGCTGTAACAGAACAATGACTGACCATTTCATAAATCAGGAGGGCTCTCGAATAGGATTTACTCCTTCATAGAGGCCGATGTACGTCAAACAAGTCAAGGGTCCAACAGTGTATGCAGAGGTAGGTGTGTGTGTGTGTGTGTGTGTGAGAGAGAGAGAGAGAACGCATGTGTGTGTGTTTGTGTATAAAAAAGATAACGAGGATACCCTTTTGCCCAATACCATCCCAAACAGCTAAAGCTGCCAGGCTGTCCACATGATGTGGCCTTGCCCCCACCATGGTAAAATTCCCGTGCTGGTGGGTTGAGGTCTTTAAGTGGTCAATAACAGGTCACTGAGGGACTGCAATTGGACCCCGTGGATAGTTGCACGGACAGGATTAGGAAGGTCAACAGCAGGCAAATTGCCCATTCTTCCCTGCCATCAAACATAGCAGTAAGAGTCTGGTAAATCCAGCCCTCTGTACTTATACATGATGTGGAGGTACCAGTGTTTGACTGGGGTGGGCAAAGTTAAAATCGCACAACACCAGGTTATATTCCAACAAACATAGAGTGGCCAAGCAGAGGCTGGTAGCCAAGTTTGGTGTCCATGAGGATGGCCTCAACCAGGACTTTGGGTTCATGTCACACTATAGGTGACCCCACTGCACTAATCACTCTCTCAGTCAAGAGTGTAGTGCTGGAAAAGCACAGCAAATCAGGCAGTATCCGAGGAGCAGGAGAATCAAAGTTTCACACATAAGCCCTTCATCAGCTTTTCCTGATAATATCCAGCATCTGCAGTCCTCACTTTCTCCTGTACAGTCTCTCACACACACACAAACTCTTACATGCTCACACACTCATACAGACCCTCTCTTACACTCGCACACATACTCACAACCACGCACACAACCTCTCACAGGCTTATACTCCATTACACTCACAGACGCACTCTACCAAGAACACGCAGACACAAACACCTACTCTCACATGTGTACTCACACTCACACACATGCACACACATGCACTCTCTCTTTCTCTGTAATGCACACACATTTAAGTCTATGGGTGATTTTGCTTTTGCAGAATTGTATTTGCAGAAACATTCTATTTTGCTCAAAAAGTGCACAATCTGCAGGCAGTCAACCCATGTAATATTTTATAAATTCCTACTTTGAAAATAGAACCAGTCAGACTCAAGTTTGAGATACAGACAGACTCTAAACCTTATATCTTTAATGCATTGTCTGAGCTAAGGTGTCACCTTTTTTGTTTATAAACCTTAAGTTATCTCGAGAATGTGAGTTAAAAGAAGTTCTGGGATTTACATATTAATGAAACCCGCAACCCATTTGAAAAGATGAAAGACTTTACTTAATCTGGGTTTGATCAATATACCATTTCAGTTGCATGACACTGTGATCTTTTGCTATAAATTCTGTGTTTTATGATCCTGCTCCACAGCTACCCGTTGAAGGAGCAGTGCTACGAAAGCTAGTGCTTCCAAATAAACCTGTTGGACTACAACCTGGTGTTGTGTAACTTTTAACTGTATTCATACACATTATTTTGTAGCACTGAACATTTTGAACAAACTATGGAGATAACAACAATAAAACTAAAGAACACTTTAAGAAACTTTCTGACCTCAAGACATTTTTAAACTCCGTGAGGACTTGCTGCCGCCTAAAACATGAAAAGAATACACCGATGATAGGAACATGTAAATGAGGAGCAGACCATTCCAGCCAACTCCACCATTTGATAGGAACACAGAAGATCTGACTGCAGCCTCAGTTCTGCTTTCCTGCCCACCCTTGTGGATCACAAATCTATCCAACACAGTCTCATGAATATTTAATTCCTTCATAAGTTTGGATGGTGGAAAAAGTGACTGCAGCTCTCAATAACAATGAAGTCTGTTTTAGCTCAACACTCAGAGTAAGCAAGGTGGGACAGGGAAGTCTGGAACTAAAAGGAGAAGTGTCATGAGATATTGGACTAGAGGAAGACATTAAAAGAGCAAATCAATAGGACAGGGGATGTTGTTGCTGTGTCAAAATCCTGGTATTCCCTCACTAACTACATGTACACCACATCACAGCAGCACAAAGATTCCCCATCCATTCAAGGGATGGGCAACAACTCCCAGCATATTAGCAATGCTGCAAATGAATTTATAAATAAATAAAGCATAGTTGAAGTGACTTGGATGCGGAGGCCTCCATTGTAAAGGGCATTCTTTCATTCCCAATTTGGGTCAGAAGCAATACAATTTTTTAACTCACCTATTATGCAATTGCCTTACATCATCTCAAATATAATATCCATTATTTAAGAAAATAAAAGATTACACCAGAAACACTGGCCTGTCTTTCTGAGGAAGGATTAACATTATTATGTAACTTTGAAAAAAGATTGCACTTAAATCATTCACTTGCTTTTTAATTTTGCAGATGCTGACCAACCTGCCATATCTTTCCATAATTATCTATCTTCATTTCAGATTTCTAGAACTTTCCTTTTTATCTTTGTGTTGGAATACCATTATTTTTAACAAATTGGTAAATTAATTGTGGTTTGAAGAGCCGATTGCCAACGTAGACTAATTCTGGGGTTTATTTGCAAAATATTATTTTTCTCACATGATACACTGTTGCGAAGATGTGGGTGTATCTTTAAAAGAGTTAAAAGCAGCAGAACTACTGGACACAGCACCATGTGTTCTCAATAAGGCAACAATGTAACACTGGTCAAACAACTCGACTAGTTTGTTGCCTAGAGGCAAAAGCAAATTCAAATTCGGCCAATCAGTTAAAATATACCTCAAAAAATATCAAACTCCAATCCAGTTTGAATTGAGTATATTGACTATCTTAAAAGCCAATGATAATCTGATGCTTTGGGGGGGGGGGGGGGGGATATAAAACCAAGGAAAATTGAACAGTTGAGAGGAGAACTGCCAAGTCCTAGCGTGTAACAAACTGCTTGAAAAATATCTCTCTTTAAAGTACCTTTTCGATCAGTAACCTGTGATGCAAAAATTCCTACATAGAAGACACAGGATGATCTGAAGATAAGAGCCTACAGCTGCCTGGTTTTGAGATAAGAAGTGTTGTTTTGTAAATCTTAATTGGGAGTTTTATCAAACTAGTATTATAGAAGGGAAGCTAAAAGATAGGTTAGAGAGAGAAATTGTAAATAGTCGTTAGTTAATTATTCCGTTATACTTTAAGAAATAAAGTTGTTAATTTTTACTTTACATAGTTCTTGGTCACTTGAATTTTACAGATTACTGCACGGGATAAATACTTTCTGTGTTGCTGGTTTTAAATTAAGCTGAAGAGTTTATCCTGTGTCCTAACAGTTTGGACGCTCGTCCATGATTTGAACTGGTTTAGAGAGATTTGAATAGATTTGGGGGTATGAAAAATTCCAGCAGATTTAAACATTTGCAGGTTAGCGTTCTAAATCTTAAAATAAAATGCAGGTGAGACAATTTGTTTAATTTTGGTGACTTGTGGTTGATTTAAATTAAAAGTGAGGGAAATGTCTCTTAAAATTGCAAAAGATGTTCTGGGATTTGAAGATGATTCTCAAATTTGCCAAGGAAGTTTAGAAGGAAAGAAAAAGGCCATACTTTTAGAATTAGCAAATAATTTAGATTTGGGTTTAACCAAGGCCAAAAGCAAAGCTGAAATTGGAAAGAATTACTCAAACACTGAGGTATGTCAGAGAAACAGACAAGTGCAGTCGAGGTAGAAAAAACTTAAATTACAATTGAGGAAAATGGAGTGAAAAGATAAACTAAGAGAGAGAGGGGAAAGAGAGAGAGAGAGACAAGGTTCTTGGCTGAGCAAAGAGAGAAAGAAAGAGAAAGAAGAGAGAGAAAGAGAGAGAGATTTGAACTTGAGAAGTTGCGACTTAGTCAGCAAAGTCAAGTGAACAGGATGGAGATAAAAAGAGAAGGTAGTGATATATATAAATACGCCAAAACTCTGTCACATTTTGATGAGAAAGATATTGAAGTTTTCTTTATTTCATTTGAAAAATTGGCTAGGCAGATGGAGTGGTCCAAGGATTTATGGGTAATGCTAGTTCAGACTAAGGTGGTAAGCAGAGCTAGTGAGGTATTTGCTGCACTGTCAGATGAGGTATTAAGAGATTATGAAGAGGTTAAACAGGCTATTTTAAGTGGTTATGAATTGGTACCAGAAGCATATAGACAGTGGTTTCAGGAACACAAAGAGGGAACCAGGTCAGATTTATGTTGAGTTCGAAAGAATTAAACATAGCCATTTTGATCGATTGGTGCGTGCTTTGAAAATAAATATGACATTTGAGGCTCTCAGACAGATTATTCTGCTGGAGGAGTTTAAAAAACTCACTTCCAGAGATAGTAAGAATTCACATGAAGGAATAGAAAGTTCAGGAAGTGAGAAGGGCAGCAGAATTAGCAGATGAGTACATGCTGGGGCATAAGACAAGCTTCTGGCCAGAAATTCATCCTGTGAGGGATACAAGTTGGAAGAAGGGAAGATCCTACACTACTAAACCAAGAATAGAGAGCACTGGTAAGATTTTGCCACAGGATAAAGAAGCCCAAGAGGGTGGATAGGAGGTGAAAGGCCTCAGGTGTTTCCACTATGGTAAAGTGGGACACGTAAAGACACAGCGCTGGTCGTTAAAGAAAGGTGCTGTGGGAAAAGATGTGGTAAAAGAAGCTAAGCCAGTGGCGTTAGTGAAGGTAGTAAAGGAGACCCCAAGAAGAGCCGAGGAGCTGCAGGAGAGTGCACAGCCTGGGTAGGGGCTGGGTATGGAGTTAGTACCTGATCTCGACAAAGAATTTGCCTCTGAAGGTAAAGTTACAATTTTGTGAGATACAGGATCTAACCAGTCACTGATAGTAAGGGATGAGCGAATATGCACACTTTCTGATGTGTTACGCGAAAGTGAGGTAATTTATGGGAAAGATGGACAGAAATTTAGCATTCCCCTGTGTAAGATCAGGTTGAAGTGCCAACTTAAGACTGGGCAAGTTACAGTGGGAGTGATTGACAGAGTGTCAGTTCCAGGAATTCAGTTTGTTCTTGGGAATGATTTGGCAGGATCTAAGGTGGGAGTGACACCCCTTGTTGTGGAGAAGCCGAAGGAAGACCAAGAAACTGAGGAGTTAAATTAGAAATATCCTGATATGCTTCCAGACTGCATGGTAACCAGATCCCACTATCATAGGTCACAGCACAAAGTGAAAAGTAAAGGGAAAGAGAAAGATGAAGGAGTTGAGGCTCAGTTAGCGGATACCTGTTTGATGTAATGATGCAAGAAAAACCTCAACAGGCAGAGGATCAGACAGAAGTGTTTAGTCCTCCAAGGCTAAGAAACTTGCAAGAGCAAGACAAGACGATAAAAGGTATAAATAAAGATGCTACTCTGAAAAGGAAGCATAGAATATTCCGGAGGGTTATTATCTGAAAGATAGAATCCTAAGATGGAAATGGAGACCACAGCAGGTTAGTGCAAAGGAGAAATGGGCTGAGATGCACCAGATTGTGTTGCTGGTAGCATACAGACAGGACGTGTTACAGGTAGCACATGAACTAACTGTAGGAGGTCCCCTTGGGGTACGAAAGACTCAGGCTAAGGTACAAAAACATTTTTATTGACGTGGAATGCACAAGGATGTAGTTAAGTTTTGCCGTACGTGTCATACACGCCAAATGGTAGATAAGCCACAGGTGGTAATAAAACCAGCCCCTTTGTTGCCAATTCCCGCATTTGAAGAACCTTTCACACGCGGGTTATAATTGATTGTGTAGGTCCCCTCCTGAGAAGTAAAAGTGAGAACCAGTATTAGTTAACCATAATGGACGTGTCTACCAGATTCCGGAGGCAATTCCATTACGGAGTATCAAGGCAAAAAGGGTAGTAGAATGTTAGTAGCTTTCTTCACACAGTATGGGCTACCCAGAGAGATTCAGTCGGACCAAGGGTCAAATCTTACTGCTCGGCTGATTAAGGAGGTTATGGATAGCTTAGGTGTACAGCTCTTTTTAAATCCAATGTTTATCATCCTGAATCCCAGGGAGCTTTAGAAAGGTGGCTTCAGACATTGAAGACCATGTTAAGAGCATATTGCCAGGATTACCCGAATGATTGGGAGAAAGGTATCCAATTCATATTGTTTTCCAATTAGAGATGCCCCAAACGAATCTACTCAGTTCACTTCCTTCGAGTTAATATTCGGTCATGAAGTGAGAGGCCCTTTGAAATTAATTAAAGAAAAATTGACAGGACCAAAGTCGGAGATCTCACACTTGGAGATTATGTATTGAATGTGAGGGAGAGATTAAATAGAGTAGGTGAGTTAGCTAAACAGCACCTAAAGAGGGCACAGTGTAGAGTGAAGCAGGTGGCAGATAAAAACGCTGAGACTCGGACATTTTCCCAAGGGGGTGACGTGTTAGTACTTTTATCAATGATAGGAGATCACTTCAAAGTCAAGTTTAGTGGTACCTATCAAATTGAGAAAAATTTGAGTTAGGTGAACTATTAAATAAAGATGCCAGATAGAAAAAAAAAGGTATCGGGTATGTCATGTGAACATGTTGAAACCATATTACAGTAGAGAGAAAGAATTGGAGACACAGGTGTTTGCTACTGTCCGGCAGAGTGAGGAACCAAATCCAGATGATATGGATTTTGACGTGCCTCAAAACAAATTAAAAAACGAAGAAGGAGTGGAATAGGTTAGTAAACTATCTGCCTCAGGAGCATAAAACAGAATTGAAAGATTTTTTTACTGTAGTATAAGGACATATGTAAGAATTAGATGGGGAGGACTAATGCTATGGTACATGAAGTAGACATAGGGAATACTTCTCCAATAGAACAACACCCCTATTGGCTTAATACTCTCAAAGCCAGACAGGTCCAGATGGAGGTGGAGGCCATGCTCGACGAGAACATCATTGAACCAAGCCAGAGCGAGTGGAGTTCGCCGATCATCTTAGTTCCCAAACCGGACGTGACTCAACGATTCTGCGTGGATTATCGGAAGGTCAATGCCATTACAAAATCAGACTCATATCTAATTCCAAGATTGGAGGACTGTATCGAGAAAGTCAGACAAGTCAGTTACATCACCAGTTGGACTTAATAGGTGGTTATTGGCAAATACCTTTATCAGAGGCAGCGAAACAAATTTCTGTGCTTGTAACCCCGAATGGGCTATCAGTTTAAAGTGATTACCTTTGGAATGAAGAATACACCCGCCACATTCCAATGACTCATGAACAGAGTTGTTGCAGGGGTTGACAAACTGTGCAGTCTATTTGTACAATGTAGTGAACTTTAGTAAGTCCTGGAAAGATCACATAGTAGAGTTGGCAGAGCTCGTTGAATGGCTACGAGAAGCAAAACTGGTGATAAACTTAAATAAAACGGAATTTGCGAAAGCAGAAGTGACATTCTTGGGACATAACATCAGTCATGGAAGGTTGACCCCACAGAACGCAAAGATGACGACTATCGAGGAATTTCCATGACCAATCTCGAGGAAAGAGGTGCTTCGATTCTTAGGACTCAGCGAATTCTATCACAAGTTTGTTCCAACCTTCAGCAGTGTAGTGGCACCGTTAACCGATTTGCTGAAGAAGCACGCAACGTTTCGGTGGACAGAACCATGCCAGGAGGCATTTGACCATTTGAAATCAATATTAACCACCAAACCAGTTTTAGCTACACCAATTTTTTCAAAATCTTTTAAAGTCACCATTGATGCTAGTGACATTGGAGTTGGTGCTGTACTCCTACAGGAAGATGAGAATGGGATTGAGCTGCCAGTTGGTTATTTTTCGAAGAAAATCAGCATCCACCAGGGGAAATACTCCACAATCGAAAAGGAACGATTGAGTTTGGTACTAGCCTTACAACATTTTAATGTGTATGTCACAGATAATGTGTCGGAGATGATTGTGTACACTGACCACAATCTGATTACATTCTTAGAATGTTTTAAAGATAAGAATATGAGACTATTTCATTGGAGTCTTATGTTACAGACTTTTAATTTAAAAATCAAATATGTTGCAAGATGGAATACTGTAATCACAGATGCATTATCACGGATTTAACTGATAGAGTTTAGATGAGATTTATCTTTATTTAATGCTTTATATATATATATATATATATATATATATATATACACACACACATATATGGGAAGAAGTTAGGGTGAACTTATATGAAAGTTATCGGTATGTGTTTAAAAGGTAGAAAAACATGAAGCCATCTTTTCATTAAGATAGTTCATTCTTTCTTAAGGGGGGAAGTGTTATGAAGATGTGTGTGTACCTTTAAGAGAGTTAAAAGCAGCAGAACTACCAGACATAGCACCAAATGTTCTCAACAAGGCACCAACGTAATACTGGGTCGAACAACTCGATTTGTTCATTACCTGGAGACAAAAACAAAATCAAATTCGGCCAATCAGTTTAAATTATACCCCCAAAAATATCAAACTCCAATCCAGTTTGAATTGAGTATATTGCCTATCTTAAAAGCCAATGACAATCTGATGCTTTGGGACGGGTATAAGACTGAGGAAAACTGAAGAGTTGGGAGGAGAACTGCCAAGTCCTAGCATGTAACAGACTGCTTGAAAAACAATCTCTCTTTAAAGTCCCTTTTCAACCAGTAACCTGTGACTCAGAAATTCCTAACAAGGAGAAAAGAAGACACAGGAAGATCCAAAGACAAGAACTTACAGCTGCCTGGTTTTGAGATAAGAAATGTTGTTTTGTAAATCTTAATTGTGAGTTTTATCAGACTAGTATCGTAGCAGGGATGGTAAAAGAAGGTTAGAGAAAGAAACTGTAAATAGTTGTTAGTTAGTTATTCTGTAATACTTTAAGAAATAAAGTTGTTAATTCTTACTTTACATAGTTCTTGGCCACTCAAATGTTTCCAGAATACTGCATGGGATAAATCTTTTCTGTGTTGCTAGTTTTAAGTTAAGCAAGAGAGTTTATCCCGAATCATAAAAACACACAACAGTCAAGTTGTCTGAAACAATGCACACTGGATCAAGATTCAATGTCAACTTTTTAAAGATAGTTACATTGGTTTACACTGAGTCATGGTAGGAAATACAATATTGTGCCACTATCTGATAAGATTATACACCCCATGCCATTGTAAATGCCACTCGTACAATTCAGCTTGATCTCAGCTGTGTAACCAATGACTGACACATTTTGCAGTTCCTCAGTTGCTGGATTTATCAGACCGTTGTCGAGAGTGTGGTGCTGGAAAAACACAGCAGGTCAGGCAGTATCCAAAGAACAGGAGAGTCGACATTTCGGACATAAGCTCTTCATCATTCCTCCTGAAACACCGGCTCTCCTGCTACTCAGATGCTGTCTGACCTGCTGTGTTTTTCCAGCACCACACTCTTCACTCTGACCTCCAGCATCTGCAGTCCTCACTTTCAGACAGTTGTTACAACTGCACCAACAGGACTGACGTCCCAAAAAACAACATTTTCTTCACTGCTAAAAAATGGTATGTGATCGTTAGGCTTTTTGTCATGTTTAACTTCATACTGGAGATTCTGCCCTACTACTGATTTGGGGTTATTAAGAGTGATTTCTAGACAAGGAACCCAGAAGTACCAGTCTCCTGCATATTCTTTTGCAATTAACTGCAGGTTTCTCTCTAAAAAAATTAGCCGGTTTCCCAACAGACAGCAAGACAGATTGACTCTATGTCCGTCAGTTGCAAAACAGCTGAGGAACAGGTGCCCTGTCAGCATGGGATCACAAAAAAATTGCAGGAATAGATGATCTGGTGGGAGGGAGAGCCAGTGATCAGGTGAGGAACTGGAGGTGACAGGCTAGTGTCAGATTATGGATGGTGGGGGTGGGGGCGAGGGGTTTGGCAGGGGCGAAGGAGTTTGGTGATCATGGGGAGTAAGAGTGCAAATAAACACTCCTGTTCCTGCTGGACCATAAACAATGCTGTGAGCATATTGCCTCAAGCATCCAGCCATCCCTTCTGCCTTTTTTCTGATGATTTTCCACAGCCACCACAAATCTGGCAATATGCCATGCAACTATTTGATAACTATTGCAAGTCTATGGATGAAGCAAGAACTGCATGCAACCATCTCAAGGAGGTTTTTCACTCCAGTAGATTTTGCAATGGAGCCTCCTTAGGATACTGGTCATGTGCTTTCAAATTAGTGACACATCATTCTCCAAGTATGAATCAAAGAAACCAATATTTTATCACATTGAAATCATACTTTTTACAAGAACACATGAGAAGTTCAAATTATGGGTTGATTTAGAAAGCACTTCAAAGCAACTCAAAGTAGATCAATGCTATAGTGCAGACAATGTGGAAATCGTACGTCAACACTAATGCTTTGGTTTAGTTGTTCTTCTGAAGGTGAATTATTAATTGAGTTAATGAATTTACAGTTAATATAACCTAATGATTGATCTTTTCAGGACTCACCTGTTGAAAAGCAGACTTTCACAACGTTAAGTTGGACAGAGATATCATTAATGCAACACATATTGTTTCTGGTAAATTTGTTCAACTCAGCAGAGGAATCAACAATAACAATTCTCTGTACTCTTGTGAATCAGCAACATTGAACTTTATTATAGATAAAAATGTATGCTATAGATAGACTTTCTGCTACCTTTGTTTTGTTCAATGAAAGATGTCCAACTGCCTTATTCCTTTGTAAGGAGATGGTGGTTTGATGGGGAAGAGAATGGGGAATCCAGGAAAAGCGCTCCAGCTTTATCTGTATGATACACTTACCTGTCTTCCAAAGTACTTCTCACTTCTCTTGAGCTGCCAGGTTTCATGAGATCTGACTGGGTTGAGGGATAGTTTCCCAACCCGAATACGAGTCCCCAAATGTCAGTGAAGAGAAAATATTCCGTGGAGATTTTCTACATCTTCACAAGTCTCCAGGTCGGATCAGGAGATCCTAATTCAGAAAATGAGTATTGTTTTCTAATGCTCTTGTGAGGTGCCTTGGGACACTGTATCACTTTAAAGGTGCCATATAAATGTGAGTTGTTGTTCATTCATTGGAATTTAAGAATCCATAAAGATTTATTTCACTGATATCTTTCTTCCATGTTGATGTCATTTTCAATGTGGAGCTCCAAAAATGTTAAAAGTAGAGCAAATGCAATGAGAATTCAGAAGTCAATATCTTCTTTGTTTGAGATATAAAACAGTTGGGAATAAGGGAATTATAGCAACATTCAAAAGACAACTATTCAATATAATTTCTCCCATCACATCAAAAGCAATTCCAGCAATAAAATGCTAGTTAATGAAGATATCCATTAACTGTGGATTCTTGTAAAGCTGGGGAATTCAGTCACAGAATTGATGCAGTGTAGAAAGAAACCTTTTGTTACCATCATATCAGTGCTAGCATTCCAAACAAGCACCTCACTTACTGCCATTACAGTGCCTTCTCCCAATTACATTACACATTACTCCGTTTCATATATCCATTTAATTTCCTTTTGAATGTTTCGATTGAATCTGCCTCCACCTCAAAATCATATTTAATTCTTTTACAAATTTTTAATTTGGTTTATTATTGTCATGTGTACCTGGGGACAGTGAAAAGTTTTGTTTTGTGTGCAGTACAGGCAGATTATACCATACAAAGCTCAGCGTGTGATAGAACAGAGCAAAGAATACAAAGTTACAGACGCAAAGAGGGTGCACAAAAAGCAAGATTGACATTGAATTTGAAGTTTGAGAGGTCCACTCAGAGGTTTAATAGCAGCAGGGAAGGAGCTGTTGGTATGTATGTTTAGGCATTTTTGGGAAGGGAATGGAGTTTGAAAGACATTAAAATTGAAGTTGTAGCTGACTCATTTGGGGCTTGGTGGTGATGATTTTCCTTCTGGGTCTGAAACTTGGTTCTAGAAATTCCTGACCGCAAAGTCTAATCTGTACTGAGGCTGTGTTGTGCTGCTAGAGGGATTGTTATTTGGATTACATGTTAAACTGAAGACCTGACTGCCCTCTTCCACAATTACATAAGATCCCACGGCAGTGTTTGAAAGAAGGACTGGAATGTGTGTTTTGGCCTAAATTTTATGTTCAGCCAAGGTCACTAAATCAGATCATCAGGCATTATCACAACACTGTTGGCAATACTGTCATTCAACTGTGCTCCCTCCATGACTTAGCAACTTCACGTTCAAAGTACATCATTGACCAACATGCCTCAAGAGAACCTGAGATGGTAAAATGTGATTTATAAATGCAACTTATTTTTCTTTAGAATATGTAGAGAAGGGTAAAAATGTTCTATCCGGGGCAATAGTTATATGGCGTCACTCACTGAAAAACATCTGAAAGTGTGGAGAAACTTTTTTCTTTCTGATTAGAGATGATGCAACTTCAGACTCTGGCCTAGAAGCTTCAGATTTTGAAACAAGGAAATGCCCTATTTGAAAGGCTACTGAATTATCAAGTCATTGTGAATGCATTCCGGGATATGTAGTTATTCTAGTCTTCAGCAACTACAGAGTTAACACTTCAGTGTAGCAAGGCAGCTGTAGTGCAGCTGTATTGCACTGTAACTGATCACTTCTACCCATTAAATGGTGAATTTGTCATATCCTACATTTAAGCTGTTAAGAATTCCAAATATGTTTTACCCACATTTAACTTTCTCTCTTGTTATCACCATGGGGCTTACTTTTACTGCTCTCAGCTTCCAACAGGAAAGCACCATGCAAGATTTAGATATTTGCTGGCCATTGTTTTCCAATTCAAGCCCCAAGCAAGAATTCCCACTGGCACGTGGACTTGTAAAAAGATCCCTCTCCCACATCGCATTGTAGGAATCTCGCTGCACAGATGTTGTTCTGAGAACAGCTTAGTAAAGGCTATGTAGAACAGAGGGACATCAGAAATATGGCTGCACCCTGAGGCCACTCTTAGAATAAGGAAAACAGTGATGTTCATATCATGCACGCTGAAGTCTTCCTTTACCAATGACTGAACGAATGCTGGCTACATTTTAATTTTTCAGAGAGCTAAGGGTTCTTTGCTGGTCATAAAAACATGCCTTAAAAATGTTGCAAAATGGTCCATGTGGGAGCATTCAAAACATGGTTAACTTGCTGCCACTGTGATGCTGAA
Source organism: Chiloscyllium plagiosum (assembly GCF_004010195.1). Lineage (NCBI taxonomy): Eukaryota > Metazoa > Chordata > Chondrichthyes > Orectolobiformes > Hemiscylliidae > Chiloscyllium > Chiloscyllium plagiosum. The sequence continues at coordinate 18,769,096 of NC_057712.1, read as the reverse complement.
AGTGGCAGGACAGATGGAGACAGCTGTTACTAAAGCATAATAATCATGGACTTTATTAATTGGAGCATAGATTACAAGAGCTTGGAGCTGATGCTGAACTTGTATAAGATACTTGTTAGCCCTCCAAGTCGGAGTATTGTGTTCAGTTCTGGGTACCGTTCTATAGGGAGGATGTGACCAAATTGGAGAGTCAGTAGAAGCGATTTACAAGGATGGTTCCAGGCATCAGAAACTTCAATTACGGGGATAGATTGGAAACAATATAACTGTTCCCTTGGAGAGAAAAAGGCTAAGAAGAGATCTGGAAGAAGTTTTCAAAATCATGAACAGGGTTACTAGAGCAGATAGGGATAAACTCTTTCTGATGGAAATGAATCAAGCAGGAAAAGGGACTGACTTGAAGTGATTTTGAAAAGAAACAAAAGTAAAATGAATGAAAACTTTGTTTGGAAGGCACTGCTTCAAAATGTGGTGAAGGCAGGTTTCAATTGAGGAATTCGAGAGAGGGTTGGCTGATTACTTGAATAGAAACAATGTACAAAGGTATGGCTAAAAGGCAGAAGGAAGGTTTTTTTAGATTATTAGATTAGATTAGATTAGATTACTTACAGTGTGGAAACAGGCCCTTCGGCCCAACAATGTACAAAGGTATGGCTAAAAGGCAGAAGGAAGGTATTAAATCATGATGCTCAGTTGGAACACTGTTGCAGAGCAATCAGCATCCTTCTGCACCTTAACAATTCTGTGATTTTACAAGGTATCTGTATCTAGCATAAAGCCAGAATTGGGGATGTTTGGCAATGATTGCATAATGTTCAGCATTATTTCACGGCTCCTCAGATGCTGAAGCATTCCATGTCCAAATACAACAAGACCAGGATAGTTTGCAGACGTGATAAATGTCGAGAAACATAGATAGCACACAAGTTGAAGATAGCAATGACTATCTTCAACAAGGAGAATCTAGCCAATGGCCCTAAACATTCAAAAGTACTATTATTGCTGAATCTTCCTCCATTAACAACCTGGGGAATTACCATTGACCAGAAACTGAACTAGCTATGTAAATGCAAGTGATACAAGAGCTGTTCAGAGGCTAAGAATCCTGCAGCAAATAACTCACCTCCTGGGTCCCCAGAGCCTGTCCACCATCTACAAGGCACAAGTCAGAAGTGCAATGAAAGATGCCCCATTTGCTTGGACATGAGCAGCTCCAGCAACACTCAATAACACTATCCAGAACAAAGCAGCCCACTGGATCTGCATCCCATCCACAAATATCCACTCCCTCCACCATCAATGCTCAGCAGCAACAATGTGTGGGGTGTACAAAATGGACCACAGAAATTCACAAACGTACCTTGCACAGCACCTTCCAAACCCATGACCACTACCATCTAGAAGGATTAGGGCAGCAAATACATGGGGACACCAGCTCCCCTCCCCTCATCATCCTGACTTGGAAATATATCATCACGTCTTCAGTGCCACTGAGTCAATTCCCTGGAAGTCACCCCCTAACAGTATTGTGGGTCTGCCTACTCCAAATGAACTGCAGCAGCTCAAGAAGGCAACTCACTATCACCTTTTCAAGGATAATCAGGGAAAAGCATTAAATGCTGGCCCAACTAGAGAAGACCACATTGACTGAATGAATAAAAAGTACTTTTTGTGGTTGATGTTGCAATTACATCATGTCTTAATGCCGAAACACAATGAACTGGGTCATTAACTGGGCGGTGGTGAGAGACCAGGGAAGCTGTTTGGTGGTTGTAGAAACCAAAATAATACTTTCCCAACTCTCTTCCTGAGTGTAATATCAGGATTTGATTTGTACCTTTTTATTGGCTGCCAGGTAGGAAGACTGTCTGCACCATGTCATAACCAGGGAGCGGAGAAATAAAATTAGGGCAAAATCTCAATAGAACGTCTTGCCCATGATAGCAGTGACTATTACAAGCATTTTTGTTTCTTTGGTTAGATCTCTTGTTTTCTCATTTCAAATTAGTTACTTTCTCCATTCAGTTGGCACTCGTTACTGTTAAGAGCAACACATCTAAACCCCTGTCTTTTCCCAGACACTCTGCAAATCTTTTACAGTCATAGCTTTGTACAACCCTTTGGCCCAAACTGGTCCATGCCGACTGAAATGTCCATCCATGCTAACCCCATTTCCCTGCACTTGGTCCATATCTTTCTAATCATTTCCTTTCCATGCATTTGTCCAAATGCCTTTTAAGTGTTGTTAATGTACCCCCGCCTCAACCACGTCCACTGGCAGTTCATTCCATATGCGTACCACCCTCTGTGTAAAAACATTGACCCTCAGGCTTCTTTTTATTCTTTCCCCTCTAACCTTAAACTGATGCCCTCTAGTCCTCGATTCCCCAACCCTGGAGAAAAGACTGAATGCATTCACTCAAGCCGCACCTCTCATGATCTTATACACTTTCTATTAGGTCTCCTCTCAGTCTCCTATGCTCTAAAGAAAAAAGTCCTAACTTGTCCAACTTCTCCCTATAACCTAGACCTTGAGTCCTGGCAATATCTTCTGTTTCCAGTTTACCAACATCCTTTCTATAACAAGTTGACCAAACTGAACACATCATATAATTACTAATTCCCTTTGAAACCTCTAATCCTCACCATCATCAGCATCCCCAAATCATCTCAAAAATTACTTTGCAGCAAGAAACATTGCCTAGTATGCAATCACCATGATACAGATCCTCCCAACCTTGTTCAAACAGAGAAAAGTTTTCAATAATAGTGTGACTTTGCATGTATAAATTCTGAGGTGAGAGAATTCTTATATGCTTATGAAAATACAATAGTCAAGGGATTAAATATAAAGATGGTATATATTAGGTATATAGTTAGATGCATACCTATTTAAGATAGATTACCTTTCTGATTGTATGAACATAAGAAAATGCAAAATAAAGGTGGACTATTCAACCCTTTGAGTATGCTCTGCCATTCATTAAGATTGTGGTTACTCTGTTTGTGTTTAGAATTCCACTTTCCATGAACTCCAATAATACTTGACTCCCCTGCCCCACAAGAATCAATCCATCTCTGTCTTAAAAATATTCAACAACCCGACCTCCAACACTCTCTGAGGCAAAAAATTCCAAAATCACACAATCCTCACAAACTTCCAACTCATCCCTGTCCTGTAAGAGTTTTCCTATTCCTGATGAAGGGCTTTTGCCCGAAACGTCAATTTTCCTGCTCCTCAGATGCTGCCTGACCTGCTGTGCGTTTCCAGGACCACTCTGATCTAAACTCAGTAAGAGTTTCCCACCATTTTAAACATAGCTGAAAGCAGATAGCTAGTTGAAACTTTTCATCATGCACTCATCAGAACGAGGATGCAAGAAACAGACTTGAATAGAGGGATGCCTTCTTATACAGAATGAGAAGATGCTACAGATTGGTTGAGTCATAATTGACATGGAGCAAGACCAGTTAACTGTCAATTTTAATTCTCAGACCGTAGATATTGATTGGTCAAGGCATTATCATGGGTATGCAGCAAAAATTGACTTTCTCCCTGACCTTCTTTTTCTGAAAAAGGTATAACGTGTGTACAAATTCCTTTTGCCTACATAAATCATGGTCCTGAGTATCTATGTATATAGTTTCTAGCACATGTAAACCTATCACACTGCCAGCTTGGCTGATGATGGTGAATTGGTTTCTGGTGTAACTCTTAGCACAGTCTGGAGCCTGTATAACTGAAGCATAACATTCCTAATTGATGTTTGATTTCTGATGAAGTAAAGGATAGCAGATCGAGAGCATTATTGATGATGTGTTGGAACTTCATGTTAATTTGCCAATCATTTACCAGAAAACCTAAAATCCTCTGCACCTTGGAATTTTGCTGTTGTTCTCTGTTTAATAACTGAAAGAGTCATAGAATCCCTGTGGTGGGGAAGCAGGCCATTCAGTCCATCCAGTTCACATCAACCCTCCAAAGAGTATCCCATTCAGACCCACCCCCCCTACTCTATGACCCTGCACTTCCTATGGCTAACCCACGAGCTTGTGCATCCCTGAACAATTTAGCACGGCCAATCCACCTGACCTGCACATCATTGGATGTGGGAGGAACCTAAAGCACCTGGAGGAAACCCACCCAGATATGGGAAGGATGTGCAAACTCCACACAGGTAATCACCCAAGAGTGCAATCAAACCCGAGTCCCTGGCACTGTGAAACAGCATTGCTAACCACTGAGCCACCATGACACCCCTACTTTTGAGCCTTCCTGTCACTCTCACTATTCTCAGCTGTCCTTTATATTCTGACCAATCACTTAACCTACCATGCATCTTTGTGCAGTTATACACTCTTTCCTGAGGTTTGATGCTTTCCCAAACATCTTTAGTTAACCACAGATAGTAGGGCCTCCCTTTAGAATTTTTCTTTTTCTAGGTTTATAGGTCAACATAGTCCAGAGTCATAAGTATTTTCATTCGTCTATTGGTCATAAGGCTCATTTTCAGAAAACTTTACATTTTTTTCAAAACCATCCTCTGTCACTCAAAGAACCAAGCTATTTGCTGTTGACACAGATAGGTAGGAAAGTCAATTGTGAAGAAGTCATAACGAGTCTACAAAGGGACATAGATACGTTAGGTGATTAGGCAAAGATCTGGCAAATGGATACAATGTGGGAAAGTGTGATATTGCCAATTTGGCAGAAAGACTTTTTTACAAAGGATATTATCTAAATGGTGACAGATTGAAGGACTGAGCTGCAGAGAGATCTGGGCGTCATTGTGCATGAATTACACAAGATTCATATATAGAAACAGCACGTAAACAGGAAAACTAATAGGGTGATGCTGCAAGGGCAATTGACTGCAAGAGAAGGGAGATTATGCTTCAGTTATACTGGGCACTGGTGAGACTGCATCTGGAGTACTGTGTGCAGTATTGGTCATCGTACACATGCAAGGATGTTATTGTATTGGAAGCAACTCAGAGAAGGTTTACTGGACTAATAAATGGAATGAGCGGATTGTCTCATGAAGAAAAGCTAGACAGGCTAGGCCTGTATCCTCTGGAGGTAGAAGAGTCATACAATCCCTACAGACTGGAAACAGACCATTTGGCTCATCGAGTCCACACCAACCCTCCAAAGGACATCCCATCCAAATCCATTCCCCCCTATTTTATCCCTACAATCATGGCTCTTTTCATGGCTCATCCACATGACACATTAAAGACAATTTAGCATGGCCAATGCACCGAACCTGAACATCTTTGGACTGTGGGAGGAAAGTGGAACATCTCGGGGAAACCCACACGGACAAGGAGAGAATGTGTAAACTCCACACAGTCAGTCACCTGACAGTGGAATCAAACCCGGGTCCCTGATGCTGTCAGGGCAGCTGTGCTAACCACTGAGCTACCGTGCCACCCTTTAAGTTAGAGGTGACTCAATTGAAGCATCTAAGATCCTGAGCTGATTCGATCAGATGGACATTGAAAACTTCCTGTTGGGAGATCTAGAACTTGGTGTCCCAGTTTAAGAATACGGGTTTGCCCCTTTAAAACAGAGATGACAAAACCTTTTCTATCTGAGGGTCTTTGAAATTCCCTTCCTCAAAAGGCAGTGAATGCAAAATCTTTAAGTAGTTTTAAGACTGGGGTAAACAAATTCTTGGTTATTAAGAGGATGTAAGATTATTAGGGATATGCAGGAATATAGAGTTGAGGTTAAAACAAGAAATGAAGGATTTGCAGGAAGAGGGTGGAAATGCAAATCAAAGCTCACTGTATTGGGCACAAAACGTTTCAGCTTGGTAATGAATGTATTGGTGGCAACCTTTAAATTGTGTCATATTGGACAGTGTTTGCACATTTACTGGTTAAAATGATACCGAGACTCTGAATAAAAAAGGATTGGAACAAAGTTGAAGAACTTGAGAGTTGCACCACTTCCACATATGGGGATGTTAACACACTAAAACCATGTTAAAAAGTTGTCATTCTTGTAAAGTTGCTGGAATCAATAAACTTATCACCTTGGTCATTGTGTCTTGTTAATCAATCAGGAAAGCAAACATAAAAAGACTGTGAAAAACGATAAAATTTGGAAAATCTGTGCATTTGTCATTTACACAATAGGGCATTAATGCCTTTAAGGAGCATAACCCCTCTGCTAAAGAAATGAAAGAAGCTTTATTAATTTCAGGGGGTTGAAATTTAGAAGACAAAATATCAATTGTGTTAAAATTGTATAGGCAATTTGCCAAACTGTCCTCTTGAAGGTTAAAAGATTTAGTAAAGAGTGCGGAAATAAAGGATGGGTAGTATGATAAGGTCATAGATGTGAGATTTGTAAGAAATATTGAAGATCAACATCACAGCCCACAGTAGTAGATCAGTTTTTAGCAAGAGATTTCAATGAGAAAGTGGCTGTGCCTTTAAAGATACGGACTAAACAACAAACAAAAATCATTTTATGTTTTGTAGATTTGGCAAGTAGATTCATCAGACAACAATAATGCGTAGTAAAGTAAGGAGAATAATTGTGGATAAGATAATGGAAAAATGCACAGGGGCTAGACATGTACCAGGACAACATTTCTCACTGATAATGACATGGGATATGCTAACAATAAACTTAGAGATGAGTGTGCAAAATAAATACAATGCTTATGAGTACGGCAGCAGAAAGTCCTTTTAGTAATGATGGATGTGAAAGGAACCATACAATAATAGAGAAAATGGTGCATAGAATTTTGGCAAATCTTCAGACTGTAAATTATCATCTGCACTAACATGAGCTGTACATGTGAAGAATTTGTTGCAGATGGTGGAAGGATATAGTCCATGTCAGTTAGTTTTTGATAGGAATCCTAAAATTTCATCAGTAACAAAAGTTATCACTCCCCTCCATCCCCCTCCAGATGAGGAAGGAGTAACAAGTTGTTCTACCTTTCTTAGAGCATTTGAATGAACCACATACTGACAGAAAGGCTTTCATTAAAGCCCAAGTCTCAGAAAGAATTTGATAAATCTTAAGATATAAAGATAAGCCAATCAGAAACCAGGTTCAATCAACTGGCCTACTTCTGCTGCTACTTTCTATATGTCTATGCTGTCATGTTTAGTGTGAGTTTTAGTATGTACGTCCTTTGCGCCTGTCAGCTGCCTTTACACTTGACAGCATGTGTGAGCGTGATCACAAAAAGCAACTAGCTGGGTTTTCTTAAAAGCAGGCTGTGTGTCTTAAAGAGAGGCTGTACTGATTGATATTACAATGATTTAAAAATGCAAAATGGAACACAGTGGTAAAGAGAGAATTGCAATTGCATCTGAAGGTGTTAATCATGGAGGTGGGAAGGAGGACTAATGTCATCAGGGGTCTGGAGTCCATCAAGGACTGCCTTCAGAACAGAGTGACAGCAGGTGGCAAAGGAGATAGTTCCAAAAAACTCAAACCCAAGGACCTGGATGCAGTGCCATGAGAGGCCTAATGACCTGGAGTGGGTTGTCAAGGTCAGTGAACCCTGTTTCACATGACGTTTCCTGCTCTCCATACCACCAACCCCCTCATGTTGATCTCTGCAACATAGTTTCATCACTCACCCAGTAACATTCCCTGGCACTGAGGGCACATGCCCAAGATCTAATTTTTCCTGCTTAACCTCACAGACTTGGTAATACTGCCAGGCTCACACGTACATCCAGCTACTCAGTTATAGCAGGCTCAACACCCAAACACATTGCAACCGAACTTGGCTATCAGCCTCTGCCCGAACTTGGTACACATGAGGATGGCCTCAACTAGGATCTTGGGTTCATGTCCAACTACAGGTGACCTCACTACACTATACACTTTCTCACACATGCACACACACACTCATATACTCACCCACTCACGCAGACTGTCTTTCATACACACACATACACCCCCCACACTCACACCCATGCACACACCCTCTCACAGGCTTATACTCTGTCACACTCACACATACACACTTTGCCAACATGCACACACACAAACACACACTGTCTCACATGCATTCACACTCACGCACACATTCACATGCACACACCCACTCTCTCTCCCTCTCTCTCTCTCTCGTTTAAAGTACAAAGTTTATACACATATAAAGTATAGCGTGAATTTGTATTTACAGAATTATATTTGCAGATACATTCTATTTTGCTCAAAAAATTCATAATCTGCAGGAGGTCAATGCAGGCAGCCAATCAATGTAATATTTTGTAAACTCCGTTTTGGAAATAGAACCAGTCTGACTCAAGATTTTATAAAACTGTCCACTGTACCACTAATTTTGGTGTCATCTGCAAACCTACTAATTGCACTTCTACATTCTCATCTAAATCATTTACATAAATGACAAACAAAAGTGGACTCAGCATCGATCCCTGTGGAACACCTCTGGTAACAGGCCTCCCAGTCCAAAAAAATCAATCCTCCACCATCACTTGTTGTCTCCTACTGCTAAGCCAATTTTGTATCCAATTGGTAAGCTCACCTTGAATCCCATGTGATATAACTTTACGAATTAATCTGCTATGCTGAGTCTTGTCAAAGGCTTTATTAAAATCTAAGTGAAAAATATCTAACACTCTGCCTTTATCAATCTTCTTGGTTTCTTCCCCAAAACCATGTTGACCCTGCCCAATCAGTGCTTGCCTCTCCAAATGCATGTAAATCCTATCTTTCAGAATCACCTCCAACAATTTATCCACCACCAAATGAAAAAGAGCATAAGCACTGTTGAAGAGGCCCAACCAATCAATTTGACTTTCAGGCCATCAACTTAAACATTGACATGTACACATCTAGGAGACAAACATAGAAATGAATTCAGCATATGGTGAGCCATCCAGGCATGAATGGGCAGTAGTCTGGTTATAGACGAAAGGATGATTTATTTACCGATTCCCAGAGCATGAAGTTGAAGACAGCTTACTCCAGGGGACTCAAATGAGAACCTGGATGGAACAGCATGCAGTACAGCATGAATGGCATACACACCAAGGTGCTAGCTACATTGGCTAACCTGAAGGAGCCTGCTGTAACTATTAAACAGAACAAAGGAGACCAGCACCAACTTTGACAGATGGCATTGCATAACACGTCCTCTCTCCACAAACTCTGCTCCATCTTCCTGATGTGTTTCAAACCAAGAGGCATTGCCCCATATCTGCATCAAATTTGGTATGGACAGGATCACCTCCTTCTCTGTCATCTCTGTGATAATGCAGTAATTTCTTTAGGAACTCAACTTCAACACCTCTGAAAATGTTGCAGAGTATTCTGGATACTGGGAAGGCAATGGACTCATGCTATTATTGCTGGACTGTTAATCCAGAGAACCAGATAGTGTTCTGGGGTCCTGGGATTGACTCCCACCATGGCAGATGGCAGAATTTGAGGTCAATTTTTTTAAAAGTCTGCAATTAAGAGTTTAGTGATGACTATGAATCCATTGTTGATTGTCGGAAAAACCAATGTGGTTTACCAATGTCCTTTAGGGAAGCAAACTGGCCTTTATGTGACTCCAGGCCCACAGCAATGGGTCTTAACTGCCCTCTGGATAATTAGAGATGGCCAATAAATGTTGGCCTAGCCAGCAATGCCCTTATCCTGTGAATGAATTTTTAAAATATTGCAATCCCAGAATTTATAATCTTTTAAGAAACATTTGTGAAAGGCCCATCTTTCACCTCTTGTTGTGACTGATAAACCCATTGTCTGTATATACAATCATAGAATAATTGAATCCCTACAGTGTGGAAACAGGCCATTTGTCCCATCATGTCCACACCGACCTTCCGAAGAATATCTCTGAAGAGACCCGCACTCTACCCTATCCCTGTAACACTATATTTCCCTTGGATAATCCATCTAACCAGCACATCTTCGGACTGTGGGAGGAAACCAGAACACTCAGAGCGTACCCACTAGTGGTCCAAATTTGCTATCCTTGCATTGAATCAGCTGGATGTACAGTGTGACATGAGGATATTCACTGCATAAGATGGGAGACCTCCATGAGCATCTGCTAGTTACACAGGCCATGCCAAAAGTAGCCGGTGACACAGTGAACTGAACTCAACACTACAGTGATGAATTTCTTGCCAAAAGAGTTTTGTACCAGACATTACTGGCTTGAACTGAAGCAGGAACTCTACTCTGAAGTTCCAGATCTTTAACTAGTAAAATCATAGTTTGATGGGCCTTTGCATGTATCTCTGCTATAGCTGGTAATGAGGAGAAAGTGAGGTCTGCAGATGCTGGAGATCAAAGTTGAAACTTTATTGCTGGAACAGCACAGCAGGTCAGGCAGCATCCAGGGAACAGGAGATTCGACGTTTCGGGCACAGGCCCTTCTTCAGGAATGAGCAGAGAGTGTTCAGCAGGAGAAGATAAAAGGTAGGGAGGAGGGATGTTCAGCAGGAGAAGATAAAAGGTAGGGAGGAGCCTTTTATCTTCTCCTGCTGAACACTCTCTGCTCATTCCTGAAGAAGGGCCTGTGCCCGAAACGTCGAATCTCCTGTTCCCTGGATGCTGCCTGACCTGCTGTGCTGTTCCAGCAATAAAGTTTCAACTATAGCTGGTAATGCACTCACACATTTTGTGATGAGCTACCTCCTGATATACGTTGCCTGTCCTAAAACAGATCGAGCTGCTTTTATTAGTTCTCTATTAATGTTGATGATGTTTATGTTTATTTTCGTGTCGTAGCGTCAAAAATATTGAAAGGTAATTCACAGGAAGGAGAAAAAAGTAGGTAAAGGAATAGAAAGGAAGAGGTTGGAAAAGATAACTGAAAGTGATGTCATTGAGATGGTTCTGAGAAGAATTTCGAAGAGAGGGAAGGGGAGAGAAAGAATCTTCAGAAAAGGAGTTTTGAGTCATAGAGTCCTACAATACAGAGACAGGCTCTTTGGCCCAAACTAGTCCATGCCAACCAAACTGTTCGCTCACGCTAACCCCATTTTCCTGCACTTGACTCATATCCTTGTCCAAATGCCTTTCAAATGTCGTTAATGTACCCACCTCAACCACTTCCGCTGACAGCTCGTTCCATATGCGTACCAACCTCTGTGTAAAAAAGTTGCCCCTCAGGTTCCCTTTTATCTTTCCCCTCTAACCTTAAACTGATGGCCTCTAGTCCTCGATTCCCCAACCCTAGGAAAAAGACTGAGCGCATTCACTCTATCCACACCTCTTATGATCTTATACACCTCTACAAAGTCCTCCCTCAGTCTCCGACACTTGAAAGAAAAAATCCTAGATTATCTAACGTCTCCCTATAACTCAGACCAGGCAACATCCTTGTAAATTTCTTCTGCATTCATTCCAGTTTAATAACATTCTTCCTATAACAAGGTGACCAAAACTGAACACAATACTCTCAGTGCAATCCTGTATAACTGTGACATAACTTTCTTGATTTGACTTCCCAAAATGCAAGACCTCACACTTATCTATATTAAACTCCATTTGCCATTTCTCGGCCCACTTAACCAGCTGATCGAGGTTCTGCTGCAATTTCTGATGACGTTTCTCAGTGTCCACGATACTGTCTATTTTAGTGCCATCAGCAAACTTATTAATTATGCTTTGTACATTCTCATCCAAATCATTTATATAGATAACAAACACTAATGGGCCTAGCACCAGCCCGTGAGCTACTCCACTGGTCACAGGCATCCAGTCCGACAAACATCCTTCCACTATTACCCTCTGGTTCCTACCATCAAGCCAATTTTGTACTCAATTTGCCAGCTCCCCCTAGATTCCATGTGAGCTAACCTTTCAGAGCATTCCACTCCTTATCTAAAGCCTTACTGAAATTCATATATACTACGTCTATGGCTCTTCCCTCATCAACCTTCCTGGTCACTTCATCAAAGAACTCTAACAAAGTTGTGAGGCATGATCTTCCACTCATAAAGCCATGCTGACTGCTATTAATGAAACCTTGTTTTTCCAAATGCATGTATTTCATATCCCTCAGAATCCTCTCAAGGGGGGGGGGCTCTTGGGGGGGGGGTTTAAACTAACTCTGCAGGGGCATGGGAACCCAGATTGTAGCTTCAGGGTGCAAGGCCTGGAGTGTAGGGAGGTTAGGAACATGGCATCAATTTCCAAGGAGGGTGCCTGTAAACAGGAAAGTGGCTTGAAGTGTGTATACTTCAATGCAAGAAGTATACGAAATAAGGTAGGTGAACTTGCAGCGTGGGGTGGTACCTGGGACTTCGATGTTGTGGCTATTACGGAGACATGGCTAGAACAGGAACAGGATTGGCTGTTGCAGGTTCCAGAATTTAAATGTTTGAGTAGGGGCGGAGGTGGGGGTAAAAGAGGGGGAGGTGTGGCATTGCTTGTCAAAGATAGTATTACAGCGGTGGAAAGGACGATGGATGAGGACTTGCCATCCGAGGTAGTTTGGGCTGAGGTTAGGAATAGGAAAGGTGAGGTCACCCTGTAAGGAGTCTTTTACAGGCCTCCTAATAGTCCTAGAAACGTAGAAGAAAGGATAGGGAAGGTGATTCAGGAGATGAGTGACAGTAATAGGGTGGTTGTTATGGGGGACTTTAACTTTCCTGATATTGATTGGGAAAGATTTGGCTCAAGTTTGTTAGATGGGTCAGTGTTTGTCCAATATGTGCAGGAGGGTTTCCTGACACAATATGTAGACAGGCCAACAAGAGGTGAGGCCATACTGGATTTGGTTCTGGGTAACGAACCAGGCCAGGTGTTAGAATTAGAGGTAAGTGAGCACTTTGGGGATAGTGACCATAATTCGGTGATTTTTACACCCGTGATGGAGAGGGATAAGTGTGTACTACAAGGCAAGAGTTATAGCTGGGGTCAGGGAAATTATGATGCGGTGAGGCATGACTTAGGATGCGTGGCTTGGAAAACTGGCTTCAAGGCTTGGGCGCAATTGATATGTGGAGCTTGTTCAAGGAGCAACTATTGAGTGTCCATGATAATTATGTACCTGTCAGGCAGGGAGGAAAGGGTCATGCGAGGGAGCCGTGGTTTAATAAGGAATTGGAATCCCTTGTTAAATAGAAGAGGGCGGCCTATCTCAAGATGAGACGTGAAGGTTCAATTGGGGCGATTGAGAGTTATAAGGTAGCCAGGAAGGACCTGAAGAGAGAGCTAAAAGCAGCAAGGAGGGGACACGAAAGGTCCTTAGTAGATAGGATTAGGGAAAACCCTAAGGCTTTCTATAGGTATGTCAGGAATAAAAAAATGACTAGGGTAGGAATAGGTCCAGTCAAGGATAGTAGGGGGAAGTTGCGTGTGGAGGCAGAAGAGATTGGGGAGACACTGAATGAATACTTTTCTTCAGTATTCACTCAGGAACAGGGCATTGTTGTCGATGAGAATACTGAGGCACAAATAAGTAGAATGGATGGCTTTGAGGTATGTACAGAAAAGGTGTTGGAAATCCTGGAAAAGGTGAAAATAGATAAGTCCCCTGGGCCTGATGGCATTTATCCTAGGATTCTCTGGGAAGCAAGGGAGGAGATTGCAGAGCCATTGGCCTTGATTTTTATGTCCTCTTTGTCTACAGGAGTAGTCCCAGAAGACTGGAGGATAGCAAATGTGGTTCCCTTGTTCAAAAAGGGGAGTAGGGATAGCCCTAGTAACTATAGGCCGGTGAGTCTCACTTCTGTTGTGGGCAAAGTCTTAGAGAGAATTGTAAGGGATAGGATTTATGAACATCTGGATAGGAATAATGTGATCAAGGATAGTCAGCATGGTTTTGTGAAGGGCAGGTCGTGCCTCACAAACCTTATTGAATTCTTTGAAAAGGTGACGAAGGAGGATGATGAGGGGACGGTTTAGGGGTGACTTGATTGAGGTGTACAAGATGATTAGGGGGTTAGATAGGGTTGACAGTGTGAACCTTTTCCCGCGTATGGAGTCGGGTATTACAAGGGGGCATAGCTTTAAATTAAGGGGGGGTAGATATAGGATTGAAGTTAGGGGTAGGTTCTTCACTCAGCGAGTCGTAAGTTCATGGAATGCCCTGCCAGTAGCAGTGGTGGACTCTCCCTCTTTATGGGCATTTAAGCGGGCATTGGATAGGTATATGGAGGATAGTGGGTTAGTATAGGTTAGGTGGATCGGTGCAACATCGAGGGTCAAAGGGCCTGTACTGCGCTGTATTCTTCTATGTTCTATGTTCTAACCTACCCACCACAGGCGTTTAAACTTATTGGTCTATAGTTTCAGAAGGCTCCACCACCAATGATGGGATAAAACGTGTAGGATCCACAAAGAGTCAGAGAACAAAGGAGAAGCTAGAGAAGCTGTTGGATGTTTCAGAGGTAAGGCAGCGTGAGGTTCTTAATATGTCCAGGGAGTCAGAATTTGTGCAGATCAGTGAGAGTGGAGGGATTGAACGAAGTGGACTTACTGCTGGGCAAAATTCCTTGGCTTCATCATTCTACACTTGAAGTTTCCACACTGGGCAATGTAGATGTTCCCAACATTAATAGAATGCTTGCTCCATATTTAAGAAACCTTTTTTTTGCCTCACAGCTGCTTGGTTTGATAACAATGTACAGTAAAATGTACAACATTACCTTCTACTGCACTAACCCATCCCAGTGATCTCTCTGGATGACACTGTCAATGACTGAAGTTTCAAACTTCAGAACAAACTGATTATTATACTAATTCCCTTAAAGCCTGCCATAAGATTGTCATTTGTTTGTTAGTCTTTGTAACAAGGCACGTAAGATTGTGTGTGTTTCTTTGTAAATATCTTGCATACTCTGCATTACTGGATGTCAATTTAATTAATTCACTTGCTATCTTTATTGATGAAAAAGTAGTCAATTTAGCTTTCTGTCACAGTCAACTTCAATATATGCAATACCCCATAATATTCTTAATTGAATAAATGTACACTAAGAAAGATGAAATTTGACACGGAAAAGAGAATGTTAAAACAGGGAAGGCAGAAGATTGAAAATTGAAGTCAGTTTGACCACACAATTCAGCTCTATCACTGATTTCAGAGCTATGGGCGTTGAGTCAGCTCCAAAACAACATCTGTAATGTTCCCACTGGCACAGTGTGCAGCAGATGTCGTCTTGGTGAGGCATTAGCATTGTATGCTTGTGCCACAAGTATATAAGGTAGGTTGGTCATGACGTCAATCAGTGTCAAACATTGATTTTATGGCAGCACTGCAATTCTGGGCATCATTGTCTCTCTTAAACAATCACAACCAAAAGTGCTTCCAACTCAGTAAGAGCTATTTAAAGGGATTCTCGGCAGCTTACATGCTGTTACCAGCTCTGTTTGGGTTTGTGGAAGTGCTTGGTGTTTTAAATCATAACTTACAGTTGATGAAGACAACTGGGCTGCACATGGGGAAGGCATTATTTGTAACTGCAAGATCTCTGTAGAAGCATATTGGTTTCACTCATCAGTATGAATCTTATGTTTTTTTGCCAGGTAGCGAGTTGCGTTGAGTTTTTTGGAAGGCCTCTGGCTTTAGGTCTAAAAAGATTTTTTGCCATATCTTACCAAACTCACCTCATAAACTACCTGGCCCACCCCTACAGCATCCCTCACATCTAATTCTATCCTAAACTATGGACAGAGAGTTGGTGCATAACTGTTCAGTCCATTTTGGTGTTTTGTGTTGGATTCAGAGTGATCAAAGCCGAGAGCAAAATCCTCAAGGAACTTTGCAAGGTCTATCCTATTGTCAAGAGCTGGATCATCCTTTATCATTCAGAGGGTAGTGGAGAGTATAAATGTTTCAACCATGTTCAGTAAGATTGTCTGTACACCTTACCTTCTGAGAGTAAAGAAAATTGGCCTGTGTCCCTTTTAGAGTTGTTTGATGCTCGTAATTGCACCCACACTCATCCACAGGCCATTCCCCATACTCTCTCTTCTATGGACAAGACCCAGTCTTTCCTTGGCACTATGCCTCCTGATGGGAATGACCAGGTTAATGAGAGGATAGCTATGCCTTCCAGGAGGCAAAGCCAAGTTTTTGAGGTAGACTCCAAGAGAACACAGAGAACTAAATTAAAAATCGCACAACATCAGGTTATAGTCCAAGTTTTATTTGGAAACACTAGCTTTCAAAGTGCTGCTCCTTCGTCAGGTAGCTGTGGAGCAGGACCATAAGACATAAAATTTATAGCAACAGATTACAGTGTCATACAACTGAAATGATATATTGAACAAACTTCAACTGCTGTTAAGTCTTTTATCTTTTAGAGTGGGTTGCAGGTTTTGGTTCATTAATATGTAAATCCCAGAACTTCTTTTAAGTCACATACTCAAGATAATTTAAGGCTTTATTAAAAAAAAAGTGACATCTCAGCCCAGACAATGCATTCAAGGTGTGAGGTTTAGAGTCTGTCTGCATCCCAATCTTGAGTCAGACTAGCTCTATTTCCAAAGTGGAATTTATAAAATATTACATGGATTAACTGTCTGCATTGATTGCCTGAATATTGTACAATTTTTAAGCAAAACAGAATGCAGCTACAAATATAATTCTGCAAGTAGAAACTCACTAAAACATTGACTGATTGTAAAGATGATAGGACTGACATCCCAATCGGCACCAAGATATTTAACTGAAATCAGAAAGTCAGGGGTCAGAAGATTCAGGATGTATTAGGCCGTTGAGTCCCACAAAGCCATCAAGTGACTGGACACCATTGACCACCCCTATATTGTTGAACTGATAGCTGGAGGGCAGCCTCTGGGAGCAGGTCACAGAGGGCAGCTGCTTGTGGCCAGGAGTCTGGTGGATAACGTGGAGGCAAGCAGCTCACCTGTCACTGTGCAATGGCGCGAGTGAATTGGAGTCAGATAATGATGTGCAATCCTGGAGTGGCTTGTGTGTTGTGAATCTAAGGGGTGTATCCCGCGTGGGGAAGCCTAACCCCACTCTGGAAAAGAAAGCAGGGAGGACATGCCGGACATTGGAAATGAAGCAACAAAAGACATCAATCATAAGACTCCTGGAACCCCAGTTAATCTGGACCTCACATGGCTGATCCACCAAAGCCTGGGTCATATCAGATAAGAGGCTGAGGACATCTTCTTAAACAAATACTCAATATCACTTCACCTCTTACCATATTGAGTCAACTCTTACCTAATCTGCAGAATCTCCAAATGGCTTCAATGTCATTGCTAGTGCTACTGAATTCAACGGATTTAGGTTTTCACCATTTGTACCACACAGACAAACCCAATACTGATTCATCTATCTTTTTAAATGTTATCATTGTCTCATTTCTCAATTTTAATCTGAGCATGTATTTTGCTTTTCATTTTACTTTGCATTTTGGACACTAATAACTGATTCTGTTTTTAACTCAAGAAAGGTTCATTAAATTGGCTCTGTTGAATACCTACCTATTTTGGAATTAGAAAAAAAGTATCCACAAAGGAAGGCATCCTTAGTTTTAAATTCACCTTTCTCTGACGAGCAGAATGAGGGAGTTGAATAAAGAAGGGGACAATTCCTTCAATTTTGCACAGAATCGTAACATATTGCAGACCCTGGCCCAGGGACCAGTCACTCATATAAATGGAGATATTCACAGTGCTCAACTATAGAAGGACAAACTATTTGGAAGTTAGTTGCTCTGAGAAAATCTTAAGAGAGCCGTACAATGGATGTTTGATCCTCAGGTAGCAGCTAGAGCAAACTCACGTGACCTACCAGGCATTGTGTATGTTTACACATGACATGTTGCAGCAGAAAGGACCAGTGGGTGTGAGTAAAAGCTGTTCATTTCTCTCTGTCTCCCTCTCACTCCCTCTCTCTGCATCTAAGACAAGACCTTGTTTTGCCCATTGGACTATGGGAAGCAAACAGAGAATTCTACAAAATATTTCCATCGACAAAGTGTTTCTGGAAGAAGAAGACCTTTTAAAAACTGTCTCAGCTGAGAATCACAGCCTGCAGATCTACATCCAATTAGCACTTTGTTACCTTCTCTCTCTGCTTGAATCTAAACTTAGCCAAACCTAATCTATTTAAATCTCTCCTTTTCTCTGCAATTTGACTCTCAAATCGTTTGCATGCTTGGATCGTGTGTGTCCATTTTAGAGCATTTTGCAGAAATCAGGAGGTATTTTTCCATTTTATTATTCTCAACAAGTTTACCTGTGTGAGTTCTAGCACAATAAAACTAATCCCTCAATTATGAGGAAGGGTCATTCGAAACGAAACATTAGATCTAATTCCTCTCCACAGATGCAGCCTGATCTGCTGAGTTTTTCTGTGTTTGAAAACCAATTCCTCACTTGATTAACTTAAGAAATCCTGTGTAGCTAATTCTTAATCATCTACATATAACTGGATAAGAATATGAGGAATTGACAAATCCAACCTTCAAAAAAAGGTCATAATCAGTTATAGGAAGAGAAAGACAAGAACTTTTCTATCACACCTCAACTGGTCATAACAGTTAGAATAAATAGGAACAGTTTCCAATGGTTTAAGGATTGATAATAAGGGGTGGCTCAGATATAACTTCATTTCAATTGATTGGCAAAAAAACCAGAGGTTGAATAAAGAAATCTTTTACATTAGGAGTGCTTAGGAGTTGAAATGCTCTCCTTTCCTGGTATTGTGGATTCAGAATAGCCTTAAAATGGAAATCAGTTATATTCTCAAAGAAAGAATTTACAGGAAAAGAACATTTGAGCAGGGGTGTGGTCGAATTCACTGGGTTTCTCTTTGAAGAACTGAAGCTGACTGAATGGGCTGAATGGCCTTGCCTGCACTGTGCTATTCTACTCTTATTAGGACCCAAAGCCCATCACAAAAGCACTCAACAAAAGCTGTCAAGAGTTAAAGGGTGGGGAAAGGGGCCCAGAACGTGGAGATGTATTAGGGCCCATGTTTCCCTCCCAGGCCCCGCTGAGGCCTCCAGTGCTGGATGGTAAATCCGTGTGCCTGGGCAGTTATACCACTTTGTAAGGTTCTTCCCTGTCTTTAAATGCTTTAATCACAAGGTTCAATTCCAGCTGCAACCTCACATTTAGGATGCACAATCAGGCTTTAAGTGGGAGAAGGTGGCTTACAGTGGTACCAGTCTGATATGAACTTAGGCCCTCTGCTGCTGATTTGGACTGGGGTGTACAAAGTTAGAAATCACACAACTCCAGGTTATAGTCCATCAGGTTTATTTGGAAGCAGTAGCTTTCGGAGCGACGCTCCTTCATGTGATTGTCCGGATCACCTGATAAAGGAGCAACTCTCCAAAAGCTAGTGCTTCCAAATAAACCTTTTGGACTATAACCTGGTGTTGTATGATTTCTAACTTTGTGCCTCCTGCTGAGGTATTGAATCACTGTATAGCCCACTCAGAGCTGTTTTGCACAACACAGTCATTATAGTTTGCAAATAGCACAAAGTTTGCCTGAATCAATGTGAATAGGCGCAAATTAATCATTCGGCCAATTTGAGAGACTATCCAATTCAGTCCCCGTTTTTTTAAATAAATGGTAAAGAGAAATAATACCCAAGAAACTGACCACAGGGGCTAGATGGAACTAAAAGCTAAATCCATATTTCAGTCTGCAGTAACTTCTGCAGATGTTATACCGCCTGGAAGTAATGATCAACTCATACAACATATTTCACACAGTTCCCAACCAGCTGGCATTTGTACTGATCCAAGCATATGATCAATTTGTGACAGCTTAGTATATCTAGAGCTTCTCCTGAGATGACCCTGCTGACCACTTCTAACGGCTGTATGGTACAGCCTGGAGCAAAGCTTCACTAACTTCTGAAAGGCAAGGCAGCTGACATCTGGGAACTTACATTCATTTCTGAACGATAGGTCTGTGCTGTCCTGTTCAGTTATTTCACATTCCTGATTGCCCGAGGTCAGCTTTAATAAATGAATTTCTTACTTTCAATTCTGAATCTGCAAGAAGTAAATCAATGAAAGAGAAAATAAGTGATAAATCTTGGAATGTGTACAAGAGAGCTGGGTTAAAAATCATGTACATTTGTACATAATGATTGTCCAAAAATGTTTGTGTGTTAGGTTACAAGGAGGTAGTCTATATATTTTTATAGACTACCTATCTATATGAATATATATATCTGTTGTACAAGGTTTGAGGGAGTTAATACTGAGGAGTGCCTTAAACATTACCCATGATGAGGATATTCAACTGACTTCGGATCTTGAAAGAGTGAGACCCACCTACATCCTCTTCCATCTCCATAACAATGACTATCAATGTCTATCAGTGTCTATTGTACATAGTTGCTACCATGTAAGAAACTCCATCTTGTTTAAGGCAAAAGCATCTTCTCATAAGGCTAGGAAATGGTTTTCCTCCACCACACCAGATGTAGAAGGTTCTAAAGATCCCAAATCTAAAAGGGGACTGAGCACACCCACACCATGGTGAACAATTCTGCCTCATGTGATATGGCTGTCAGCAGTGATTGGTGTTCATAAAACAATATCTATTTATATACATAAAACAAAATAACATGTTTAATGACACAATAAATTATGGAACAAAATATGAAAGCATGTGGAATTGTATTTGCGAGGTGTGAGGTTCATTTTGTGAGGCACAGTGGTTAGCATTGCTGCCTCACAGCGCCAGAGACCCGGGTTCAATTCCCGCCTCAGGCGACTGACTGTGTGGAGTTTGCACGTTCTCCCCGTGTCTGCGTGGGTTTCCTCCGGGTGCTCCGGTTTCCTCCCACAGTCCAAAGATGTGCAGGTTAGGTGAATTGGCCATGCTGAATTGCCCATAGTGTGAGGTAAGGGGTAAATGTAGGGGTATGCGTGGGTTGCACTTCAGTGGGTCGGTGTGGACTTGTTGGGCCGAAGGGCCTGTTTCCACGCTGTAATCTAATCTAAAAAACCAGGTTAATACAGAAACTTTGACAATAAGCACTTACAGCTAAGATAAGCAATGGATGGATTTCCTCTTCTCAGTCTGCCAGATGCTGCTGCAGACTTAAGGGGTCAAGCTCCTTCTACTGATAACTTTAACAATATCTTCTTTTGTTCTCCAACACAACTTTTTATTAAAGTTCCAGAAAGAAGAAATATCACTGTCAAACGGTGGGTTAGATTGTCTCTTTTTGGAGATGGTCATTGCCTGTGCTGGGAATGTTACTTGCCATTTGTCAGCCCAAGCCTGGATATTGTCCAGATCTCGTTGTATTTGAATGTGGACTGTTCCAGAATCTGAGGAGTTGCGAATGGTACTGAATTCAATCATCAGCGAACATCCCCACTTCTAACCTGACCTTAATATAGAGGGAAGGCCATTGATGAAGCAGCTGAAGATGGTCAGGTCTAGGACACTACCCTGAGGAACTCCCACAGAGATGTCCTGGAGTTGAGATGACTGACCTGTAACAATCATTTTCCTATCCAACCAGCAGAGAGTTTGCCCACTGATTCTAGTTTTACTTGGGTTTCTTGAAGTCACACTCAGTCAAATGCAATCTTGATGTCAAGGGCTGTCACACTCACCTCACCTCTGGAATTCAGCTCATTATCCATGTTTGAACCAAGGCTGTAATGAGGTCAGGAGCTGAGTGGATCTGGCAGGACCCAAACTGGGTGTCAGTAAGCAGGTTATTGCTGAGCAATTGCTGCTTGATAGCACTGTTGATGACAGTTTCCATAATGTTACTGAAGATCGAGTGTAGATTGATAGGACAGTAATTGACTGGGTTGAATTGTCCTGCTTTTGTATTCAGGACATACCTGGACAAAAACCGCAAAGAGCGAGCCATGGTCTAGCGATTGGGCTACCTTTCCCATAGAACTATGGGAAAGCAGTCCTGGAGCATTGTGCAGGCAGCGAGTCCCAAGCAGACAACAGCACATGGGAGAGAGTCCTGGCACTTACCTTGCAACAGCTGAGTGTTGGTACAGTCTAGAGCCTGGAACAGAGTGGTGCTGGCTTGTTGGACTGGTGTCTAGTGTGGTCAGTGACACCACATGTGGAGGGCCTGCACTGAGCTGCTACACTATAATGTCTATATGAAATTTCCTACCTTACTGTAATGTCAACCCTTTAATGATGTCCTATTTTTAACTAATTTTTCAACTCTGTAAGTAATGCAACTACTTTTGTTCCTCTGCTGAATCCAAGAATTGTACCTCGGTACTTGTACCTAAGATGTCGGCATAAGAAGACAGACATTGTAAACCTTTTTCACTGTACTCCTATAATGGTGTACATGTGACAATAAAAGGATATTGTATTGCATATTGTATTACACACTGTCAGGTAGATGCCAGTGTGCACTGGAAGAGCTTGATTGGGGAACAACAAGTTTTGAAGAACAAGTCTTCACGACCTGCAGTTTTCAAGCACAAGACTTGCAGTTTTTGCAGTATCCAGTGCCTCCAAATATTTATTGATATCATGTAGAGTGAATCAAATTGGCTGAAGACCGGGATCTGTAATGCTGGGGACTACTGGAGGAAGTCAAGAGAGATCATCCTCAACAATTCTCAATGAACATGGCAGAAATGTTTCAGCCTTACCTTTTCCACTGATGTGTTGAGCTTTTCCATCATTGAGGATGGGGATACTTGTGAAGCCTCCTTGTCCAGTTTAATTGTCCACCACCGTTCGCAACTGGATCTGGCAGGACTGCAGAGCTTAGATCTGACCCGTTGATTGTGGGATCACTTAGCTCTGATTATCACTTGCTGCTTCTGCTGTTTTGCATGCAAGTAGTCCTGTTTGGTGGCTTCACCAGGTTGACACCATATTTTCGGTATGCCTGATTGAAAATGTTCTCGTGGTGTCAGGTAGGTGAGAAGCTTTGAACTCAAGCTCCATCTGTCATGCAGGCAATTTACAGCATACTTATATAAATTGGTTAAAAATATATTATCTACTTCACAACATGATAATCAAGATAATGTGATTTAAAAGTAACCATAAAGTTGCCTACTGAGCCAAAGGGATGCTTTAATATTAGAAAGAGACAACGGGTGGTGGTTTAACCTGAAGGTCACCACACCTCAAGTGAGTGGAGAAGTTGAGAAGGAGAATCCTTCATGGTAACCACAGCTGTTGCAGGATTTGAACCCATGCTATTGGCATCACTCTACATTGCAAACCAACTGGCAAGCAAACTGACCCCCTTCCCATGTTGATTTATTATAGTCGCAATGACTAAAATGAAAAATAATTGAGAAACAGAGCAAATAATTACATTACCTGAAAAAGTGAAAGTCACTATGTCTTAGCCATTGAAATAATTCTATGATAAGTTCAAAATAGTGGAATATATCTACAATTTAAATATGTCAGAATAGTTTTGACGTGGAAAGCATAGTATTTACGGGACCTGAAATCTCCTGGAGGGGTGGAGGTCAAAGGAAGCACATTTGAATGTTAGTGCTATGATGTATCCATCTGGCATCAGAGCCAATAAGTGCCTTAGCTTTCTACTGACTGTCTGCAAAAATGAAGATACGTGTGGGTAGTCAACCTTAGAAACAATTAACTTAAGAAGAGATATCTATCTATTCCGACAAACAAGATAACATAAAACTAAAGACAGACATGAATGAACCCTTTGGTCCATCCAGCCTAATCAACACATTTGCTCACACTTTCCAGTCCATCTAAAAACATGCAACAAACACAACAATATCCTAGGCAACACAGCCCACTTGATTGACACTCCATCCACCACTTTCAACATCCACTTCAAACAAGCCTCAGTAGTTATACTGTGTACCATCTGCAAAAATGCACTACAGTAATTCACCAAGCTCTCTCAACAGCACATTCCAAACCTACCAACTCTGCCATCAGTAGGACAAAGGCAGCAGATGTATGGGAACACCAGCAACTAAAGGTTCCCCTTCATACTACACACTATCCTAATTTGGGACTATTTGCTATTCCTTCATGTCATTAGGTCAAAAGCATGGAATTCCCTGCCTAAAAGCCCTAGGGGTGTACTTATATGGTTCAAGAAGGCAGCTCACCACTACCTCCTGAAGGGTAGTTCAGGATAACCAATAAATGCTGGCCCAGCAAATGACTACAGCATTCTGAGAATGATTTTCTTTTTCTCTGGAAGAGTTGAAAAGTCAAGTTAAACATGTTGGCCAATTTGGGAATAGAGCTTTTATAAAATCATGAGGCGCATGAATAGAGTAAATAGACAAGTGTTTTCCCTGGGGTGGGAGAGTCCAGAACTAAAGGACATAGATTTAAGGTAAGAGAGGAGAGATTTAAAAGGGACGTGGGGGCAACTTTTTCACACAGAGGGTGGTGCATATATAGAAATGAGCTGCCAGAGGAAGTGGTGGAGGCTGGTACAATTTCAACATTTAAAAGGCACCTGGATGGATATATGAATAGGAAGAGTTTAGAGGGATATGGGCCAAATGCTGGTAAATGGGACTAGATTAATTTAAGTTATCTGGTTGGCATGGATGCGTTGAGCTGAAGGGTCTGTTTCCTTGCAGTACATCTCTATGACGCTATGAAACAGGACAACAAAGAACACCCCTTCACCCTGAATGGTGAAATTCAGTCATGGTCAAAAGGTATTAAAACTTCACTCAATGCTTCTGATTATCTTCACTGCAACAACCATAATGTTCAATTATCCCATGCTTCACTAATACCGATCTGCATTTCTTTTTATTTAAACTTTTATCACTTTGCCTCACCTCTTATTTCTAATCTCTGTTGGTTTAGTATTTCCTCCTCGTAACTAACTAATAACTCACCCCTTTTGTTCATTCATATTTTGTGGGTTTCTTGGGTCTGGGAGAAAGATATCCTCAAGGGAAGGGATCCTTTCCAAATTAACCTTGTTGCATCTAAATGTAGCGCTGGGTGAATAAAGAAGGGGAGCTAAAATATTCCTCTTCACCATGAAGTCTAATTGTTTGGGATATTCCATCTAGAACAGTAACAATTTGGTGAGTATTATCCAGAGTCTAATTATAGCAATATGTATTCAAATTGAAATGCAACTATTATCCCTTAGCCTCTCTTGATTAAAGTTCATTCAAATGCCAACAGCCTCCCATATATTTGTCACACAGTTGCAAACCTTGGTGTAATTAGTGCACCTTAAAATGTTGTTGGAAATTCTGCATGGTCTCACGTTGTTTGAGAGTAATATCAACAGAAGACATAGATATGGACTCTAATCAAATGTCACTTATCACTTACCCAAAACTGAATTGTTTTGCTTTTATTCCATCATATTTTCTGAGTTTTATTACAAAGATATTTTTAAGCAAGCTAATTTGGAACAAATTCTGAGTTCTAACTCAATAAAATTGCATTCAGAAGTTCAAGCACTTTCTGAATACAGAATCATTTTACAATTTCAGGGCTTGTACAAATTGCAAAAGGAATTGATGTGATTGATAACTCCAGAAGTGGCAGAAACAAAACAGCGTGCGCATAAATCTAACAAGAGACAGCGAGCAAAAAGTTTTCACACTTCATACAGATCTTTTCAAAGAAGCATGTCAAGTTTTTCACTTTTCAAACATCAAAAAGAAGATTTATTTGGAGCATTTTTTCATCTTATAACTTTTAAATCACTACCACAAAAATATTAACTCCAGAGAGCAGCAAGTAAGCAGACACCTAACTTAATGAAGAGCAGACTATGGCCTTAAATCACTCAGGTACTGTGCCAGGTCAAGCTAACTGTCCAGATTCCCTTTGCAAAGGAAATCGATCCCCACAAATATTACAATACCAAGACACAAAGAGATATTGTAAGCAATAGAAATGGTTGCACAATTAAAAGGTACCTGCAGACTTCCTTGAAGCATTGATTTTTTATATTTACCTTTTAGCATCAAACTCTGGACATTTTTGATATCATAGATAATTGGAATACTGTCCACCAGCATTCTGGTTTAATTTAATACATATAAGCTGTGCCTGTGCTCTATTCATTAAATGTTTGGGAATTCCTAGACTTGCAAGAAAAGGCTTTCCTTTCAGCCATAGGCAAAGCTCAGTATCAAGCTGTGAAAAAAGGGAGGAAAACCACCTATCATTGAACATGGCTTTGTGTATGGGAAATTGTGTCTCACAAACTTCTCTGGGTTTTTGAAGAAGTAACAAAGAGAATTGATGAGGCCGACCAGTGGACATGATCTGAATGGGCTTCAGTAAGTCATTCGACAAGATTCCTCATGGTAGACAGGTTAGCAAGTTTAGATCACATGGAATAGCGGGATAGCTAACTGTTGGAATACAGAACTGGCTCAAAAGTAGAAGACAGAGGGTGGTGGTGGAAGGTTGCTTTTTAGACTGGAGGTCTGTGACCAGTGGTGTGCCACAAGGATCAGTGCTAGGTCCACTGATGTAAATGAGTCATAGGGTTATGTAAATTATTTGGGTGTGAACGCAGCAGGTATGGTTAGGAAATTTGCAGATGACACCACAATTGGAGGTGTAGTGGACAGTGAAGGTTACCTCAGAGTACGATGGGATCTTGATCAGATGGGCCAACATGCCAAGGAGTGGCAGATGGAGTTTAATTAGATAAAGACAAATCAGAGCAGGACTTATACACTTAATGGCAAAGTCCGGGGGAGTGTTGCTGAACAAAGAGACCTTGCAGTGCAGGTTCATAGTTCCTTGAAAGTGGAGTCACAGGTAGATTGGATAGTGAAGAAGGTGTTTGGTATGTTTTCCTTTATTGGTCAGCGCATTGAGTATAGGAGTTGGGAGGTCATGTTGCCGTTCTATAGAACATTGGTGAGGCCACTATTGGAATATTGTGTGCAATTCTGGTCTTCCTGCTATAGGAAGAATGTTGTTAAACTTGAACGGGTTCAAAAAAGATTTACAAGGGTGTTGCCAGTGTTGGAGAGTTTGAGCTATAGGGAGAGGATGAATAGGGTGGAGCTGTTTTTCCTGGAGCATAGGAAGCTGAGGGGTGACCTTATAGAAGTTTATAAAATCACGAGGGGCATGAAAAGGGTAAATAGACAAGGCCTTTTCCCTGAGTTGGGCGAGTCCAAAACTAGGGGTGGCATAGGTTTAAGGTAAGAGGGGAAAGATTTAAAAGGGACATAAGGGGCAACTTTTTCACACAGTGGGGGGTACGTGTATGGAATGAGCTAGCAGAGGAAGTGGTGGAGGCTGGTAAATTACAGCATTTCAAAGGCATCTGGATGGACATATGAAGAAGAAGGGTTTAGAGGGATATGGGCAAATGCTGGCAAATGGGACTAGATTAATTTAGGATATCTGGTGGATATGGACTATTTGGACAGAAGGACCTGTTTCCATCTCTATGATCTATGACTTAATTTAAGAGCCAAAATTGACTTATAGATGTACAAATCTAAGTTTTTCAAAAGCCCTTGAATGATACTCTAGCTTAGACAGTTGGTGACAATGAAATCTGGCACACGGCATTTGGCTTTAATATCTTAAATACCAATGTATCTCATATCATAGAATCAGAGAATCCCTACAGTGTAGAAACAGGCCATTTGTCCCAACAAGTCCACACTGACCCTCCAAAGAGTATCCCAATGTGACCCATTCATCTACCCTTTTACTCTAAATTTACGGAGGAGAAAGTAAGGACTGCAGATGTTGGAGATCAGAATCAAGAGTGAGGTGCTGGAAAAACACAGGTCAGGTACCATCCGAGGAGCAGGAGAAATGACGTTTCAGGCCTTCATCAGGAATGAGACTTGTGGGCCAGGGCGGGGGAGGGCTGAGAGATAAATAGGAGAGGGGGTGGAGATGGGGGGAAGATAGCTGGGAATGCAATAGTTAGATGAATGTCGGGGACAACTTAACCTACACATTCCTGAACACTAAGGACAATTTAGCATGGCCAATTCACCCAACCTGCAGATCTTTGGGTTGTAGGAGGAACCCGGAGAGCCTGGAGGAAACCCACACAGACACGGAGAGAATGTGCAAACTCCACACAGAGAGTCACCAGAGACTGGAATCGAACCCGGGTCCCAGAAACTGTAACGCATCATTAGGAAGATGATTCTTGAACTGTTATAAACTGTCCTGTTCAGGTGTTATCACAATGCTATAGGCAGCTTTAATATGGTAACAGCTGGATATAGGTGCACAAATATATTGCCTGGAAGCTACTTATGTGAATGCGAACATAATTTAAGCCTCTAAGTCAGAAAAACATTCTGGTGTATCTGTACTGTACTCCTCCCAGGACCAATATTTCTTTTCTGATGTGCAGTAACCAAAACTCAAAGTAGTATCCCAGATGACCCCACCATAATTTCCAGCCCCTTTATATTCCAGCCCACTTGTGATAAAGGTCCACATTCAATTACCCAATTGCTTACTTTTGTGGTTATGTCCCAGCTTTTTGTGGTGTGTATATCTGGATAATCAACCCCTCCCTCCGGCCTTCCTACAGTGCCTAGATTTCACCATTTAGATAATCTCCTCTGTTCAGGCCAGGGCAAAGGCTGTAAAAATATTGGGGAGTCTTTGGATGAGAAGAGCAGTCTATAAAGTGGGGGAGGATTCTGCAATTATTGAAGATAAGAGATGGTCGGTAAGCAGTTGAGGAGAGTAAAAGGGATTGGGGAATCAGGGGAGATGGAAAGTGAAATGGGCATCAGGGCTGGAAAGAAACTGGGAGAATAGATACTCAAGAAGGGAGGGACGCTGGGGAATGCGTGCTCAGGGAAGCAAGTGAGAGAATTCTTGGGACTGCGGGATATTGGGGAATAGAGCTAGTGCCAGAGAGGGGTGGTGTTTGGGAGGAGGCAGAGCAGAGAAATGAAGACTCCATAAAAGGGTGGACGCCTGCAGAGTCAGGAACAACAACCTGGTGAGAAAAAGTGGAGGGGCAGAGAGACAAAGGAGAAAAGAAAGAAAAAGAAATTACTCTGAGTAAGTAGTGGAAGCCTGAACGATGAAATGGCAATCATAGATTCTCAATAAAAGCATGAAAGAGATTGGTAGGAAATGATTCTTGAACTGGGTATAAAAGGCTTTCAGAGTCTTCTTTCAGCACCTGTAGCTATTAAGGTAGATATTGGGAAGAGTTTATAAGGCAAAAAATGAATATGAAAAAGATCTAAGCAGCAGGGCTGGAGGGGAAGTGGAACAAAGATTAGTGAGTGACCGTGAATGTCATTACAGAGTTAATGTTGGTATAAGAGACCAAATGGCCTCTGGGTCTGTCATTTCCATAGTTCTATAAAAATCCTACTTTCCTCTGTCCAAGCTCATTATATTGTCTAATAGCATTCATGCTGAGCTGTATTTCAAACATGGAATTCAACGTTGTTTGTCCAATCCTTTGGTGTTGTCATGGTGATGGATCATTATCCCAACTACCCACAGACATATTGAACTTGTATTTTCAAACATTGTACTGCCAAAAAAAGCCAATGAATGACTGAAAATGTAAATTCCAAGCAATGTAATTCAGTGACTATCAGGAAGACCTGTGTGCATGAACCTCAGCCATGAGAGAAGCCATGGACTGTCACACCTGATGCGTGTCAAGGAAGCTTTGAGGAGAAGGACATCACAGGGAGAAATACACTTCAAATGGAAATCAGTCACTGATTTTCAGGTCTAGGTCAGGGCTGAAATGAAGGTACAATGAAACAGATGCAACAGTGATAGGGAAAGGAGGAAATTAATTCCATTAGGGTGAGAGTGTCAGGGTCATGACTCTGTACTATATGGTTTCATGGATGGGATTCTGGAATGTGGCAGAGCTAATGTACTTGTGAACAGGAAGGGTCAGGTCAAAATGGCTCAGTAGGAAGAGTAGAAGGTCATCAAAGATTATTATAATGGTAACAGGAAGTTTTCAAGGGTAATGGTGGGTGAGGAATGGTAGTGTGATATTGGTCCAGCACATTTTGGTGGGTAATGGAGAAGGGTAAGAGGTGCTTGCATAGCTGAAAATAATAGTACGCTCCATCTTGCAACTGACAAACTTTGTCGACAGTTATTTGCTCATGGCAAACAGCAGAGATGGGAGGAGAGTCTTTTTGGGATGGGAGTTAATTCTGTGCATTTTTGGGTACTAAAGGGCACCCTATTCATCATTAGTCAGCTGGATGGAGAACTAAGCTGCATCCTCCCTTCAATGTTTAAACCCCAAGACAGGAGCATTGCTTCGTGACCCCTGGCACCCGTTCCAGTGTAATCCTGGCCCGTCCAGAAATGGCAATAAGTTTTGTGCCAAGTGGCATCTCCTATTTATCGATGTAAGGATGAGGGAGTAAGGGAGGGTTGTGGTACTTCCAAGGTGCACAGTTGGAGGGTGGAAATGACATGTCAGTTTAGAATCTCAAGGTTTCCAGGTCATGGCTGGTGAGGGTCATGTGACACATCCAGACAAGGGAAGGCTCCCTTGAATTTGTTCCAAGGGTAATGGAGGGAAGACCAACAATGTCTGGCAGACTCAGCCAGATGGAGGCTGTGGCTAGGTGCAGGGCTTCCCATTAGCTCAAGTCATCGGGGATGAGGGAAAGCTTCAGTGAAAATGCTGACCAGACAGCTCACTGGAATTGGTTCACAAGTCACTTCAGGCCTGCATGACAATGGCTCAAATCAACCTTATGTTTCTCTTAATGATGGTGTAACAAGAGGAAAGACCAATGTAGAGTGGCCCAGAGTCAGGAACAGCAACAGCCTGTGGCTGCTGCTTCAAAAGCACAAAAGCACCAGCAGGGGGTGCAATGACATGTGTTAGCATGAAATGGGGTATGTTGCGGGTCCCACAGTTATCCTCTGATGATTGAGAGAGAAGAGACAGCTTTGGATGTCCCAGGATGTAGTAAAGCCCATACGTGACTCCCCAATGAAGATCTGCATACTCGGGTACTGGGAGGCAATCCCAGGCCAGTGATCTTAAAGGTGACAACAGCCACTGACTCCTTCCAGAGAGTTACAGAGGACCTGAGTTGGATTCTCCAGTCAGTCACACATAGAGCGCATGTGGGATGGGGTGGTGACAGTGGCTTCTTCAGAAGACCCCATAATTTTTTGAAATTCCATTTGGATCCCAACAGCTAGTAAGCCCAAACACTGGGCTTTCCTATAATTGTAGATTTCTACAACTTCAGATAGATAGAATGTCAGAGCTGACAGAGATTTGAAAAATGAAAGTGCATGCTGCTGCATTCATTGACTGGAAAGATTTTCATTGCCTAACGGTGCAAGTTATCTGTGATAATAGAAAACAAATAATTCAGTATTGTGCCCACTCCTCAGAGAATCTTCGTGATACCTACATCCTTTTTTAAAAGTTGTTCACAGAATGAAGGCATTGTTGGCTAGGTCAGCATTTATTACCCAACCCTAATTGCCCAGAGGGCAGTTGAGAGTTAACCATATTGCTGTGGGTCTGGAGTCACATGTAGGCCAGACCCGGTAAGGATGGCAGTTTCCTCCCCTAAAGGACATTAATGAACTAGATAGGCTTTTGTTTCCAACAATCGACAATGGATTCATCTTCATCATCTTAATTCAAGATTATGGGTGATGGGTGAGTCCCGAACCAGAGGACACAGTTTAAAATTAAAGGGTAGGCCACTTAGAACAGAGTTGAGGAGAAACTTCTTCACCCAGAGAGTGGTGGGTGTATGGAATGCTCTGCCCCGGAAGGTTGTGGAGGCCAAGTCTCTGGATACTTTCAAGAAAGAGTTGGATAGAGCTCTTAAGGATAGTGGAATCAAGGGTTATGGGGATAAGGCAGGAACAGGATACTGATTGAGGATGATCAGCCATGATCATAATGAATGGTGGTGCTGGCTCGAAGGGCAGAATGGCCTACTCCTCCACCTATTGTCTATTATATTGTTCGACCTGGGCAGTCCAAGCAGTGGAGCCTCATTTTTAGTACATCCATTGGATATCTTATAACTTTAGCAGCCCTGTGTCCTTGCTGACACATGGAAAACATTGTGCCTCTCCTTAGAGGCAATTTGTGGATTGCTAAAAAGTATCATCAACCAGGTCTATGAGTATCTCTTGTCTTGAATGAGCCAGTCCTGCATTCATTGAAGTGTCTCAAACACTTGTGCCACTTATAAGGCAGCAAGGAAGACAGAAGGAGGAGAGGCCTAGTGGCATTATCACTAGCTTGTAAATCCAGGGGACCCAGTTGCAAACTCAGCTTTGCAATAAAATAACCGCAGGCAACATTCACATGTAGGAATGAATATTGGTGATGCGTACCTACTGAATGGCCTGATGCATTCTGAAATAACTGCATGAAGGCTGGTATCTTGTCACCTTTTATTTACATGGGACTCAGAACAACGGGCTCCGGGCCAGTCGCTAGACTGATGAGACTCTCTGAATCAGTTGTTTATTTATTTTTTATTTTATTTTATTAAACAATTACAAAACAGTTTACAAAAAACAGTTAACATTTACAGCTGTATACAACAGCAATTTTACAAGGGAGAGGAGCAGCAAAGCCAGGCCCCAAATCCTCCCGTTCAACCAGCTTACAGGGAGATGAGGACAAACCTTAAATCCCAATCAGCTGTTTATATCTGTCAGCCAGGGCTCTCTGATTGGCCCAGATTGACAACCCCAATCAGGGATCTCATTGTCAATGAGATCCACCTTGCCCTAGTTCCAATCACGATACATTCCATGGCCACAATATCTCAAATGATGACCAAAGGTGACCTGCTCCAGAGGTGTGTTATTCCATGTCTGAAGACATTAATTAAACTATCTATACAGGTTAAGAGACTCAAGAGTCAGAGTTCAAAATATTTGGCAAATCCATCCTCAAACGCCCCCCAAAACGCTCAGGAAAATTCAATCACAGAGGCAACTAATCAAGGAAGAGTCTCCACCAAATAGAAATAACAGAATTGGTGAGGAAGACCGCTTCCCATCAGAGGACAGTTTTCTCTCTTGCTCACTGCCGGTAAGATCCACTAGCTAGCAACAAACCTTATTTAATTCTTTCCTGGGGTGTCACTGGCTAGCAGTAAATAGAAACTTTTTCCTCTTGTAAAGATACAAGAATGGAATTTGTAAAAGAAGCAAGGTTAATAGAAGGAAAAATGTTTCATTCAACGAGTAGTTGGGATCTGAAATGCACTGTTTGGAAGTATTGTGGAGGTAGGTTTAAGTGAGGAATTCATGAGGGTGTTGGGCCATTATTAGGTAAAAATAATGTGTAAGGATACATGGAAAGGTTAGGAGAATGAAACAAGGTCACAATGTTCATTGGAAGAGCTGGTGGTTTCATGCTGGGCCAGAGGGCCTCCTGCTGCACAATAAGACATCAATGGTTTATTGCCCATCCCTAATGACTCAGAGTACAGTTCATAGTCAACCACTTTGCTTTGGGTCTGGAGTTATATGTTGATGACACCAGATAAGGATGGTGCATCTCCTTTCCCGAAGGACACTCGTAGATTGATTAGATATTACAACAATTGACAGTGGCTACACCATTAGACTCACTTTTTGATCCACTTTATGGTGAGATTTGAACCCATGCCTCCAGAGCATAAGCCCCGAGTTCTGAGTTATTAATAAAGTGATATTGGTATTACACCACTAACTCCCACTAGGACAGACCCCCATATCCCAAACCCCAGCCTGTAATTATCATCGGAGTTGACTACTTCTTGTATGCAGGACAAGTTTAGTTAAGGAAACTTGGTCAGCATGGATGAGTTGGACCGAAAGGTCTGTTCCCATTCTGAATGATTCTGTGACCCTATGTGCAAGAATGACAATGCTCATATATGAGCTAAGGATTGCATTATCGAGCAAGAAAACACAAACCATCCCCTAGCAGAGGTGACACTCACTTGTATGACTTTGTAGTGGAAGAGTCTGCACACAATTACGTTATAGACAATTAACAAGTTGTATTACTGTTGATTGTCGAATGTTGAGTGTCACCAATGTTACTATTACTTACTGGTATAAGTTCTGTTAATTATCATTAGATATTTGTGAAATTAAAGTTCCTTCCACCTCTGGTTTCCCAGCCGGAGTGCTGTCCTGCCCCAAAATTCCCCTTCCCCATTGTGACATTGCATCAGAAACCAATTGAAATTCTTAGTATCCACTGCCACCTACAGGAAGAGAATTGTAGTTTTTTCCAGTCTACTGCATACTTTATCCACGGATCGAAGGACTTAAACAGGACACAGCACTAAATGATACTGTAGTATGAGAAACAGAGATGTTGATGGGTAATCCAAAGAATTAAAAGACGGAATAAACAAGGGAAGGTGATGTCCTGGTAGTACAATTGCAAGACTAATAATCTGGAGACCCAGGCTAATTTTCTGGAGACCCAAATTTGTATCCTGCAATGGCAAAATTTGATTTCAATCCAATAAAAATATGGAATGCAGAAAAAACTGCTGTCATTTGTCAGGGAAAAGCCATCTGGTAGACTAATGTGAGAGAAATCTGCCATCCTTGCCTGGTCTGGTCTACATGTGACTCCAGACCTACAGCAGCAATATGGTTGACTGTTATCTGTCTTCTGGATGGGTAATAAATGCTGGCCTAGCCTGTGATGCACCCATCCCGTGAATGAATTTTAAAAAAATAAATAATCTGGAAAGTAACATAGGAGTAGGAACCAAATAACTGACTAAAACCGAAGAGGAGAGGTATATTCTACAGGTTCCTTTATGTGTGTGTATACTTAGAGTCATAGAGTCATAGAGATGTACAGCATGGAAACAGACCCTTCGGTCCAACCTGTCCATGCCGACCAGATATCCCAACCCAATCTAGTCCCACCTGCCAGCACCCGGCCCATGTCCCTCCAAACCCTTCCTATTCTTATACCCATCCAAATGCCTCTTAATGTTGCAATTGTATCACCCTCCACCACATCCTCTGGCAGCTCATTCCATACATGTACCACCCTCTGCGTGAAAACGTTACCCCTTAGGTCTCTTTTATATCTTTTGCCTCTCACCCTAAACATATGCCCTCTAGTTCTGGACTCCCTGACCCCAGGGAAAAAACTTTATCTATTTATCCTATCCATGCCCCTCATAATTTTGTAAACCTCTATAAGGTCACCCCTCAGCCTCCGACACTGCAGGGAAAACAGCCCCAGCCTGTTCAACCTCTCCCTATAGCTCAGATCCTCCAACTCTGACAACATCTTTGTAAATCTTTTCTGAACCCTTTCAAGTTTCACAATATCTTTCCGATAGGAAGGAGACCAGAATTGCATGCAATATTCCAATAGTGGCCTAACCAATGTCCTGTACAGCCGCAACATGACCTCCCAACTCCTGTATTCAATACTCTGACCAATAAAGGAAAGCATACCAAACACCTTCTTCACTATCCTATCTACCTGCAACTCAACTTTCAAGGAGCTATGAACCAGCACTCCAAGGTCTTTGTTCAGCAACACTCCCTAGGACCTTACCATTAAGTGTATAAGTCCTGCTACGATTTGCTTCCGAAATTGGTTCCGAGAACAATTAGCAGCTAATTGAGCTCTTAAAGTTACTCAACATGAATCAGTCTAATGCTCAAATAAATTATAGGTCTCTTTTCTCTGTGTAGTTTATAGATTTATTTGTCCTCACCTTCAGACATTTAAAATAATGCTTGTCAAAGAAGTCTAAGAAGGACTTTAATGAATTGACTGAACAATTCCAAGTACATTTGGTGAAAGGCAAGATTTTTGATTTTTTTATATCAATATTTGCATTGGAGTTGTTATCTAATACCTGCTGCATCAATGTTATTGGACACAGAAAAGTCATTAACTATGTACATGAGGATTTAAGTACTTTTCCATTGCGAATTGAAAAATATTTCCAAAGTTTGGATCCACATTCTGTGTTCAGATTTTACTGAAACCATGGCTGTTGAAAGAGTGACAACCACTGCCTCCTCTCCAAGGAAGACTACTTAACAAAAGCCTATCCTCGAAACGTCAATTCTCCTGGTCCTCAGAAGCAGCCTGACCGGCTGTGCTTTTCCAGCACTACATTCTCAACCCTGGTCTCCAGCATCTGCAGGCCTCACTTTCTCCCAGACTATTTAACAAGACAGCCCTTACATTCTTCATGTCATTTTGATATTCCCTTTGTTCAGGAAAGTAGTGGTGGGGGGTGGGG
The DNA here is from genome assembly GCF_004010195.1 of Chiloscyllium plagiosum. Lineage (NCBI taxonomy): Eukaryota > Metazoa > Chordata > Chondrichthyes > Orectolobiformes > Hemiscylliidae > Chiloscyllium > Chiloscyllium plagiosum. Next base: position 18,732,946 of record NC_057712.1, on the reverse strand, counting down.
GGGGCGAGTATCAACAACTGATCCAGTGAGAAGTCCTCCCAAACTAGAATGTTGCAATATTCCTGTCTTTCTTACAAAGTTCATCAAACACGTTTTCGTACTTGTGAGGGTCATTAACAAGTTTATAGATAATATCCTTCTGAAGAATTTCTAATCAGATTCATTTTGATGGTGCTTGCAGATCAGAAAGATGACCAGTACCTGTTGAAATGGATTTGAAGAGAACAATTGCGCAAGCAAAAGCCCCTTAATGTGAAACTCTTGTGACACAGTGGTAGCGTTCCTTTCATCTGGATTCAAGTCATACTTACTGTGGAGGTGCATCATGTCTGAACAGGTCAATTAAAAATTCTATATTTTTTTAAAATACTTATTAAAGAAAGAGGTTAACAGTTGGTTGGAGACAATTATAATGAGACATGAAAGAGAGTAGGTAAAATTACTTCTACTGCAGCTGACCCCTATCTAGTTTAAAGGGATTTTTAATTCTTTCCTGAGCTGAGGGTGTTGCTGGCAGTACAATGTTAGTTGCCCATGCGTAGTTGCCTTGAACTAAATGGCTTGGTGGGCCATTTCAGAGAGTGTTTAAGAGTGAACTACATTTCTGTGGGTCTGGAGTCTCATGTAGACTGGATTAGATAAGGATGGCAGATCACTTTCCCTAAAGGACATTATTGAAATATTTATATTTTTTTACAACAATCAGTGAAAACTGCTATTGTTATCATTACTGAAACTAGCTTTCAATTCCACATACATTAATTGAACGTAAATTAAACCAGTGGCCATTTAAACCCAAGGCCCCGTGATATTACCCTCGGCATATAATTACTAATGCATTAACATTATAACACTATGCCATGGTCGTTGCTGATAATTCCCTTTGATGCTCGGATGACTTGCATCTATATCAATGGCTTTCTGTCTCTGTCAGGAAACAGCTTCGGCTGATTTTAAAGCAGATTGCTTGGAAGATTTGACCACCATGGATGTACACAATGCTGGAGTATATCTGTCTATCTTACAAAGTTCAATCAAACACGTTTTCATACTTGTGGATATCATTGCACACACTGTGTCAGACTTCCAAGCCACTCTCAGTCTCTTCAACTTTGCATTCAATAAACTCAAATTGCCATTGAACATGGAGAAAGTGAGGACTGCAGATGCTGGAGATCAGAGCTGAAAAATGTGTTGCTGGAAAAGCGCAGCAGGTCAGGCAGCATCTAAGGAGCAGGAGAATCGACGTTTCGGGCATAAGCCCTTCTTCAGGAATGAGGAAGGTGTGCCAAGCAGGCTAAGATAAAAGGTAGGGAGGAGGGACTTGGAGGAGGGGCATTGGGAATGCGATAGGTGGAAGGAGATTAAAGTGAGGGTGATAGGTCGGAGAGTGGGTGGGGCGGAGAGGTTGGGAAGAAGATTGCAGGAAGAACTTCAGGGCAGAGGAGATGACCTGGGGGTGCAGTGAGAGAGGGACTCACTGAAATCCTTGTAGAATCGACGTTTTGGGCATAAGCCCTTCTTCAGGAATGAGGAAGGTGTGCCAAATCGTCTACGAGGATTTCAATGAGTCCCTCTCTGACTGCACCCCCCAGGTCATCTTCTCTGCCCTGAAGCTCTTCCTGCAATCTTCTTCCTGACCTCTCCACCCTCACCCCCTCTCCGGCCCATCACCCTCACCTTAATCTCCTTCCACCTATCGCATTCCCAACTCCCCTCCCCCAAGTCCCTCCTCCCTACCTTTTATCTTAGTCTGCTTGGCACACCTTCCTCATTCCTGAAGAAGGGCTTATGCCCGAAACGTCAATTCTCCTGCTCCTTGGATGCTGCCTGACCTGCCTCGCTTTTCCAGCAACACATTTTTCAGCTGCCATTGCACTTGGCCAATATAAAACTCATATGTCAACCCACACCTAGTCAGTCAAATGTTCCATTCCCCATATATGTTGAAGGAAAGACTCTGAAATATGTTGAGCACTTCCCATACCTGGGTCACTATCTCTATCTAAAGTCCACCTTTGACAAACAGATCCAACAACAGTTTGGGCATGCCAGCTCCATCTTGTACAAACTGTGGCAAGAAGTGTTCAAGAACAAATTCCATCACAAGTCCACAAAATTCCAAGTGTAGTGTACCACAGTGAGACTTAGACAGCAACACATAAGACCACGAGAGAAATTCTATCAGCAAGATCTTTACTGTATATTCCAATTTGAATAGGTGCTATTTTACACAGCTCCCTGAGGATTCAGGCAAAATGGACTCGATGCTATGTTTCATAGCTGAAAAGTGTTCCCCAACCAGATCCAGTTTTTTTTCAATCCTCAAATGGTTAAGCTCCCATGGGAAATCAAGGACTACACTTCTGAAACTCTCCCTTAAGTGCAACAGAATTGACATAAAGGATTGAGAGGGCTTTGTATCAATTGTAGAATCCTTACAGGGTGGAAACAGGCCACTTGGCCCATCGAGACAACACTGTTGATGGGCATCCCATCAAGACCTGACCCCCTACCACATAAGCCTACTTTTTGCATGGCTAATCCGCCTAACCCACATTCCTGGAGACTGTGACAATTTAGCATGGCCAATCCACGTAATTTGCACATCTTTGGACAGTGGAACTAAACCGGAGCACCCAGAGTAAACCCATACAGATGCGGGGAGAATGTGCAACCTCCACATGGACAGTTGCCTGATGCTGGAATCACACCCAGGTCTCTGGTGCTGTGAGGCAGCAGTGCTAACCACTGAGCCACCACGTTGTCCTTGAATCATTCAAAATGGCGACAAGTATCAATCAAGCTGCATCACAGTTTGAGTGTGAGTGTCTTAATGATGAGGCAGACCAGTGAAAAGAAGGAAAGAAAGCAAATTCTGAACTTCAGATACCGTTCCCTCATTGGACACATTGGTAGTAAACCCCAGGAGATGCCAAATATGAAGAGGTCACCTCAGGAAACAGGAAGCCCGCAGCTTTTCATTCTTGTTGCCATTTCCTCCAGACAAATCAGGCACAATGTCACCACAGGCTGAGGATGTCCTGGGACACAATACCAGACTAGGCCAACTGCTAGAATGGGATCTGAAGGGGTGGGTGGTCATTCTATATCAGCAGCTGCACTCAGTGTTCACACTACTAGTTCCTTCCAGGGATGCACTGGGGATCTGTGTGGGATCTTTCAATCCTCAACCTACAACTGCATCCAAGATGTTACTGGCGCCCTTTCTGTCAGATCACACACATCATTTCATTCCCCTGTATCGAGGGCAATGCTGTAGCCCAGGCAGTGAGCTTCAGCAATTTGTCTGACTTTACCAGGTATGGGGTATGATAGACTGTACATTTTGAGAGTGCCATGTTCTGATGCAGCCGAATTTATTAATAGAAAACTGTACCATTACATCAATGTGTAAGTCATCTGTCATCATGGCTATTAAACCTTAGAGGTTTGCATGAGGTATCCAAGGAGCTGCCTTTGTCCTATATCCTTGAGAGCATTTATGTTCCTGTTTCATTTTTTGGGTTGATTCCTGACAAACATGATTACTGGGAGACAACGATTACACTCTACAATAATGGCTGATGACTTAATCATGCAACTTCCTCAACAGTGGCTCAGTGTAGTCCATTGTTCAACCAGGCCCATAATGGAGCAGACAATAGGCTTCTTGAAGATGAGTTTCCAATGCATGCATCGGTCTAGGGGCCAACTTTACTGTATCATCCAAAAGGAATTAGCTGCATGCTGTTCTCTGCATAACTGGAGCAGATGAAGAGAGGGTGTGACAAAGACTGAAGAGTTGGGAGTGTGGCAGCAGTATTCCAAGGAGAAAGGTGAGGGCATTGAGCAGGAGAAATGTCACCTTCAGTATGATAGAGTACAGCATCATCAGGCACTACAAGCTTGACAGGACTTCATTGACACTCAGTTCCAGTGGATAATAGTTGGGTGCAGTGATCCTTCATTCAAATTGTTAAAACTGTACAACTATTGTAACTTGAACGGCAAGCAGCCTCTCTCTGTTCTGACAGGCAAATACAACTTTAGTTTGTTTCTTTATTGTTCACTTTTCCTGTTGGTGAATTAAGTGACTAGTTTGAAGTGATTGAAATATTTCCTGTTTGTAGCGTTCTTAGACAATGATAAGATGCTGAGTTACAGTGGACACTGGAGAAAGAGAAGCACTAATTTAGACAAGGTTGGAAGATGATATGTGGCTAAGGAACAGTAGGCTTTGTTCTTAAACAGTGGAAGGTGTGTGAATGCACAGCTGCATGTACAACAAAGGGTCAGCTGTGCCACCTATGTGCCCTGCGAAGCGCTAGTTTGTGGTAACTATCCCACTATGTGCCCAGTGAGGAGTAACTCTGGACTGCCAACCCTTGAACCAGGTGCAGGCTGGGTTCAAAGGTGACATTGTGTTCAGAATCCTGGGATATTCTGGCAGTGACCAGAACGTCTGCCTTCGGTGACTGAAAAAACAAGCCGTGTGGGGCACCACAGGGTGTGTTTGCATTGTTAATGAGTCGAGTTTGGGATGATAATTAGATTAGGTTACCTACAGCATGCAAACAGGCCATTTGGCCCAACAAGTCCATACCGGCCGTCTGAAAAGTAACCCACCCAGACCCATTCCCCTATATTTACCCGACTACTGCACCTAACCTATGGGCAATTCAGGATGGTCAATTTGTCTAACCTACACATCTTTTGGATTGTGGGAGGAAACCAGAGTACCCGGAGGGAACCCACGCAAACAATGGACAAACTCCACACAGACAATTGCACAGACCACTGAGCCACCATGCTGCCCAAATGTGAGAAGACTTCAATGGGCTTGAAACCTTCCATGAAAATTAACAAAAATAAAATTCACCACCCCTCTATGCGGCCCTAATAAAACAAGAAAGCATTTACACGGTTATGATTAGATGACTTTTGGCCTGATAATTCACAAAACAGGGGAAACCCATCTTCACAGCCAGCAGGGAAGAAGACCATAATTAAATCCATCATTATTCTCAGCAGTCAGTCTGCCATTTTCTGTGATTTAAATGTCGAGTAGCTTCAGCTACTTTGACAGCTGCTGTGAGAGTACGTCAGTGATTGTGGGCTGAGGGAGGCAGGTAGCTGAAGGTATAGGAGGGGTAGAGTGCCCAGTAGATGATGGGAGTAGGGAACTAGGATGCAGTGTGGCTGAGAGAGTGGAAGGGGGCAGGTGACTGCATGAATGTTTTGGGTAGGTTGAGATGTCAGTCAAGTGAGCAAGTTGTTTCAGATCCTGTAGTTTTGAGTTGGCTAGGGGGTTTAAGAATGCATCATGGCCAATGGGGAGAGTCTGGCCCTGTTGATAAGGGGTTGTCTCACTCGGGGTGGTGTTTGTGTTGAGTCTGGGAGGGTGGATCAGGGGTTAGTGTATGTGTTGTTGGAAAGAGGGTTAGCAGCAAGTCAAGGGATTAAATTAATAATTAGCCAACAGTCACTGTAGATTTTTAATCCTCTGACATTTCCTCAGATTAAATCTCCTTCAAGCACAGAGGACTTGCCAATTGGAATTTTCCATTTCAATGTTGTGAAATAACAGAAATTACATGATAAGACATTAGAGTTAATTGATTTAGCTCAGATTCACTGAATCAGAATTTGTCTTGATCATTTTAACAATTTGAGTCATGACTCCAAATACCAAAATGGCCAATAAAATAGCCATCAGTCTCAGCACAGACACAGACATGTGTAGGTTAAGCCCAAGAGAAAGAGAGAGAGACCCACACTGGGAACAGAGTGGGGAAGGGCAGGCCTGCACCAGGATATGAGGCCAATGTAGAGCATGGGAATGGGGCAGGAGTAGAGTTCTGCACAGGGAGAAGTATGAGGAGGGGATGTGTGGGAGCAATGAGGTGGGCTCCTACACTGGGAGTGGAATGGGTGGGGCAGCTGTATTGGAAGCCAGCTTCCTTTTTGGTGGAGATGATGGAAAGGCTTCAGGAAGATGTAGAGGCCATGGGGAAAGTTGAGAGAGAGAGGGAGGCTGCTGGAAGAAAGGAGAGTAATGGTACAAGGAAGAGAAATAACTTCAAAATAAAATGCAACTCTTTTTATTTTGTCACACAGCATATTTTATTTTACATCTTACCATCTTTAGACAGGCAGCTGCTTCTCATCATTTAAGGTTGGCTTTGTCTCTGCTGGTGTTCACAAAATACTCTGCCTTTGACAATAACAAGGAAATGTTTCAGGGAACTGATAACTCAGGGCTTGAAGGTGTTGGGAGAGAGAAAAATGCAGCTGATTTTATTGACAGGACAGTGAGTAAACTCCTATCCTTGGAAACTAAAAGTGCACATCATAATCCAGATAGCATCTCATCAAAACCCTGTGTATCTACAGCAAAACTTCCCAACTAATGAAGGGTTTGTGCCCAAAATGTCAACTCTCCTGCTCCTCAGATGCTCCCCAACCTGCTGTGCCTTTTCCAGCACCATTTCCCTTCCTAATCAATTGCAAATCAAATGCATACTAACCTTTTGCGTTTCATGTACCATGATACCCAGATCCCACCATCCCCCCAACACACACAGAAAACTTCTGCAATCCTTCTCCACTTAAATAATATGCAAATTTCAATTCTTCCTGCCAAAAGGGCAAGTTCATATTTTCCACACTATACTCCATCTGCCACAGTTTTGTCCTCATGTTCAGGTCTTAGAACCCTTTATTGCTCCTTATATTTCAGTTATCTCTATTGCTATCTGCATTTGTACAAGCCTTTTCCTCGAGCTGTGTACTATTCCCCACTTCTCTAATTGACCAAGGTTGTATATTTAATTAATCAGAGAAGCTGGACATCTTTTCAGAGTAGGAAAAGCCTCGAGAAGGTTTGTTGGAGATGTTTAAAATTATGATGACTTTAGAAAGAGTCAATAATGAGGAAGCTGTTTTCAGTGACTGAAGGGTTAACAATCAGAGGGTAGAAATTTATTAGGATTCACTAAAGAGCGAGAGAAAATACAAGAAAAATCTTTTTCAGATTACAGACGGTTTAGCGTTTGATCGCATTGCCTGTTAGGATGGTGAAGATAGATTCAATTGTGTATTTCAAAGGGAACTGGATTAGTGCTTTAAGGAAACAGAAAATGCAGTGCTCTGAGGAAAGAATAAGGAACTAGGACTAACTAGAATTGCTCTTCAGAAGATGAGCATCAACTTGACAGACTAAATGGTTTTCTATGTGTAGTATGCTCTGACTCTGAAATAGACAACTATATCTCTTGCTCCTTCGGGTTATGAAAATGTCTTGTGTTCTCACATGTAGTTCTTTGAACCTCCTATAAATCATCCATGATTTTATCCACTAGCAGCTCTGTCCAATCTGCGGTGGTCAGTTTCTACTGCATCCCTTAAAGACAGCCTCACCTAAATTTAAAACCTTAATTTGTGACTCATTCTCCTTCAATCAAGCTTAATATCTAATTCAAACATGTTATGGTTATTGTTAATGAGGTATTGGCCTTACTATTAAATTATTAATTAATTCAGTCTCATTGTTCACATCACAACTAAATCTAATACAGCCTGGTCTGTTGCTGCCGTATAGTAGCAGGTCACTCAACCGCCCTGAACCAGTTTCCAAGCATTCCATCCACCTGACTTGGCTCCATATCAATTTATAATAATGTCTGGCAAAAATCCAATTTATTTATTAATAAAGTTAATGCCTTTAGTGGGATACAGTACTAAGCTCCTAACATGCTCCCAGGTAGAAATGTTATCTAATTTCTCTTGTGAATGTCACAGCTCTACTTTTGAGATTACATCCTTACCCACCAAAGGGAATGATTCTATCTACATCCTCAACTCCTTTAAAATCATAAAAACCTGAATCACCTCACTTCTTGGCCTAATATATTCTTGCGAATTAAAACACTCTTCATAATTTAACTCCTGTTAAGACTGCTGAATCTGCACAAATTTATGCCATCTGACTGTTAACCCTTCAGTCATTGAAAACATTTTCCTCATTATTATCTCTTTCTAACTCTGTCTTCATTATTTTAAATATCTTTCTAGAGTCAAATTCTTCCCGAGGTATCCGTTCAGAATTGTACATGGTACTCCAGTTGTGGTCTAACCAAGGGTTGTATAGATACTGTTAAATGTCTTCTGTTTTATATTTTTCACCTCTAGCTGTATAAGATAACACTGTTCGTTTTTGTTCTTGCTGACCCTAGTTTATTGCTGTGTGTTTATATGGATCTCTTTGGATCCTAGTTTGTCATCACTTTAGCAATAATCAGATCCATTATTTTCAGTCAGTCCAAGACAGATGACCTTCCTACTGTCCTTGTATTCCTGCAGTCATCCTAAAAATTAAAACTTTTTAAAAATATGCAGTATTTGCTAATTTACCTGATTTTCAGAACCAGATTGTCAAAAAACCTAGATTAGTTATCTGAATTTAGCATGAATTACAATATATTACAAATAAATAAACTCCAGCTAGAAGTAAACAATTACTATGTAAATCCACCCAATTACTATGTAAATGTTTATAATTTTATGTTGTCATCAAATACTGGTTACCACCAAAGTCATATTCTCCAAATGGCATTTGTTTTTCCCATTTCAGTCAATTAATATGTAAAATATCTGTCTTCCTGAAAAAGGGCTCATGCCTGAAACGTCGATTCTCCTGCTCCTTGGATGCTGCCTGACCTGCTGCGCTTTTCCAGCAACACATTTTCAGCTTCATTTTTGCTTACAATTGACTTCACCATGTCTCTTATTTGTCACTCCTGCTGTGACTACTTTAGTTATTTTAGTATTTTCCTCACCTGATGTATCGATTGTATAAAGCACGTGTTTTTATATATCTGTGTATTTGATTGTGTATTGAAACGGGGGAAAAAACTGTTTGAAACGACCAAGGATTGCTGATGGATTACTACAGCTTTTAAAGTAACTTGGCGCTCATTGTAAATATTGCTTATACATCTGCTGGTTCAAGCAGTATTTGAAGTATAGTTTGCAGGTGAGCTGGAGCCAAGGGCTGTATACAAATTGAGAGTCAGCTGGCAACAAGTAGCAGATTGTTCGGTTGACTAATAACCAATCATTGATGGCAAAGGCCTTCTGTATGCCAACAGCTATGTGATTGGTTCCCAAGCAGCTACACACCTTGGGACTGTGAGCAAGATAGGGAGAAATCATCAGATCTCCACATATTCTGGGAAGCTGTCTCTGTTACCTGCAGTAAAAATTCATATAAACCAAAACAAGACCATTTTATTTTTCCTTCTGCAATTGTTTTAAGCTGTGTCTTTTAATAAATAAGTCCAAGGTTTTTACAAGTGCAAACCAGATACCCTATGTCTCTAGAAAATAAGTACCTTACAATCATAGAATCATATCTAGAGAATGATTTGGAGATGCCGGTGTTGGACTGGGGTGTATAAAGTTAAAAATCACACAACACCAGGTTATAGTCCAACCAGTTTAATTGGAAGCACTAGCTTTTGGAGCACCGCTCCTTCATCAGGTGGGTGAGGGACCACTAAACTATTTTCCCAGTTTTTTGCCTCTGCCTACATTACCCACTTTTTTTTCTGTTTGTATCTGTCTGTATGTGTGTGTAAGTGGGACTTTATAATGGGGTTAGAATTTTAACTAGAGAGTTTTACGCTGATGATTCATAATTGCTTACTCTAGCTGTAGTCTATTTATTTGTAATACATTGTAATTCATGTTAAATTCAGAAAACTAATCCAGGTTGTTTGACAATCTGGGTCTGAAAATCAGGTAAATACTGCACATTTTTAAAACTTTTTAATTTTTAGGATGACTGCAGGAATAGCAGGCTTGATTTCCGGCATGCTATCCCAGTGAAGTATAGCTGGAACATTGTAACATTGCTCCTCCACTTTTTTTTAAACCTCTAAACTATGTTAATGTTTCTGACTGCATCCTCCCTTTTAATTTATTACTATAAACTCCGTTCCACTGAACACTTTCTTCTCACACCACTTCTTTAGCCTCATGTTTACAGTATATGCTGATCTGTTTGTTCTTATTCCAATTAACAAATTGGAAATTTGGGTTACAATCTTGATATTACCACCTTTGAGGGCTTGTCTTTTACTATTCACTTTCAGTCTGTGGGTATCATTGGCTGGACCAGCATTTATTGCCCATCCTTAACTGCCCTTAGAAAATGGTTTTCCTAAAACTCTGCAATCCTTTTCATGTAGATAAATTCCCAATGCTATTAGGGAATGAATTCCGGGATTTTGACCCAGCAACACTGAAGGAGTGCTAATATATTTCCAAGGTTGGACAATGAGTAGCTTGGAGGGGAACTTGCAGACGGTGGTGTTCCCACCTATCTATTGTCCTGTCCTTCTCGATGGTTCTGTCAGAGATTTTCTTTTCTTCCCTATATTGTTGGCCCTGATATGAAATATGACAACTAGAACTTCCTCCACCAGATTCAAATTCCTTTCCAGTCACATTGTACCCTTTATCCTGGCAACATACCCTTTGAGATTTCAGTCATGGGTTGAAGTATCATAGAGTCATAGAGAATAGAAACAGACACTTTCATCCAACTCATCCATGCCGACCAAATTTCCCAAACTGAACTAGTCCCACTTGCCTGCATTTAGCCGATATCCCTCTAAACATTTCCTATTCATTACCTATCTAAATGTATATCAAATTGTTGTTACTGTACCTGCATTTACCACTTCCTCTGGTACTGTATGAATCACCCTCTGTGTGAAAACGTTGCCCTTCAGGTCCCTTTTGAATCTTATTCCTCTCACCTTGAAAATATACCCCTTGTTTTGACACCCGTCCTTGCGAAAAGGCCTTTACTATTCACCTTATCTCTGCCTCCCATGATTTTATAAACCTCTATAAGGCTCCAGTGAAAAAGTCCCAATCTATCTTTGCTTCAACCCCAGCAAAATCCTGGTAAATCTTTTCTGAACCTTCTCTAATTTAATAACATCCTTCCGATAACAGACCAGAACTGCACCCAGTTCTCCAGAAGTGGCCTCACCAGTGTCCTGTATAACCTCAACACGACCTCAACTCCTATACTCAAAGGTCTGAGCAGTTAAGGCAAATGTGCTAAGTACCTTCTTAACCGACCTGTCGACTTATGATGCAACTTTCAAAGAACTATGTATCTGAACCCTGAGGTCTCTCTGTTCGACAACACTACCCAGGGCCATACCATTAATTGTATAATTCCTGCCCTTGTTTGTTTTACCAAAATGCGATACCTCACATTTATCCAAATTAAACTCCATCTGCCACTCCTCAGTCCATTGGTCTAATTGATCAAGATCCCTTTGTAAACTCAGATAACCGTCTTCACTGTCCAATATACTATCAACTTTGGTGTCATCTGCAAATGTATTAACCATCTTCCTAAATTCTCATTCAAATCGGTTATATAAATGACAAACAAAAGTAGACCCAACTCCAATCCCTGTGGAATACCACTGGTCACAGGCCACCTGTCCGAAAATCATACCTCCGCCACCACCCTCTGTCTCTGACCATCAAGTCAATGTTGTACCCAATTGGCAAATTCTCCCTGAAGAAGGGCTTATGCCCGAAACGTCGATTCTCCTGTTTCCTGGATGCTGCCTGACCTGCTGCGCTTTTCCAGCAACACATTTCCAGCTCTGATCTCCAGCATCTGCAGACCTCACTTTCTCCTCAAATTCTCCCTGAATCCTATGTGATCTAACTTTACCAATTAGTCTACCATTCGGAACATTGTCTAAAGCTTTATTAAAGTCCATGGTCTACCACTCTACCCTCAATCCTTTTGGTTAGGTCCTCAAAAAACTCAAGCAAGTTTGTGAGACACGATTTCCAACTCTCAAAGCATTGCTAACCATCACTAATCAGTCTCAAAATGCATTTAATCTTATCTCTCAGAAACCCCCATCCAACAGCTCTGCCACCACTGATGTCAAACTTACAGGAATATAGTTTCCAGGATTCTCCTTCTAGCCTTTTCTAAACAAAGGCACAATATTAGCCATCTCTGACTCCTCCAGCACCTCACCCATGACTGTAGGTGAAACAAATATCTCTGCTAGAGAATAGTTAACTAACAACTATTTACAAGTCCTTACTCTAACCTATCTTTTACCTTCCCTTCTACAATACTAAGAGTAATAAAACCCCCAATTAAGACATACAAAACAAAATGTCTTATCTCAAAACCAGGCAGCTTTCATTCTACTCTGTATTTCAGTCTTCTTTTCTTCTTATTGGGGATCATGTTACTGATCAATAAAGGGACCTTATAAGAGAGCTATTTTCTGGGCAGTGTGCAGATGTTGTTGGCTTGGCAGTTCTCCTCTCAACTGTTCAATTTTCCCTTGTCAGTGGCTTTTAGGACTGTCAATATACTCAATTCAAACTTGATTGGAATTTGGTATTTTTGAGGGTATAATTTAAACTGATTGGCCTAATTCGAATCTGTTTTGTCATTCTCAGGCAACCAGATAATTTAGCTTTTGATCAAGTTTACATTGTTACTTTATTGAGAACACTTGATGCTGACAAGGAGTTCTACCAGTTTTTAACTCTCTTAAAGGTACAGTACACCCCACATCTTCATAACAGTAAGTACGTCTACATATTGATAAAGAAAATGTTCTTGAAAACATTTAATAAATTCCTCACTATCCAAGCCCTAACAGTGAATAAACTCCAGTCTGACCATTGTGGCACAGTCAGTCTCACACAGGGCAGCTCACTTGTGACACCAATTGTTAAAGTTCACTTTTTAAAAAGTTTTGCAATTTACATATAAAAGAACTGAAACCAACATGGTCATTCTAAAAGATGAGAGACTTAACAAACATCAAACCAAAAATCTGGGTCTGCTACGTAGATGACACCTTTCTCATCACAAAACGAAACAAGATAGAAGAGACATTTAACATCATCAACAACACCTTCACAGGCATAAAGTTCACCAAGAAGGAAGAAACCGACAACAAACTCACATTCCTGGACATCACAGTCGAAAGAAAGGACAATGGAGAACTACAAACCTGCGTATACAGAAAACTGACAAACACTGACCAAATACTTAACTACACCAGCAACCAAACCAACACACACAAACGAAGCTGCATCAGAACACTATTCCAATGAGCCACCACACACTGCAGCACAGATGAAATTCGGAAAACAGAGGAGAACCACCCAAACAACGTATTCGAGAAGAACAGATTCTCAAAAAATACAGTCCGCAGATTCCTCAAGAACAAACCACGACAAGCAGACCAAACACAGCCAGAAACCCTAACTACCTTACCATACATCAAAGAAGTTTCAGAAATGACAGCCAGACTACTAAGACCCCTCGGAATCCTAGTAGCACACAAACCCACCAACACTTGCAAACAAAAACTAACAAACTTAAAAGACCCAGTACAACCCATGGACAAAACCAACGTCATCTACAAAATTCCATGCAAGGACTGCCACAAACACTATGTAGGACAAACAGGAAGAAAGTTAGCCACCAGGATATACGAACACCAGCTAGCCACAAAAAGACACGACCCTCTCTCCCTCGTAGCCTTACACACGGATGAAAAAAAAACCACCATTTCGACTGGGACAACACATCCATCCTGGGACAGGCTAAGCAAAGACATGCCAGAGAATTCCTAGAGGCCTGGCACTCCAACCACAACGCTATAAACAAACACATAGATCTAGATACCATCTATCAACCCCACAAAAAACGAACAGGAAATGACATCACCACAAACCCCAGGAACCCCATCCAGGACAAACATATAAATAGAAAGCAGGAGACAACAACTTAGCTTCACTTGGAGGTCACCGCTGATGCTGTTACCTAGCCAGGTAATGAAACATCTGGATAGCAAACCTACAGCCTAAACTTAACAAACAATCCAGGTCTTTTTCAATATACAATTTCAGTTACATTTCACAGTAAACTTTTGCTATAAATTCTGTATCGTACAATCTTATACTCCACAACCACCTGATGAAGGAGCAGCGCTCCAAAAGCTAGTGCTTTCAAATAAACCTGTTGGTGTTATGTGATTTTTTAACATTGCCATTTCAAGCTTTTATTTATTTGCTAGGCATAATTTAGTTCTAGCCAAAATTGCTTTATTTAGAATATAGAAAAGATTAATTCAGCTTGCTTTCAAGTCATTTTTGTGTATATTGATTTCTTTGTTTTTTATTATGAATTAGTAACAGAGGCGAGATTTTTAAAATGCAATTCGGATCCCTAATATTAAAATATTTCATTAATTGCAGATTGTGCACTCTGTGCTGACGGCAATGTGAAGTTAGCGCTCCCTGTGTATCGCTGCTAGAAAAACAGCTCTAACATCAACTTTTCTGATGTAGTAAAACGAGGGAACAGTAGAGAGCAGTAACATTGAACCAGCTAAACAGTTTAAACAAGCTATTTTCTTCAGAAACACCTAACTGTTTTACATGTGATTCAAAATTATTACAATCATTCGGACTAACCAATTTGGCACATATAAGCAGTGTAAATCAGAGCTGATGAAAATCTGAATCCGAGTTTGAATTCCAGAGCTTGATGTGTATTTTTAATGGTCATTTTATGCATCAATATTTCTCTGTATTTAGTGCAGTTGAAGTGTTGAAATGATGATAATTTTAATAAGAGAAAATGAAAAATGTCAAGAGTAGTTTTGAGAAAAGACTATGTTTCACTGTGTTAACCAGGCTGCACTGCAACGTCTATTCACAGGCGCGATCCGACTACTGATGGGCACGGGGGCTTTGACCTGCTCCGTTTCCGACCTGGGCCGATTCACCCCTCTTTACCCGACCTGGTGATCCCGGATTCCTCCGGGGACACCATATCGATGCCCAGCTTAGTGAGGACACCTGATCGGCATAGTCCGCAGCAGCCCAGAACTCCTGGTCTCAAGCAATCCGATAGCCTTAGCCTCCGAGTCGCCGGATTACAGGCGCGCGCCACCACGCCCGGCGAGTAACAACACTACTCAAAAGATACTTCTACCCAACGTCACAAAGCTTTGCGTATGATGTAGGTACGTCGTTTATCCGTGAGGGCGGGGTCACGAACTAGGGCCCGCCCGTTGCTCATCAATATTCATATATGAGGACGGGGCGAGGCTTTGCACGGCTGGAAGGATGAACTGCCGGCAGACTGGCTGGGTGGCGCATGCGCCCGGGGGTGCTTTTTTGGGCATGCGTGGAAGCGTTCTCGTGAATGGCGGGGGAATAGCAGCAGAGGAACAAGGGAGAGAGAAAAAAAGAAAGACTGGAGTGGGGGTGGATAGGAGCAAGGAAGGGGGAAACGGGGGCAGTTCTGTGTTGGAGGGGTTCGTGCATAACTGGGCCGGGGTGGGGTGGGGTCCAGTACCACTACTACCACCATTATCACCACCACCACCACCCCCCCCAGCAATGGAGGACGAGAGCATCCCCCTGGTAACCTCAGCGCCCAAATACAGTGAGTCTGACTGACTGAGTCCTGACACAAGGCTATGTTCTCCTCTCCTCTCTCTAATTGTCTTTGTCTATCCATTCCTTCCTCTGTCTTCCCCCCTCTGTGTTTACATGTAACGCCCTCAGTCTTTCCACAGTATGAAGATGGCACTGCTTCTTCCTTGGGCCTCAGTCCGTTTCGATCAGACATCTCCCGGGCAACCTTTCCTCCTCTTTTCCACCCCCATTAAATAAACCAAAATCATTTTTATGTTTTGCTATAAGAGAGAGAGAGAGGGATCCGCGTGCACGTGTCTAGAACACTGTTTACCAATGTTTATTCCACCGCGCAATCGAATCTTGGCAAGAGTAGGTTTCCATTGAAATTCATCACCAAGGGAATTAAATGGAAGTCTTGAGTGTGGGAAAGGGTCCAGGCTAAAGGGTGCATACAATATGTGGATAAATAACAAATTTTGAGTGTTTTGTGTTCTGCAATGTACAGGTCCTGGACATGGGAGCACGCTTCAATGTTTACCAAGTTACAGTGGCCTCCAGTAATTCTGATTCATTCGCTGCTTAGTTTTAATTTGACAAAAGTCTACCCTATTTTAAAAATTGGTTAGGTTTTCAAAATGTAATATATTTTCACTTAATTGTCAGGAATTTTATGCTTGAATATATATTTGCATGCAAACAAAGTATTTTCTAGAATACATACAAAACAAATGGCAATGCCTAAATCTATGTCACTCCAAACTATTGAAAGAAAGTTATTTATGATGATTTACTCTCTCAGATTATTTAGTCCGAACATTGATTTTTTTTTGATTCCTGTCCAAATCATACATTTGTGTCCTGACCCAGTACCAGTGCAGATGGCCCATGAAAATGGAACCCGTGGTGCCATGTAAAAGCAGGGGCTTTTTAAAAGACCAAAATACAGAAGGTTTTAAAAACTGGGATAGCAGGTACATATATGGCACCAGGAAACTACTGAAGTGGTAGGTTCCCACACCCTTAACCACCTGTTCACCAACTTAATCTGCTCATTTGCTTCTAATCTACTAGGCTACTTTGCATGTGGTTCAGGTATTAGTTTAGATTATCACCTTTACAACACTGTTTTAATTTAGCACATAGTTCCTGCTACTTATTCTTAGAAATTTATTCTGAGATCTCTGAACTCAACTGATGCTTATAGCTCGTGCATCACTAACGTCAGTCTTATCACTATTAGCAGTCTTGTCTTTTGACTGTGTGATCCCGATTCTGTAATTTTGTGGCATAGTGCCTTCATGCCTCTGTCTTCTAACATGCTCCTTAAAATCTGCTTCTCTGATCAAGCTTCTAGTTAACTGCCCCTCATCCAGCGTATCATCCTCTGCCATTTTCACCCTACAGTCAGATCCCACCACCAAAAATATATTTCCTACTCCGCCCAATTTGCATTCCGTGAGTACTGTTCCCTCTGTGACTCCCTTGTTAGGTCCACACTCTCCTCCAACCCTCCCACCTGGCACCTTCCCCTGCTGGTGTGAGGTGCAAAACCTACACCCACACCTCTCCCCTACCTCACCCAAGGCCCTAAAGGATCATTCCAAATCCGGCAGAGATTTACTTGCATGTCCTCAAACCTCATTTACTGCATCTGTTGCTCTTGATGTGATGTTATCTACTTTTGAGACCAAAAGCAAATTCACAGAAAGGTTCTGGGAACAGCTCATCCATACGCACTAACTAATCCCATCCATCTCAACTCTTTTGCTCTAGCACCTCCATTACCCCCCCACCCCCATTACTGCCCTTTTGACCTGACCTACATGTCCATCTTCCTTCCCACCTATCTGCTCCACACTTCCTACTGACCTATCACAATCACCTCCTCCCTTTGCTCACCTATCGTCCACCCCAGCCTCACCTCCCCCATTTATTTTTCAGCCTCTTTCCCCCTCCCCAGTCCTGATGAAGAGTCAAGCCTGAAACGTTGACTCTCTCGCTCCTCAGATGCTGCCTGACTTGCTGTGCTTTTTCCAGTGCTACACTTTATCAACTCTGACAACTCCAGCATCTGCAGTCCTCACTATCTCCTAATATTTCTTTATGTGACTCAATATCAAATTTGCTTTCGTGACATACATTAGATACTCTTTGGTACAATTTACCGCTAAAGTTTAGGGTTAAGAAAGAAATAAGAATTGCAAATTGTTGTACTGTCTGCCCAATAAGTAAAATTACTAAAATAACATAAATTTAAAGCAAACATCTTAGTTCCACAATATTAACATGCTATATCTAAATAGCATTTTTGGAGTAGGTTTTATGAATATTGATATGTTTCTCTTTGTTTCCTATTAATAATACATTTATATCAAATTATACTTCAATAATGCTAGTATTTCTGTTTTGAAGATTGAAGGTTAATGTTGGTTTCCTGTTTTGTAACAGCAAAGAAACCACGTTTTGATGTGTCCCTAGTGCATCTGACGCAACAATTTATGCAACTTGTGAATGAGGCACCTGATGGTGTCCTTGACATGAACGATATTGCAAAGATGCTTGGGGTGCGAAAGAGAAGGGTTTACGATATCACCAATGTACTTGATGGGATTCGTCTTGTGAGAAAAAAATCCAAAAATTTAATTGAATGGATGTAAGTCAATTTTACACTAACTGTAAATTGGTTTATTCTGTAAGATTCTTTGGTATTCATTCAAATGTATCTTGACATCGTTTTCTGGTAATTGAAAAAGCGGGCTCTCAAGAACGTGATATGTGGTACTCTTCAGAGCTCACTGATATTTGTATTCTTGAAATAGCTTTCAATGTAAATTTAAATTTCCTTTTACTTTGAGGTGAATGCAGCTTATGAGTGAAAACCCACTATTTTCAATGAAACTGTTGTAAATATTTGTACATGCTCTGAATCCAGATTTGAATTGGTTAGATGCAAGTTTTATTTTCTCTCCTGTACCGTCTGCTGCTAAAGTCTGCAAAAATGTAATTTGAACAACTCCATTCAGATTCGTAATGTGTATATGTAAGTCAAGTATAACCTTGACTTTAAAATAATGCTTCTTTTCCAGTCCTTCCATAGCCTATTCCTTATTATCTCTGTAACCTCCGACAGTGCCCAGCCATCCCAAAATATCTGTACTTCTCTAATTCTGGCCTCTTGACCATCCTCAATTTTAATTGCTCTGTCATTAGACATGCTTTCAGCTGCTTATAATAACAGTAAGAGTTTTATTCACAAAATATGTTTGCAGCTCGAAGATTGAATTGCAGTGTAAATTGCATCAAAATAGTCATGATGGCTATGTAATCAGGTTAAAAACATGTAATGATCATGTGGCAACAAAAATAAACACAAATTTCAGCAAGCGACAGTAAAGTATTGAACAGGATATTAAAAGATAAATAAAAATAGATTTTTAAATTATGCTAAAATTAGAAACCAATTAGCAATTACAGCTGCATATCAGTTTCATCATGTACTTAATTCCGAATGCATGGTCTCGGCCATAAACTCTGGAATTCCTTTACTAAATCTGTTCACCTTTCTGATTTGCTTTCTTGAAAAGATTCCTAGAATCCTACCTCATTGGTTAAGCTTTTGACCAACTGCGCTAGTGCTGCAGACCATGACATATTAGTTGACCTTTTGAAGCTTCCGAAAACCTTTCCAATACAAGTTAACAACAAGTATAAAATGTGAACCACTGTTGTGTGTGGTCACCATTTTGAAATGGTGATAATTTGGATTGAAGTAATATTACATAATTTATTGAATGAATTAATGATCCAAAAATATCTTTAACCATAATTGAAGCTTTTTAAAAATCATCCAGTTCATTGTTTTCAGCATCCAACACAGTTAAATTCATTTTGAGTCACTTTGATTATGGTATTGTTATGAGATCCCACTGTGGATAAGATGCCAATCTTTAACTCTCAGAATCATTCCTCCTTACTAAATCATCTTCCTCTCCATCTATTGAATTGAACATTTTGCATTTTTTTGAATACTGTGATGATATGTGATACAAAAATCTCACCCCATAATTTGATAATGAAACCACAAAAAAACTCAACCAGGGCAGCATACTTATTTCCTCTCTGTAAAGGTTTTTCCTTGAATCAACCATCCACCTATTCACTGTGAACGTTATCCTTGAATGACTTGAAGTGTGCATCCCGAGGTTGAACAAGGTATGTTGAATCCATTAGTTTAGCTGCACTGTATGTGTTATTTCTCCACGAACACATCTTGATCATGTCACTTGTATGGGATCTGAACATGTCACACACCAATAAGGGACATTGTTTGTATGGGCCATGGGGAGCTATATTCCACATATTATCAATCCATGACTTCACGTCATTATAATCCATCCAAACATTGGACGTTGCATATGGACAAAAACACCTGGACCTTGATGTTTAGCATGGTTTTATGTTTGGAAATTGTCATATGCTTTGATTTCATCAGTCACACAAGCTAGTTCACCATAAATCTGTCTTTTCACGTCCTATTCTTTTCACTAGAACTGTTTCAAAATTCTCCACTCCACAATTTGGCTGCTGTATAAATTGAAATTTATGTGCATTTCATGGACTTTGCCAAGTTGACTTAATATATGCTTTGTTTTTGCCACTGTATGATGACATATCGCTAGAAACTGACACTTTCAAGGCTTAATTCCAGTTAATTTGCTTCTTTCTTAAATTCTTTTGAAATTTCTTGGGTTGCAAACAAATAAGTTGTATAACCCCTTTCATGACTTCTGAACATGCCAAACCTTGTGGTTGCCAGTTAATTACTTTTGAAGTTACTTTTGTAATGTAAAGAAATGAGGCAAACAAATTGCACATTGGAAGGATAGGAATGATTTAGAGGGACATGGGCTCAGTGCTGGCAAATGGGACTAGATTAATTTAGGCTATCTGCTCAGCATGAATGAGTTGGACCGAAGGGTCTGTTTCCGTGCTGTACATCTGTTCTAGGTTCCTCTGACAGCTTGTTCCGGATGTGCACCACCCACTGTGTAAAAAAAGTTAACCTTCAGGTCCTTTTTAAATCTCTACTTTTATTGGTCAGAGGATTGAGTATGGGAGTTGGGAGGTCATGTTGCGGCTGTACAGGACATTGGTTAGGCCACTGTTGGAATATTGCGTGCAGTTCTGGTCTCCTTCCTTTCGGAAGGATGTTCTGAAACTTGAAAGGGTTCAGAAAAGATTTACAGGGATGTTGCCAGGGTTGGAGGATTTGAGCTATAGGGAGAGGTTGAATAGGCTGGGGCTGCGTTCCCTGGAGTGCCGGAGGCTGAGGTGTGACCTTATAGAGGTTTATAAAATCTTGAGGGGCATGGATAGGATAAATAGTCCAAGCCTGTTCCCTGGGGTCAGGCAGTTCAGAAGTAGAGGACATAGGTTTAAGGTGAGAGGCCAAAGATATAAAAGAGACCTAAGGGGCAACTTTTTCACGCAGAGGGTGGTACGTGTATGGAATAAGCTGCCAGAGGAAGTGGTGAAGGCTAGTACAACTGCAGCATTTAAAAGACATCTGGATGGACATATGAATAGGAAGTGTTTGGAGGGATATGGGCTGGGTGCTGGCAGGTGGGACTAGATAGGGTTGGGATATCTAGTTGGCATGGACGAGATGGACCGAAGGATCTGTTTTCATGCTGTACATCTCTATGACCCTCTGTCCCCTACAAGCCAATTTGATATCCAATTTGCTAGCTCCCTCTGGACCCCATGCGATCTAACCTTACTAACCAGTCAGTCATTTGCTGAAATCCATATAGACAACATCTACCACTTCGTCTTCATGAATCTTCTTTGTCACCTCATTAAAAACTGAAACAAAGTAGTGAGACATTACTTCTCTCACACAAAGCCATGCTGACTACTCCTAATCAGCTCTTGACTTTCCAATTGCATGTAAATCCTGTCCCTCAGAATCCTCTCCAACAACTTACCCGCCACTGACGTAAGCTTCACTGGTCGATAGTTCCTGATTCTTCACTACAGCCTTTTTAAAAATAATGACACTACATTACCCAACCTCATTATTTACTGCAGATTTCTTGCTTCATTTTCGCAGTTGGAAAACATGTAACTGTTGTCTCAAATGACTTTCTTTTACTTATTTCATTATCACTGATATTTTTCCTGATTTGAGCTTAGATGTTGTGTTTGAAAAGCTGTTTGTCTTTTGAGATAATTACAACCTCATCCAATTTGTTGGCCTTCCTCTTCTAGTCATTTGTGTTTGAAATCACAGCTACTGCCTATTGTAAAAGCCAGTGTGAAATTATATTTTTCTCTGATTTTAGAGGCAAGAATCCACAAGAAAAACTAGCATATGAAGCCCAGTCTCGCAAATTAAGAAAAGAACTGGCAGACCTGACAAAAGTAGAAAATTCACTAGATGATTTAATCAAAGACTGTGCTCATCAGTTATACACATTAACGGAAGATCAAGAAACTGCAAGATATCCTTTTAATTCCCAAGGAAGTTACTTCTGCTCAGAAATTCCTTACTTTGTTGAGACAATGTCAATTTGTAAAAGTAACTGTGAAGTCTGAAGCTGATGAGTTCGATAAACACAAGTTTACATCTATAAGAATATCAATTTGGGAACCCTTTATAGCTAGAAAAATCCCACAAAGGATTTGCATCCGATAGATACCAAATCATTCCTCAAAGAGAAGTAACATAATCACATCAGAAGTTGCAATAATCTGTGCAAGGCGCAAAGTGTTCGGTATAATACAGCATGGTGTCGTAATTGACTAGCCGTGTTTCCTAACACTATCTCTAGGTGGCACAAGGAACGCGTAGCCCAGAAACTCCATCTGGCAGAGCTACCTCACTGTCAAGCATCAGACGCAGCTACCTTCCAACTGAAGGTATAGTCTATTGAACCAGCCCTCAAGTGATCAGTCAAGTTTCGGTAAAGTCTGTGGTACTGTATACCGTCAGTCTCACCAATTCAAGATCGTCATATACCTGCAGTGTTATGTTTATGTGTGCTAGAAGCTATATAGATACATACCCTATATATAAAATAAAAATACTCAGGACCCTGTTTTATATATTTGTGTATATGTTTCACCTTTTTCAAAAGTAGAGGCTGTGGAGACATCCAAACACAGCTCCTTTACGGCAGTGCCCTGACCAATCAGAATTTACCTGCCCGATCTGAGGATTCAGATTGCCAGTTCAATGTTCTTCCTGCATCTCCATTGTTAATTATGACCCAACCAATCAGCGCTCTCTTCTCATGCCTTATAAAATGGCGTCTTGATTTTCAAGACTGTTTCCTGTGTCCTTGCTCTGATGAAAAGATGAAAGTTTTCAAATTCAATCTGACTGAGCAATATTTAAGTTCTGTACGTCCAAACATTTACCTTTGAAAATAGAACAAAGTTACTGGCTTCTGTTCAAGTAAACTTCCACTTTCCAGCCATGAGAACAGTTCTCAGTTTTAACATTACTTTCAACTGGTTGATGTAATTAGTGTTTATTTACATTTAAATTGTTTAATTAAACACTACAGTCTGTTTCAGAGTATAAGATGTGAGCCTCTGGTTAAACCTTTATATATAAAGAAGTGGTGAATAGCATTTTCATTTTTTATCAAAGTTAAGTGTACGAGTAAGTTTCTTTTATAATGTACATTGTTATTCTTTTGATGCTCCATATCAGTATGCTAAGGAATAATGTGTTTCGGAAAGAAGCGAATCTTGTGATAGTACCTAGTAGATTTTCATAGCTGCTTTATGTTTGCCTGGATATTGACCAGG
The DNA here is from genome assembly GCF_004010195.1 of Chiloscyllium plagiosum. NCBI lineage: Eukaryota > Metazoa > Chordata > Chondrichthyes > Orectolobiformes > Hemiscylliidae > Chiloscyllium > Chiloscyllium plagiosum. The sequence continues at coordinate 18,709,615 of NC_057712.1, read as the reverse complement.
ATAAAGCATGCTCTGAATTATTGGATGTGATGTCTGCTTAAACAGTCATAAGGCACAGGAATGACAACCTCTCAAGCTTCTCCCTGGTAACTGATAATGAGAAAATATCTGGAAGGGTGTGAATAAAGCATGTGATTTGGATTGCAAGAATGTTGAAAGCCTTGCGGTGGGGGCTGGTGAAGGAAAACTGCAGTTAGAATACCATCGGGAAAATTGCTTTTCCTGATGCTTTATTTTCTTATAATGAGCTTTGATATTTCAGGATTAGAGTTCCAAATAGCACAGTTTCTAGGAATATTACCACAAGCAAAATAGACTTTGTGACTGGTCTTCTATGACTGACTTTGTAACGGTCAGGTTGGGTGATGAGTGATGTGGGTCTTTGTAGAGTGTGGAGATTAGCATGAGGAAGAAAACACAATTGTATTAACTGAGCCAGTTTTATACTGATGTTTATTGGATGAGATGTGAAACTAATGGAGTTCATCACTAGATCGTGTAATTGGTTTGTCACCACAAGACCAAGTTTAAAATCCAGTATCTGCCAATAGGATGAAAGTATTTGCTGACAGAAGTTTGAAAGTAAATCTCCAAAGTCTTGATCTTGTTCTTGTTCAGTTTGGTCTACCTTCTAATGTGGCATATATATATAGTAGGTCATGTGCTGATGTAATATGAAATTAAAATCATTATGTAATGTTTTTGGAATGCTTGTAAAGTTGAAGCTAAGACATATTATTTAACTGCATAGACTGGGCTTCAATGTGCATCAGACTCTATTATATCATACCTGGAAGTATATACTAAAATATTCCATTCATTGCACAACAAATGTATTTTTGTTTCATGCAGTAAAGTACATCAAACATGTTTTGAGTCACAACTGGAATCGTAAGTCTTATTGGAAAAGGCAAGGAAAGCAGAGTTGAATAGAGAAGTTTTGTGAGGTGATGAAGCAAGGTTGGAAGGGTGTATAGAGAAATATCCTGGCACAGAAAGATGCCTTCTTTTGCATCAGTATGATGTTTTCTGTACTTTTAATAAGACATTGGCCTCTTAATAAAAAGCCAACAGTGATAAATAATTTTGACTGATGTCATAACAGGATGAGGGTAAGTGTTGTATTCCACACTCAGATAGTGGAGCATGTCAGCTGATTGGTAAGAGCAATGTTGAGACCTGGAGGCCATTTATTCAGAAGGAACATCTCTCATCTCAGAGAGCACAGTCCTACTAAATAGTTTAGTTTTTCAAAGTGTATATTTGTGCTGGCATTTTATCTTGTACAGCTAAGATGTTTTCAGTAGCTAGCTAAAGAATAGAAGAAGCTAGTGGTATAATTGCATTTAAAGAAAGCTGTGGTATTATTAATTCAGTGTTTTGAGATAACCAAGCATTCAGTATTATAATTAATCTGGAAATACAAAGTATAAATGTTTGTAAAGATGCTACTCGAACCATGTTTTTCCAGTCCTTTGTTTTTATTTCAGATTTCCACCATCCAAAGTATTCTGTTCAATTCACCTTAAGTTGTAGAAATAAATGGTTTCATGTCGAATTTCAAATAAATCTTGGTATCAGTATATTGTGAAAGTCCCTGAATAAATTTTTCACATATTTCAATTTGTTCAACTTAACAAAGGGATACACTAGCATATGTAACCTACCAAGACATACACAGCCTGCAAGCCTTCAAAGAACAAATTGTGATTGCAATCAAAGCTCCCCAAGAAACCAAATTGGAGGTACCTATTCCTAAAGAGGTAAGATGCACGTTAACCTTTTCAGTTTCTTTGGTTTGATTTATTATTGTCTTGTATTCCTGAGTATAATGAAGAGTTTGTTTTGCGAGCAGGACAGACAGATCATAATATACAAGAACAGAGATCATAAGGTGTTTAGACAGAGCGAGGCAAACAGAGTGACAGCTGCATAAAAGGTGCACAAAGGCAAGATGAACACTAGATTTTAAATTCGAGAGGTCCAATCAGCAGGGGAAAGCTATTCTTGAATCTGTTGATATGTGTGTTTGGACTTCTGTATCTTCTGTCTGATGGAAGAGAGTATTACTGGGGGGTGGGGGATTTTTGATGATGTTGTAGCCTAACCATGGCAACAAGTATAGATGGAGTGTATGGATGGGAGGATGGCTTTCATGATGATTTGGACTGTGTACATAAATTTCAAGTGTTGTTGAATTAGCAACTTAAAATGGCTCATCTCCACGGATTGGTGTCCTTCATATACTATTGGCTGATTAAGAGAAACAATGGGAGTAGTTTATGAGCAGACTGCAAACTGTCTTTTCAAGTGCATAGAAATATGTAGCCCAGAGAATAGGAAAGGCATTATGTTTTTCTAAAAATTGAACATTTCATGCAAAAGTTCTAAAAATTAACAATGACTTGGCGTTCACATTTGTTGATGAGTCAGTAATACAGATGTTGGCTGTCGAGAATGATAATATGTTCTGTTTTGCAGTACAGAGATGGATGGCTTGACTGAACACAAACATTATTCCCAGCAAAAAATAGAAGTGGAATGATTATAATCTCTGATGTTATTATTTTAACTGGAAGATTCATGCTTTAATCTCCAGATTAGCATCATCACTGCATAGTCTAAGAGCTCATGTCAATATTACATGTAGAAGTGATGAGAAAACGGTGCTATTGCACCCTCCTCCAGAATGTTCAGTTACGGGCAGCTGAAGAGCGGGGCAGAATATTTAGGGAATTCCTGGTAAGAGTTTTCATTTGCTGGAGGGAATTGGTGCTCTGGTGATACTACTCCCATGAGGGACAGTATCAGTTAAATTCAAGAGGCTTACAAGTTTCATTTCTAGCAGTAAAACCTACAGTACAAACTTGTGATTTTAAACTCAAGCTATTTGAAGTTAGAATGAGCTAAAATTGACTTCGTTGCAAATTTAATTTCTCTTGGAATATTAATGTCAAGAGGAAAGATTTTTCACTATACCCAATTAAACTGGTTTAGAACCCAAGCTGTGCAATCTAAAAGATACTGTTGTATACCGCTTGGTGCTTGTTCCTGTTGCCTCTTTCAAATTTGATATTTCAGGTAAACATCAGTTATCTTTTAGACTGAAAAGCTTATATCTGTGATTGATCACAGGTACATTTGGGGGAGTTGTAGGAATGGAGAGGTGGTTGCGGGGAGAAGTCATGTGTTTGTCCAGCATTGTGGACTGCCAAGGACACATTCTTCAGATTAATGAAGTGGCAGGCAGATTATAATGCATGGTTAACTAGAAGTTTCTGATCCAATACTTGTTTTTTTTTTAATCTATAGTTAGTTATGAGACTGGGACTTTGTTGCTAACTTTGACATTTTTTTTCCTTTTCAATAACAAAAAGTAGCAAATGGCCTGAGTTAAAATAGTGACCCAGAGTTTCTGATCTAGCAATCAACCAAACTACCTTGAGTTTTAAGTGCAAGTTACATTTGAGCAAAACTTTGTTTTCACAATCTTTAAAGTTTTTTTTTAATATAAATCATGCTGGCAGCACATCCTGCCTACATAAGCTCCTCACCCTTTGAAATAATGAAGATGCTGATCAGTTGAACCTATTTGAGAAGGTTCCTGAAATTATGATTGCTTTTCTTTGGTGTAAAAACATGAATAGACAACTTCTAATAGTATTTAGATATTGAGATTTAACTTGCTTTACTAAAAGGTAAGTCGTGTACTACTAAACTGAGTTCAGTATAATTTTTGAAATTATTTTCACTAATTTAAAATCAGGTTGGTCTTAGCTGGTGGACTAAACTCTTATTAAAGTTTTTTTTATTTGCTAAGCCAATTTCCAGTTGTACAATATTAATAAAAGTACAACAGATTACCACTGTTAAATATACCAAGTTTTTTTGTAATACAAAAAGATAAAATTACATTCCATCATAATGTTTTAAGGAATATTTTATATTTGCTATTATTGAAATTAATTTAAGTGGATACTTGAGCCATAACTTGGGAAAAACAGCGCAACTTCAATTTACATCCGGATTCCTGAACATTCTCAAAGTTGAAATTCTTCATGCCACAATCTCTCTCTCTTTATGACATTTGCATTTTATTCCGTTTCAGAATTCTAAAAAAGGTCTTTCTATTTGTGTAGGAAACTATCCAGGTTCACTTAAAAAGTACTGAAGGACCAATTGATGTCTTTGTATGCGAGGTGAAAAACCTGGAAGAACCTTTTAAAAAGGGTACAGACGACAAATCCAACGATAATAAAGGGATCTCTGCAGCTACAGATTATACAGTGACAATACCACCTGAGGAAGGTGAAGATGCTTTATGTGTATCTTATTGGATGCAGTGAACAACATTTTTACTTCATATTGTTGCATGTTAAAAATTTGATTGGTAAGTTTTTTGGTGATGATAGAAAACTTACTTAGAAATTGCCATGTATATTTTATGAATTTTGATGAAGTCAAATGTAGAAGACTAGATGATACTATAACTGTAGATTTTATAGTTCATATATAAAGAATAAGAATCTGCAAAATCTAACAATGCATTTCTCTTTAGTATTGCCGTTTTAAACAACACAGTGCAACTTCATAATTCATAACTGTATCTTGTTTGTTCTGGGAGTGACAGGTTGATTCCAGTGGGACGTAGGTTTGAACCCAATCCATGTGGTTTGTGGTAACACTTTCTCCTGTGCTGTTTACCTCAGTTACAATTTAATTCATGCTACAACAAACAGTTTCTTTAAGAAAATGTTGAAAATTTGGATTTTCATTCAGCATGCTAATTGACCTTACTACAGTTCAGGAATCTTGTGGAATATATCTTACTTTCCCTAAGCTGAGTCTCAGTAGAATATAATGATTTTGTTTTGCTTTCATATGTTTGTATACATGTTAATAGCTTTCTTGCTTAAATGATTATGTGTGAATTGAGGTAGAGTGAGTTGAGAGACCATTTGATTATGTCATCATAGCTGGCATCTCAGTCATGTTGAATGCTCTCCTTCCTCAACTTCTGCGATTCCAGCAAGAATCAGTGAGTAATGATTAGGAGTTCAAACAGCTCTGAACATGTAATTGGTTTCCAGTTAAAAATTCTATGCTCAAGTTATTTTGAGTATTTTTTATTTTAAGCCTCATCTTGTGTATCATATTTAGGGCAATAACATTAAACTATTTGATCTTCAGAGTATTTTCTTTTAACATTAGTTTTTGAACTTGGCTGATTTCCTACATTATCTTCAGATGTTTTTAAAAGCTGGATTAGTTATCTCTGGTTTCTTTACTTTCTCATCCATTACATTTCCAAAGTTAGATACTGAACGGGTTTTAGATAAAATCATTGTAAGATTTAATTTGATTATGAATCAATAATATTTATCATAACAATATGTGACCACCTGACATCAATCTAGGCGCTGGAAATAACAACTCACACAACCTGGTCTATCATGCAAAATTTTCTTTATTATCGACTGAAGGCCTGTGCCAAATTTGAGAGAGCCAAATCTCACCTTACAGGCAATGTCTGATATTCCACCTTCACTATCCCTAGTTTATCTTGTCCCACCAACAGGACAATGTCACTAGAAGTGCTATCACAGTTGTTTACAATCAGTTGGGAATTAATGTCGTCATCATTGATACTGGATCCCTGCAAACCTCATGGCATCAGGTTAAACATAGACAAGGAAATTTCCTATGGATGGCACCTACTGCTCCACTTCCCTCAGCTGATGAATCAGTACTCCACTGTGTTGCATACCATTTGGAAGAAGCATTGAAGGTGACAGGGCTAAGAATGTACCCTGCGTGAGGGACTTTTCTGTCCATTGCCAGAATAACTTGCTCGAGCCACCACTGACTGGAATGGACATATCCTGCTAGAACGACTAGCCTGTATCTACTGCAAGTCTTGAGGTGGCCAACAAGATCTACTTAAACATATTCTCCGCCATCATATCTGTAGCAGTTGCATCTCTCCACGACCGTATTGGTAGGCATACCCATTACACAGACCTTTATAGAAATACAGTCCTGTGTTCGCAGTAATAACGATGCATGGCACTGACACCATGCTAAATAGGATATATCTAGCAACTCAAACTGGGCATCAATGAGGTGTTCTGGGCTGTCAGCAATCTGTAATCTTTATATATTCCCATTCTACCATGACATTACACAATGGGATCAACCCTGGTTCAATGAAGAATGCAGAGAATATGCCCGGAACAGCACAGATGTACCTAAAACTGAGATGTAAGCCTGTAGTGCTATAATACAGGACTGCACGCATGCCAAACAAAATGATCAGCATAAGCATTTTTTATAAGCAAGCCTTTATGTCCTAAGGTGTTAATGCAGCTCTGTACCTGATCATCAATAAGATTGCCAGCCTTGCAACATGTCCCATGTTCATCAAGAATTAATTTCCTGGCAGCCCAGGACGTAAAGAAAAGACAAAATTAGAAGTATTGTGGATCTTCTTTCTTTTTATTTTTATCTTTGTTAATTAGTGTAAACATTTTGAGGTCATTAAAATGACTGGGCAGGACAGTTATAAATGTGAAATTATGTCCTGAAATCTCAGGAATGTCTCTAAGTAGATCTGGCAAATCTAATCTGAGGGTTTTGAAAGCAGCATGGGCAGATGATTTTCTATTTCACTTTTTTCCCCACTTCACCATTGATTACCTGCTCAGTTCAAAATATCACATTGTGACCATAACCAATGCACTTGGTTAAGTGCAATCTCAGATCTAGGACAGTCTTCTATAATTCTAAGATTGAACAGGACAAGGGAAGTTATTCATCCAAAATTATTTTTTAAAAAAACTTTTTAAAATAATTTTGGATGAATAACTTCCCTTGTCCTGTTCAATCTTAGAATTATAGAAGACTGTCCTAGATCTGAGATTGTACTTAACCTAAAATTGTTGGTGTCTGACTTGAAACCAAAACTTTTTGATTCATTTGAAAGTGGTGGTGACTGAGCAAAACCAACACTTTTAAGGGTTGTCCATGAGGGATGGTCACTTGAATGCGATACTGGAGGAGTATTGGTGTAGTCAATAGTTTGGGAGAGAAGGAGTGAAGATTAGAAAATTATCACATACTTGAAGACGTATCTGAATCGAATAATGAATTGGCATTTTTGTACATTTTTATTTTTTTAAAATTTTATCCCAGAACAAAAGTTGATGTATGTAATTATGCTGCACTGAGACTATTGTGTAACGTATTGAAAAGCAGGAGCCTTCAGTGACTAGTGATAACGCATCTTTCTTACCACTGTGTCAAAACCTGCTTATAAAACCAAAAGAAAAGTGAAGTGAAGACATGCAGTTGACATGTCTTGACAAATTATGTGCAAGCAACTGAAAGCCATTTTATTTTATTGTGAATTGTAGTCTGGGTTACCTGTACAATTTATTGTAGTCTGGGTTTGCACAAATCAGAAGTATCAGTCGGTATTCCAGTTGGCAAATCTGGTGAGGAACAGTTTCAGAAAAATGTGAATTGCCAAAATTAGCCTTTTGTAAATATTTTAGATGACAAGTGTATCATGAAAAATATACACAAATTTACAGAATATCTGTGAAGTGTGTAATTTTGTCATTTGCTCTAAAATATTAAGGGTTAACTGATTTTATAATTTAAGAAATGATACCTGAAAAATTAGACTTTTTTTAATCCCATCATTGTGCAGAAAGTATTTTTCAATATAACATAAGAAAAAATAGACAATTTGTTACATTGGAATAAAATCCATTTATTGTTCATTATACAGGCTTAGGTTACCTGTACAATTAAATTTATGTCAGTGACCCTTTACCCTCTTCCAAAACTGAGAATGAAATCGTGAGATTACCTTTACCCTGCACTGAGACACCAAAGCAGCTCTATTACAAAACAAAGTCTATGCAATATAGTTTCACCATCTATACATTTGCAGGCTTTACTCTAACCCTTTATTTTTTAGTTACCTGTGTTGGGGGCGATACGGTGGATCAGTGGATAGCACTGCTGTCTCACAGCACCAGGGTCCCAGGTTCGATTCCAGCCTCAGGTGTCTGTCTGTGTGGAGTTTGCACATTCTCCCCGTGTCTGCGTGGGTTTCCTCCGGGTGCTCCAGTTTCCTCCCACAGTCCAAAGATGTGCAGGTCAGGTGAATTGGCCATGCTAAATTGCCCATAGTGCTAGGTACGTTAGTCAGAAGGAATGGGTCTGGGTGGGTTACTCTTCGGAGGGTCGGTGTGGACTTGTTGGGCCAAAGGCCTGTTTCCACACTAGGGAACCTAATCTAATCTAATTGAATTAGCTTTTCAAAAACATGAAAAGCATAATAAAATTATCTGAAACTTTTATTTTGTTCACAGATTATCTTAAAAATTGAATCTAGTAACTGGTGCTTCGTGTTTTAAGCAAATGTTAACCTTGTAGAAGGTCCCCAGTTAGTGTCATTGGTTCCCAGAAAAGTGACACGATATGAACTGTGAACAGAGTTTTGTAAATGGGTTACATCCCTAGGGGCGTGCTTTTTGACTACAATTCCGTGCCAATACTCATGCTAATATTTTCAATTTAAGATATAGATTGTATCAACAATAAATTTATTTGAACATCAGAATGTTAAGAAAACACATATAAAGTGTGAATATTACCAAGTTGTGAAATCTTCTTTCGCTCAGTAGAATGGTTGACTGATGGTGGAGGTGGGTTTTACTGGAGGTTAGGAGGGCCGTTGGAAGGTTTTTGGAGGACATTTCCAAGAGTTGTTAAGACTCACTCCACCATCTTTTTGCAGAGGCTTTTAAATTAGTTTTCCAATGATAGATCCACTTTTGCTTTTTTTTCTCTATCTATAGAGCTCCTGTATTAGTTGACTGCATTGGTAATGTTTCTGTTCAGTCTTGAACTCTGCACTCTGCAGTCTATCTTGATCATCTTTGTCAAAGATGGCCATCATCTCTCAGCTTTTTCAAGGCATTGCCAAGTGATCTTCAGTCAAGTGATGACTAAGACCATTGTCCAGGAGGAGCAGTGATAAGATCATTTGCCGAATAATAATGAGCAAAAGTAAGATGAAAACCAATTCTTGTGTTTCCCTCTATGGAATGGTTATTTGTTGTTTGCATAACCCTCCATAGTCCCTTTTAAAATCACCAGCTGTGCTTTCATCAAGCAGCAATGTTAGGCAGTTCTTTGCTGCTCTAAGTCCTGGTACACTTCCTGCTCTTCTTGAACCACATGTCCTGGAAGACATTCGTTTCCAGAATGTTCCAGTCTACTCAACCTCAAACCCTTGCTTAGGACTAACTATCCTCCTCAATGACTTAATGTTTCACTGAAGGATTCAGCTGCTGGCATTTTTCCCTACTGTTGCAAGTTGGAACATCTTGTATATTTTGCAAACCACAATAAGTAGCATTAATCAGTTCTCTGCTTGGTCTTTAACCATGATCTTTCACAACACAATCATGCAAACAAGCCTTTTCCTGTAAAGAGCACTAAACTAAGAGATCTGATGTTAAGTTTGATGTTCACTTAAAATGGATAGTAATTTCTTATGTACTATAATTCTATCCTGAGGATATTGGCGATTGATGTTAACCTGAAATGACGTGTGGGGCAATGGTAACTGCGAACATAATGATCATTCCATCATTGTTACCCACGATATTGGAATATTTCTATTTATATATTTTAAATAGAAAGTTTGTGCAGTTGGGTTAATAAAATCTATATTAAGCCATTGTGGTTGTTTTGCTTAAACATCAAATGTAACTGTTCAAAGAATATTTTTAATTTAAAGAAGCCAAATGGCTGTCATGATATCAAGGTGGCACACTGGGACACCAGTGTGCTGTTGCATTGAGTACTGAAATGCCTTCCACCCACTCCATCTCTACTATCACATGCATTATCTGTGATCTCACTGTAACTCTGAAATGACGTGCCACATAGAGAACAGTTAAATCTCCTGAAAGGGAATGAAAATAGAAAAGTACCATCCCGAGGCTGAGTCAGGACATCGCTGCCTTCAGTTCAATCATTTGTGCCTCAAAGTATTTTTTGAATATGAGGAAATCAAAACTTAAGACTCTATCTCCATGTCAATAATTATTCAAAGCCTTACTTTGTAGACTGAGTATCCTCCCAAATGATACTGAAACTTAGTTATGTCTGTAGTTAGTAGAGTTAATTCACGAGTCATGATTGCTTTTGTGTATGCTACTAAGACATTAGCAATGCAGATTTAGCCTTAAAACTTCAAATCCTTTTACATGGGCACAGTGTGAAGTAGCCTAAGGAATGCTGGGAGTTTCCCAAATGTTAAGTGTAGTAATCACTAAAATATATAAATTGTATAAACTGTATACATAACACTTTTTTGAAAAGCCATAACTTTAAAGGATAGTGTTCAACCATTGTTTGCTCAAAATCAAGGATTTGTTAAAAGCTTCTACTTGATGGGAGGGCAGTAGAATGCTTGACTTGCCTTGGTTTTTGCCCAGAAATATCAACCTCTCACAATGCAAGAAATTATATTATCCTACTTATATCCTTTTATCCTTAAATGTACTAAGGTTTCTGTATTGTTAAGCAGTTGCTCATCCTATCAATAGGTAATAATTGAGTGCTGCAGCTGACTCACTGATGGTTTAAACTGAGAAAAGGGTAAAGTTGCATGGTAATACCTCAGTTCCTAAGTTGTAACACTATCGTTTTTACAAACAGGAATTCTTCTTTTCAGATGTTAAAATTGTGTTTGCAATCGGCAGAATTGCCACTCAGCTTATAAGTGGACATGTAATAGCACTGTGCATAAAATCTCAAGATATCCTTTAGGCAGACATTTATTACCTACTTTATCAAATAAATTAAATTGGTAATAACCACAATTTATCTACATGAACTTCCTCATAACTTTGAATTTAATGATTGATTAATGTCACAGCCTGCTATTAGGTTATACAGTTATAATTTAATGTTTTTTTGACTTTTTTTGTACTGATTTATTAATATCAATAGTATGTGTTTTTTATCATTTTCTTCAGAATTGTGTAATAAAATCATATACTTGGTATCTGCCATTTCTGTGTGGTGTGACCTTTTTTAATGTTTTAATAACAGCCGTGCCGCAGCTGCAGATACATCAGTATTGTTGTCTACAGTAAAGTGACACAATTCATTTTTGTCTTTAACTTGTATGCTTTGCCCAAAGGCAGGGCCTTTGCTCATTGTCTCCTAATACTTTAACCTGAGCTGATTCCTCTGTTTGTTTTTGATCAGTGGGTGTTTGCAATGCCTTCCACATTCTTGCAGGGTAAGGAGACCGATCCAAAACGTATCTCAGCCAGAACAGAAATCAAAGCTGAGCTTTTGACTTGCATCTGAACTGTACCCTGGCTAACTGGCCCTGAAAAGAGACATGTATGGAATGGAAAAAAAGATTGATGCATCAGGGTGTTGGTATTTCGAGGTGTGAGCAGTATCACTGGGTGCAAAGCTTAGGGGTAGGTGATACAAGCATATCCAAATTTAAAATGCATTTCGCAAGAAACGTTTTGGAGTCTCCGGGTGAAAAGAGAGGGGGGAGGGGCGCGGTTTCAGAAACTCAATGTCTATTTATACTGTTCCATGGGCGGCACGGTGACACAGTGGTTAGCACAGCGCCAGAGACCCGGGTTCAATTCCCAACTCAGGCAACTGTCTGTGTGGAGTTTGCACATTCTCCCCGTGTCTGCGTGGGTTTCCTCCCACGGTCCAAAACATGTGCAGGTTAGGTGAATTGGCCGTGCTAAAATTGTCCATAGTGTTAGATGAAGGGGTAAATGTAGGGGATTTGGTCTGGGTGGGTTGCTCTTTAGAGGGTCAGTGTGGACTTGTTGGGCCAAAGGGCCTGTTTCCACACTAAGTAATCTAATCGTAAATATTTGTAAATTAGGATTGCATTCTTAAAATGCTCACCTGAATATCGACATTTGTATTGTTTAAGGTTTGAAACATGTAAAAGTAGTTAATGTCAGAAATCAAAATAAAGTTAGAAATGGTAGTTATTTTATATTTCTAAGTTTTAATAGGGTCAAAGTTACTACTTTTATTCAAATATATTAAAACTTTCTATTTTTAAAAAAAGTGTTTTCACTTAATTACTATATCATTTTTCCTTTAAATTCAGTTGATTCATTTTAGGGATATTACAGAGGTTGCAGAAATAACTTATGAAAACGTTTCCAGGAATGAGGGATTTTGTAGGTAGATTAGAGACATTGCACTGTATTTAAAGGAGAAGGTTTAAAGGACATTGGATAGAGGTATTCAAAATCTTGAGGGTTTGGACAGAGTAGATCAGAAGACCATGAATGGGAATGGTTTCGAGGGATTTGGCCAAACGCAGGCAAATGGGACTAGTTTAGTTTGGGAAACTTGTTGGCATGGACAATTTGGATCGAAACCTCAGTTTCTGTGCTGTATGACTGTGACCATGACTTTGTAACTGACTAAATTGTTCCCATCAGCAGGTTGTATGTAGTGTGTCTTTGCATCTGTAATGTGTACTACCTTACAGTATAGTCAAGCAAGATTCAATTGTGATTTTCCAAAAGAATTAGGTAATTGGAGAGAGAAAAATTACAGGCCTATAAGGAAAGGGCTAGGATGAAATTGGCTGAAATACTCTTGCAGAGTCATGGTACAAGACCAAGTGGCCTGTCATACAGTATCTGTTCTATGATTAGATAAAACATTTAAATGAATATAACTAATCTATGCATGTATACGCTAACAGATTTAATACTTACATTTACGAATAATATACCAGTAAGGAACAACAGAGTTTCCAGAGCCACAAAATTGAACGAAAAATACTAGAGAAAGAACAATGAGCAGAAATAGAAACTGATTTACCAGAACTCAAGTGGTGTAATTTAATAGCGCTTTAATCTCCCACTGAAATCACTGAACAAGTAGCTATCATAATCGAGACAGGTTTGGATCAATGTTCTGGTAGAATGGGAGCCACAATTGATTCCACACAAATCTATCATAACAGTGGTGCCGACCTTTTGTTGTCAGGGAGGTTACTGCATGAGACAGCTATAACTTTCTGCTGTGGTGGGCATGGTTTTATTTGAGTTGAAAATGTGTTGCTGGAAAAGCGCAGCAGGTCAGGCAGCATCCAAGGAACAGGAGAATCGACGTTTCGGGCATGACCTCATTCCTGAAGAAGAGCTTATGCCCGAAACGTCGATTCTCCTGTTCCTTGGATGCTGCCTGACCTGCTGCGCTTTTCCAGCAACACATTTTCAGCTCTGATCTCCAGCATCTGCAGACCTCACTTTCTCTCAATGGTTTTATTTGAATTTGATAATGATGTTCATAACCAGTTGTGCTCAGTTATTGTCATTTTTCCTCAACTGTTAATGTTGATTATTAAAGTACATATAGTCAGGAAAATTCTCAGTCAGTTATTTCTGAGAGCCAGAGAAGATTCCATTTTGTGATCATCTAACATCTGAAGTTGTAACTGTTCATTATTATCTTCTGGCTTTTGTGATGATGTGACAAGGTTATGTTGTGCTTTATTTTTTTTTCAGAGAGGTCGTAAAAGACACAGAGTCCAAAAGGTCTAAGTTGAAGGGTTTTAGGGCCAATTTGATTACAGCTAACAGATACTGCCTCAGAAAATGGCTTTTAAGTTTTTTTTTAAAACTTGTACAATGTAAGGGGAGTGGTCAGTTCTCCCAGCTCTGCTTTACTCTGGTTTGGTCTAGCTATACACTGGAAGCTGTCAGGCAGTTGTGAAGCTGCTGGACCCAAAGAAGCAGGTCCATGCTGAACCTCCCCCTCTCTGACATCTCTCCTGTAAGACCCTGTGTTTGATTTTACCCTTTTTGCCAAGGGGTATTTACAGGGATTGTAGCAAGTATTTGGAACAGCATCATTAAGTTGGGATAATCTGTTGGGTTTCCAGATAGGTTGTTATTCTGTATTCTGTTCTCTTGTTTCATTTGGTAATCTTGTAAATAAATTCTGTTTTGTTTAAAACTAAGTAGTTTTACCAGCTGCATTACTCCTGGAATATCCACTTTACATCTGCTTAAAACAACTAACAAAGGTAGGGTCTGGGCTACTTTCTTGAAGTGTTTTGAGGGGGTCTGGCCTGGTCCATAACACTTTGATATATTATAGATGCCTGAGAATTATTTTCAGCAATCAAATTTGCATATCAAATGTATAATCATTGAATAATTAAATTAATATCCAAAATGGCATGATGACCATGCTGTTTAAACATTTACAGAATTGAATCTTTTCTAATTTCTTTCCCTACACTTCTAAACTTGGCAATTCTTGCTATCGCGCAACAGCACGAAGGCAAAGAGAAGGATAAAATTCGGGGCTTTGAGAACTTGGTGCAAAAGGGAGGGAATGGAAGATATTAAAAGCAAAAGGTGGAATGAGAAGTTACAGAATCAAACCTAACACTAGAGCACCAGTCCACTTTACGTTGCTGCCCTCAGAATGGAGCCATATGTAGATGAAGGCTTTACCAGTGGGGAGGAAGGGAATACAAAATAACATTTTCAATAGATTTGGAATTCAATCATTAAAACCACATTGGCTTTTGCAACGTAAAAAAAATCAAATTAAAAGCACCCAAACAAAATAGCTTTGTTTTAAGTCACTCCGATCTTTAATTTATGTTGCAGCATATTGTTGCTCCTTAATAAAGTAGTATGTAATACATTTGCCATCCAACTGGGTCCAGTGCGAGAGTTTGAAACTTTTGTCTGTAGATTTCTCAGCTTCACTTTGTTATCTCCAAAAATGTGAGAAAAACCCATAACACAAGATTGTCAGCAGATGGTGCCACATTCCTCAAATTATTGCGTGCAGGAGCTCATGGTAGAGAATCACAGATAATTTGAATGGTGTGTCCCACTGTCACCTCATCACCTCAACTAAGATCAACAGCTTTAATTATGCAAAGACTCTTCACTAGATTCTTTTTTCTAATACATGATATGCAGATTGTGGTAGGAACAGAGGGCAATGCCCATTAATTGCAGGAATAGAGTACTGATTTACTTTCATTTCACCCCAACTGTTGGCAGTACATTCTGGGATGTGGCAGTTAAAAACACAGAATTTAGAGGCATCCAGCATAGAAACAGACCCTTCGGTCCAACCAGTTCATCCTGACCGTAATCCCAAATTAAACTAGTCCCACCTGCTTGTGTTTGGCACATGTCCCTCCAAATATTTCTTATTCATACACTTATCCAAATGTCTTTTAAGCATTGTAACTACCCAGATCCACCACTCCCTCTGAAAGTTCATGCCACACACTCGCTACTCTCCATGTTTGTCTTGTAAATCTTTCTCCTCTCACCTTTAAAATATCTGCAGCAGTCTTGAAATTCCCCCACTCTAGGGAAAAGACACCTCATCTCATGATTTTAGTTAATCTTACAGAGGTTTATATCAACCTCATACGCTCTGATGAAAAAACTCCCAGCTTTTAAAGCTTCTCCTCATAACTCAAATCCTCCATTCCTGGCAACATCCTGGTAAATCTCTTCTGAACCCTCTCTAGCTTAATAATGTGCTTTCTATAACTGGGCAACCAGGACTCTACATAGTACTCCAGAAGAACCTAACCAACATCCTGTACAACGTCAATATAATGTCAGAAAATGAAAATAAGTGTGCTCCCTCCGTTAGATTTCTTCTAATGGAGGGAGGGAAACTTAGAAGGGCAACTCCAAACATTCAGGCAAGGACTTAATTAGGAACTGTGATCCTGTGTTTGGATAATTCTGCCTCATCTGCAGTCTGTCCTTGCCTCTTCTGAAATCACAACATCTTTCCCACTTTCAGAATTAAATTGGTTAAATTGGAAGGTTTCCTCATGAGAGAGGAATCCTGCCAATTAATCGGCATGAATATTCGGTTCCCTAGAGCCATGACAATGGAACTGGAGCTGCTGCCCTAATGGAACTCACGGGAAAATTCTCCAGCAACCTTTGATGTAGGTATCCGCGATGTTCTGCTCTAATGCTTTTTCTCTGTATTTGCCTGAAGGAGTACAATGACACCTAGTTCCACTGGTATCTGTATAAGCAGAGCCCAGGATCTTTACTGATGGTTATTCATTGCTCCCTGTGCTATTAATCTAGTGTTCCCCATGCATCAATCCTTGGTCCCTCCTTATTTACATCTACATCAATTTTCCCACACACTCTGACAATACTTGATTCTACCTAACCACTATCTCTCTCGATCCTTCCAACTATGTTGGTTTCTTCCGGGTGCTCCGGTTTCCTCCCACAAATCAAAAATGTGCAGGTTAGGTGAATTGGCCACGCTAAATTGCCCGTAGTGTTCGGTGAAGGGGTAAATGTAGGGGAATGGGTCTGGGTGGGTTGCGCTTTGGCGGGTCGGTGTGGAGTTGTTGGGCCGAAGGGCCTGTTTCCACACAGAAAGTAATCTAATCTAATCTATGTCATTGGGCTATATATCTGATGTTTAGTCCTGGAGGAGTCACTCTTTCCCCAATTAAACATTAGGGGAATATGTCATCACCTTCAACACATGCTCAAAGTCTACTGACTTGTTACTAATTCTGTACCTCTTCCTGGCTACTGTCTCAAGCTGAATTAGGGAGCCCTGAGATCTGAATTAATTCTTTGCTGGATTTCAAACCCATCATCTGCTGCTGAACCCCTCATATCTATATCCATATTCAAGTATCTCAATGTATTCCTGGCTAGTTCCCTATCTTCTACCCTCCATAAACTAGAATTCAATCAAATGGGGGAGGTGATGGACTAGTGGTATTATTCCAGAGAACCAGGTAATGTTCCAGGGTCCCAGGTTTGAATCGTCCCATGGGCAGATAGTGGAATTTGAATGTAATAAAAGTCTGGAATTAAGCATTTAATGATGACCAGGAAACCATTATTGATGTTGGGGGGAAACCCATCTGGTTCTCTAATGTCCTTTCGGGAAAGAAACTGCTTTCATTACCTGGTCTGGCCTACATGTGACTCCAGATCCACAGCAACATGGTTGATTCGTAACTGCCTGATGGGCAATAAATGCTGACCTAGCCAGCGATGCTCAAATTCACATGAATGAATATATTTTTTAAAATCCTCTACTGTCCATGTCCTAAGCCATACCAAGTCATTTGCAATCATCATCCCATGTTCACTGATCCATGTCAGCTGTTAGACACCCCAAATTAAAAATTGCCATTCTTGCAACTAGATATCTCCCTGGCGTCATCCTTCCTATCACTCTTTACTTTGGTTTTACAACACTCTAAGAACTCCACATTCCTCTGACCCCGACCGTTCTCTAATCTCTTTGCCCATTGATGCAAGTCCTTCTAACTGTCCAGCCATCCCTAACTCTGAAGCTTGCTCCCTGAATCTCTTTGCCTGACCAGTTCGCTCTCTTCCTTTAAGACCAAGTTATTGTCTCTTTCAATTCTATCACTTTTACTGATTTCATTCTTGTTATGCACTTGATAATGTTTCCTCTTTTAAAGACATCATAAAATACCTTTGTTCACCTTCATTTCACATGATATCTGGAAAACTCTGTAACACATTTAATAGTAGATGGTGATGTGTTCTCATTTGATCAAGCTACGCTCAACATTAAACTTCTCAAATCCCACACCTTAAAACCAATTTAAGTTCTTTGGAAGCGTAGTCACTATTGTGGATTGAGTTGTCTCATCTCATCCTCCCACTATTTTAGCTAAATAGTCTCTACAATGGGAACTGAATATTTCCAATCCTTTATTATGCATATTACCATCTTTTGGAATCCTCAAATAAAGCTAGCAGTACTTAATAATAATTGCAAGTGATCGCAATACTTTTTTAATGGAAGAAGAGACAAGTGTAATGTAACTTCAGGTGCTGTCACCAATACCTTGCATACCACCAGATGACAGTTTGCCTGCCTTTGTTTTATTATTCACTCAGGATGTGGATGTCATGTTACTGCCCGTCCCTAGTTGCCCTTGTGAAGGTGATGGTGAGGTGCCTTCTTGAACAGCAACAGTGAGGGAACGGCAATATGTTTCCAAGTCAGGATGGTGATTGGCTTGGAGGGGAACTTGCAGGTGATGGTACCCCATCTGTCTGCTGCTCTTGTCCTTCTAGATGGAAGTGGTTGAGAGTTTGGGAAGGTGCTGAGATTTTCTGTGATGCATTTCTGTGGTGAGTGTAGAAAGTACACTCTGCAGCGACCAGGTGTTGGTGGTGAAGGGAATGGATGCTTCTGGATGTGGTGCCAATCAACTGGGCTGCTTTGTCCTGAATGGTGTCAATCTTCTTTAGTGTTGATGGAATTGCATCCACCCATGCAACTGGGAAGTATTCCATCACCGTTCTGACTTGTGCCTTGTTTATGGTACAAGTTAGGATTGTTAACTACATAATAGCTACAAAGGAAAGTCTTTTTCCTAATGGAAACCAAATCCTTTCTTTTTAGTGATAGGCTCACATATGAGGTTTTAGTATCTTCATATTTCTGCCAATATTTAATAGAGCAAACAATTCATAGCTCCTTGAATGTGGAGTCACAGGTAGATAGGATAGTGAAGAAGGCATTTGGTATGCTTTCTTTTATCGGTCAGAATATTGAGTACAAGAGTTGGGAGGTCATGTTGCGGCTGTACAGGACATTGGTTAGACCACTGTTGGAATATTGTGTGCAATTCTGGTCTCCTTCCTATCAGAAAGATGTTGTGAAACTTGAAAGGGTTCAGAAAAGATTTACAAGGATGTTGCCAGGGTTGAAGGATTTGAGCTATAGGGAAAGGCTGAACAGGCTGGTGCTGTTTTCCCTGCAGCGTTGGAAGAGGGTGGTACGTGTATGGAATGAGCTGCCAGAGGAAGTGGTGGAGACTGTTACAATTGCAACCTTTTAGAGGCATTTGGATGGGTATATGAATAAGAAGGGTTTGGAGGGTATGGGTCGGGTGCTGGCAGGTGGGTCTAGATTGGGTTGGGATATCTGGTCAGCATGGACGGTTTGGACCGAAGGGTCTGTTTCCATGCTGTACATCTCTGAGTCTATTATAGTTTGAAACTTGCACTCTCAAGGTGACCCTTCTTAAGCAAGAAAATAGATCAGAGTTTATGGACTGATGTAAGAAAATATTCAACAGTAATTGTCTGGACACATTTACTTTCTCATCTTAGCTTGAAAAGTTATCCTCCTCAAGGAAGATGGAATGCAGCAAGCCTTATTGGACAAGACGACACAAGATTGGCTCCAGTGTTGCTAAGGTGATCAGAGTCTCTTGATGCCTCAAGAGAAAAGTGACTTTGATTGCTAAACATTTGGCAGGAGTGCAGGACTCTGCCAGAATTCTGAATTCATGGCATTCACCCATGCAAATAATTTCTTCTAACGAAAGTACTAATAAATTTTCCACATGTCTGGATATTCCATGACAAATGTGTTTGTGACCACAAAGAACTTCCAGATGATTCTATTTTAGTTAAAAAGAGCACAATCACTTTTTTCTCCCCCTCTGGCAGAGGCTCAATTGTTACTTGCGCCAGGCTTTTTAATTTTCAAACATTGCTACTGGACTTTTGAAATTGTGGAACAAGTTAGAATGAGTGGCTGCATGTCAACTTATTTTAACTTAGCAAACCCATAGTTTACTATCAGCAAAGAAGCTAGCGTGTTTTTAAAGAAAACTGCAGAGAGATTCAGCATTCTCTGTGATGAGGCTCATTGTAGTATTCCTCAGTGATTCACAGTGTCAAAACTGCCGTCACAGCAGCAAGCACTCATCACATTAAACAATGTTCACAGACAGACAGCCAAAAAAGCATTCACAATTAATCCACCTGATAAAAATCTTACAGGTGCTGAAATGCAGGTTACCCTCATGGAATTAAGGTCGAAGCTGAAATATAATAAGCAAGATTTTTTTTTTAAATGTCTAAGTGTTGTTTAAAAAGCACAGTATGTAATCATAATGGAGAAATTTATCATCATTCTATAATTTTTTTTCAGGGCTGCTTTAGTTATTCAGCAATAACTAGCATGGTGGCTCTGTGGTTAGCACAGCTGCCTCACAGCACCAGCATCCCAGGTTTGTCTGTGTGGAATTTATAGATTCTCCTTGTGTCTACGTGGATTTCCTCTGGGTGCTCCGGTTTCCTACTGTCCAGAGATGTGCAGGTTAGGTGCATTGACCATTCTAAGTTGTCCAGGAGTGTGCAGGCTAGGTGGATTAGCCATGGGAAATGCAGAGTTACAGGGATAAGGTAAAAGGTTGGGTCTGAGTGGGATGCTCTTCAGTGGTATGGACTTAATAGGCTAAATGGCCTGCTTCAATAGTGTAAAGATTCTGTGATTATTTAGATAGTTAGACACCTATTCACACCTCGTAGACAAGAACGTTTTCTGAGGTTTCTAACAGTGATTTTAATATGAAAAAGCAGAAATTCTCATCAGATCAATTGATTTTGCTGATTGCCATTTCTGGGGGTTTTGTGTAAGGGCTTCAAGATCCTGGAGCAACCTTGCAACAATGTCACAGAGCTGCTCCTCACTTGGCACAAATAATACAATATGGGTGAAGTTTGAAAAGAAAAGAGAAGAACATGAAAAGATATACATAAGCCTGAAGTCTGGTCAGGTGAATGTCAGAAATATGCACAGAGAAGCATGTAGACTAGAGCAACTAGCTTAAGGACATTCTTGATGGTGCCTTCTTCTCATTCAGCCGTTCTTCATTCCAAACCTATGGACATGGGCATAAAACCACACAGCAATTGAGATGAAAGGGGCACCCACACGCAGCCTGTTGAAGAATAATGAAAGACAGTTGCAAAACTTCAGGATTTGCATTATATTTTGTATATTATATTTCATATAATGAAGGCTTGGTCAGATTCAGAGTGGAAATGGTAATAGATGTGACAGTGCATTGTCAAATAGCCCACAAATTGAAGATCAGTTTCTCAACTATTCTAAACCCATTAATCCACACTGTACAGACATCTACTGCATTAAACCTGTAGAACTGACACTAAATTATATTCTCTATCCAATTGTCTCTTTCCCTAGGCCAGGTGTATGACCTCCATTTCCTTTACAGAGTGGGAACTGTTTAGGAAATGGGAGTAATCCATGTCATGACTTGCAAATATCTACAGCCAGCCAGCTGAGGTTATGTCTTTCTAGTTGGCAACTAGATTATATCTGACATCAGAGGTATCAGAACATGTCTGAACAGGTTGATTAAAATGTCTAATTCTACACCAACAGAAAGTCTCAATAAGACATTGAAAGGAGCACAGGTGATAATGTACTACAGCGATCATTTCCTAGCTCTGGAACAGCAATTCAGAATTTTCAGAGATCCAGCAATTGATGGCTCGTCCAGAGGTAGGGCCACACCGATTCCTGTCTGCCATTGAAGTGTGACATAAGATTCTTGAGCAGGTTGGTTTAAAAAGTAATGGAAAGGAGAGTGGGTGTTAACACTCTACCTCAACTATCAGCAGCACACACAACATGCTAATGACCAATCTTTATTTTGTTTTCCAAAGTTCCTCTAGTTTGAACAAATATTAAAAACCAAAACCTTCAATGAATTTACTCTTGGCTATACTGCAGAATTGCTCAATCTGCTGTCAAACTGCTTTTAGTCTCCACTGGTATTGTACTGAATCAACCACTGAAAGTTGTACTAGAGCACCCCCAGCTACAATCTTCATCTTATTTTGCCTCTGTAAGAAAACGGTCGACTCCTGCTAAGTGCTCCCCAATGCCGACTCATCTGTCTGGTAGCAATGTAAGTCATAAATGTTCTCATTGTCTGTGCTTGGAGTTTTTGTCAGGCATTAAGAATATGAAATATATGCTCAGAACACCACAAAAAGAACACCACATCATTTGGAAAGTTATGGTTATGTAATGCTCACTACATGCCTGTATTCAGACAAAGATAAAGAATTTTACTTTAAGAAAATAGACATGAGCAAAAATGAATCTGTGAGGAATTTATTTTAATTTTGATGAAGTGCTTTGCAATTTTAACCCACAATGGAAAAGATATGAAACCCTTGTTGCCATTCAGGCCCATCTCATTTGCCAAAATATACCTTATTTCCTTATGCTGCTTTCTTTGCCCCAATGCTACCCCGACCCTTCTCCAACGACCTTCTACCATCAACCAGCCAACAATTAACCTTGCTAGGTGATGACTATAGAATAGCTATTGAAGCACATAACAAAGTGGATTATTTTCTATTTGCTCATAGGATGTGTGAATTGCTGGCTTCATCAGCATTTCTTATCCTTCATGATTGCCCCTGCACAAATTTCCTCAGGGTATTGTCCTCAGATCAGCTGCTTCACGAACAACCTTCCCTCTGTCATAAAGTCAGATTTTGGGATTTTATCGGCACCGAGCTGAATTAGACCAGCCATATAAATATTGTTGCTGTAACTGCAAGTCAGAGATTGGGCATTCTGCAGTGATTAACTCACCTCCTAACTCCCCAAGGACTGTCCACTACCTTCAAGGTGCAAGACTTACATTAATCAACACTTGGGAACTATTCAAAACACTTTAGAGCCAATTCATTCCTTTTTTTTGAAGTACAATCACTGTTTTAGGAAATGTGCCAGCTGTTGCTGAGTAAGTGCCATTTGATCATCACTTGTTCATCACTTTGCTGATAATTGAGGGTAGACTAATGGGATGAATTAAAGTGTTTTTTCCTGTTTTCCATGGACAGAATGGTCGAATCCCCAAAGGGTGCCCACCATCTACAATGTAAAGGTTAGGAGTGTGATGTAATACTCTCCACTTATCCCACAAATGAATG
Organism: Chiloscyllium plagiosum; assembly: GCF_004010195.1. Lineage (NCBI taxonomy): Eukaryota > Metazoa > Chordata > Chondrichthyes > Orectolobiformes > Hemiscylliidae > Chiloscyllium > Chiloscyllium plagiosum. Next base: position 18,686,723 of record NC_057712.1, on the reverse strand, counting down.
CAGCTGCAACAACACTCAAGAGGATTGACACGATCAGGACAATGCAACCTACTTCACTGGCAACTCACTCATAACTTTAAACATCAATTCCTCCCAGGTAGCAAAACTGAACTTCATAAGAAGCATTACTACAGCTACTCGCCAAGGCTTCCTTGACAGTTCCTTCCAAGCCATGAGGAAGGACAAGGGCAGCAGATGCATAAAAAACCCTGAATTCTACAAGGTCCCTTTCAAGCAATACATCATCCTGACCTGGAAGTGTGTCACCATTCCTTCACTGTCACTGTCAAGTATTTGGGGTACCTTTCCCAACAGACTGCAGTGCTTCAAGAAAGCAGATCCCTGCCACTTCCACGAAGGCAATTAGGGATGGGCAGGACATGCTGGCCTTGCTAGCATTATTTTTATTCCATCAACAACCAAAAAGAATTGTTGGATAAATGTTGATTTTTTAGCTGTACTCGAAACAGTTTGGCTAGCGTCATGACTAATTGCACAGCAAACATCTTCATTACAATAGCTTGAATATTGGCATGGCTGGTAGCCTTTCCTATATTCCGCACCTTCACCTCTTTCTTGATATTACACTGAGTGATTTGAATTGGCTCAAAACTGAAATATTTTATGCTGGCAACATCACAGGGAAGCCAAGTTGGATCATAGCACTTTGGCTGAAAGTTGTTGCAGATGCTTTTCGGTCTTGTACAAACTACATGTTTCGCTAGCCAGGAATACAGAGGCTCGAACAGGATATTCTTCCCCTAAAGCCCTTTTTAATTAGATTATAGCCGATCTCTGTCACAATTTGATGGGTTAATGTGTTCATGCGGTGAACAGAAGTATTATGCAACATGTGCAAAAACAAATACTCCTTTTCTTTTCTGTACAAGTTCACTCGCACACCTTTTCTTTTTGCCTATGTGGTACTTTATTTGTAAGATAGCCATTTGGTGACCATTAGAGCATTTCTCGTTACCAAAACCTTCATCTTAATCTTAGTTTTCTATTTTGAACGTCATACATATAATAAGGATTATGTTTTTTTCTGATGCAAAGCAAAAGTTGTTTCTGTGCACACGAAAGTGTCGGCTGCAGGTAATGGTTTGTATAATGTTTCAGAAGAAAAATACAGTTCCTGATCGTTTAATTATTCCTCTCTCAGTTAGATACGTGGGTGATGAATATAACCAGCCAACCTTCAATATAACCAACCAGTCTATTTTTTTCCTTTAATATTTGGTGAATGGAGTGAGCAGTTAGGTATTAGCTATTTTATTTGTGGAAGCCAGTCAGTGAAGACTGTAACTGGAGTCTTATCTTTACAGACTTTTTTACAAACTTTATTTACAAAGATATACAATACAAACATTCATCTCCTTATCCAAGTTGATCTACAGTTAATGTCTGCCCATGTACGATTAAATAACAGAATTATTAAACAATTAACATTAACTGTGAATTGGAGCAATTAAGACAACTGATTTTTGAAGGATTTTTCAGGATTTTGAAGAAGGTTTTCAAGATAATAGAAAGATGAAGATGAGGAAACTAGTTTGGAAGAATTCCCGAGAACAAGGATGTGATGGGTGAAGGCTCTGTCACCAGTTGTAGAGACCATTAAAGAACAGGTGAACAGCATTTCCAGCTCAGAAGATTCAAGAGTATAAACTTGGAGGTAAGACTGGAGGAAATTACAGAGACAGTATTAAGTGAGACTTTGGAAGCATTGTTACTGAATTTTGAAATCAATGCATTGGGGCTGTGAAATAGTCAATGCCAGTGAGGAGGTGAGTGAAGTTTAACATGCACTAGGACTCAGGAAGTCAGTTTCTTGAAGAGACTTCTGGTCAGCATTGTCCACCCACGTTGAACGCAATGGACAGGATGAAGAAAACAATCCACAACATGGAATCGCCATGAGCCAAACTCACTGAAAAATGTCAAGAGCTTACACATGGCCTCACAATGAAGCAGATGCATGGCATGGAGATGTGGAAGCAACCATCAGAGAAATCTTGAATTTCTCAGAGATATCACAGAACACAAGTAACATCCGCAAGGCCCATGGGGAAAGAAATATAAAGCAGACCGTCCCCAGAGAATTCTGAGAGGGAGGATCTACAGGCATTTGGAGAGGCAAGGATTCATTTCAAAGAGTCAGCATGGCCTTGAGCATGGGAAATCATGTCTCATGAATTTGTTTGAGCTTTGAAGGGGTATCTAAGAAAGTAGATGAGGGCAGTGCGACAGATGTTGTCTACATGGACTTTAGCAAGGTCTTTGACAAGGTACTGCATGGTGGGTTTTTGAGTAAGATTAAATCTCATGGGATCCAGGGAGAGCTGGCCAATAGGATGCAAAATTGACTTGAAGGTAGAAAACAGAGAGTAATGGTAGAGGGTTGTTTTTCAAACTAGGACCTGTGACCAGCAGTGTGTCACAGGTCCAGGTAACAGGCTGTGGAGGGGGTTGTACCTGCTGACTGTCTGCCCCTCCTCCACAATTATGTTCATGCCCTGGTGTCCTTGGAGAGGGAGTATGCAGTGGCCATGAATGCTCTCAATGCCTTTAGAAAAAGATGGGCACCACTGGGGATACAGTGCATTATTTGTGCCATCCCACTCTCCCTACTCCCCCTCACTTTGATGGCTAGTATTGCCTGTAACATTTGGCTGCATAGGTGTTCTACCGGTGGCGGTTAATCGTGGGAAAAAAAATGTCAAGGTGATTTAGTGATAGGAAAAAGCATTGTTCAGCACTTCTGGATTTTTTAAAAACACAGATCCAGGGGTCTCTTTGTGTATCTTCTCTTGGGCCTAGCCACATTAGCTATTAATAGACAGTGGGCTGGGGAGGGGGGTCATATCTGCCAACTGTCTGCCCTCTTCCTTGGTTACATTCTTGCCCAAGTGTCTTTTGAGAATGAGCACACAGCATTCACCAATACTCTCAACAGAGGACAGCACTGCAGGAGGTAGCATGCTTTATCACCACCCTAACTCCATTTTGATTTAGCCCTTTCCCTATCTCCCTTTAGCTCTCTCTGTGTCTCCCTCACCATTGATGGTTTGCATTGGCCTTAGTGGACTTTGACTGGAACTATTCAGTTGGCTATACAGTTGGTGATTTAAACTGGAAAAAACATACCAGAGTGATTTGGAGATGGGAAATACGTTCAGTTGTGTGTCATAACAAACTGGATATATAAAAATAAACTAACTGTCCCAAGTTGGGAATAGCCTTTTGTATGCGATGCGTCATGGCTCTATTTTGGTGTTCAACGATAAATAATTTTCCTTTCCAGACGGGTTTCCTGAGTTATCACAAGGAAGAGCGAAATTCCTGTTACTCTACAAGAATGTGTTGGTGTATTCACAGCCACAAACAAAAATGAAAAAGACAGCTTTACTGGTAACACAAAAAGAAGAAGCAAGCTGAGCTGTACTGAAATAGAGGATCAAAATTTCTTAATACTAAGCAATGAATTAGGCAGTAGCGATAAATGGCAAAAATGCAAATATTAGTTGAATCTTAGTTCATTAGAAAGTTAACTGATCTCAGCTGAGGGAGCGACATAGAAACTAAATATGGTCTCACAGACTTTGGCTGGGAAAGAGAAAGTTAGTCATTGTTTCCTGTTGGAAGGTGCATTTCAGTTGAGGATTGCATTGGCTTGTCAATTATAGAGTCATAGAGTCAGAGAGATGTACAGCATGGAAACAGACCCTTCCTGAGGGAGCGACATAGAAACTAAATATGGTCTCACAGACTTTGGCTGGGGAAGAGAAAGTTAGTCATTGTTTCCTGTTGGAAGGTGCATTTCAGTTAAGGATTGCATTGGCTTGTCAATTATGGAGTCATAGAGTCATAGAGATGTACAGCATGGAAACAGACCCTTCAGTCCAACCCGTCTATGCTGACCAGATATCCCAACCCAATCTAGTCCCACCTGCCAGCACCCAGCCCATATATAAGGTCACCAAATCAGCCTCCGACGCTCCAGGGAAAACAGCCCCAGCCTGTTCAGCCTTTCCCTATAGCTCAAATCCTCCAACCCTTATGTTTCAAGAATGGGACTGGCACTTACCATAGGCTAGCATCTAACTAATGACCACTTGGATAAGATACTGAAGGGCACTCGATGCTACAGAAACTGCACTTCAATCAGCACCTTCATGTTGGGAGGGAAAAAATAAGGGTTTTGGTTGTTTTCCATACTTTGATATTTTTTAAGTGTTGTCAGATGTTGCAGACATTCCACTGTATCAAAGCTGTGTACACAGCTGTTTTCCTTAAAATGCAACTAAGTGATTCCGTTTTAATGAAATAAGGGAGCAGTAAAAGAACTAATTTGAATTATAATGCAATGGTTTGCTTTCACAGGCTCTAGGGACTAATAGCTGGCACTCATGTTGACATGTGCATCCCCCTTGAATCCATTTCTATTCAGCACAGAATTAGAACGGATTGCCATTTGAAATATGCAGGGAATCTGTGAAGCAGACAATAATAGTGTTCATACTTGCAAATGACCCAGGATTTTGTCTTGACATATACATTCTAGCATAATTGCTATTTTCCAAAAAAAATTCAAGCCTTAAATGGATTGCAAAAGTATGGAGAAGGTAATATTTCTTTCATGACCAAAAGTATTTAAGTGGTTTGGGATATTTACATTTTTGCTTCTTTTATTTTTGTTTTCGAAACTCAACACAAACAAAACACGCAATTAACAAATTACTACAAACACTGCCCACTAGGACAATGTGATAATAACATCAGCAAAAGATCAACAGTGGAAGGGACAAAGTCAGTCTTTTTAATCAGACATGTTAAACATGTTATACCTCTGAAGCATTTGGGACTGGATACGTCTTCTAGCCCAGAGGCTGAGACACAACCACTGCACCACTGCAGTCCTAACAACTCAGCTGCTGTTATTTTGAAAAACCCACTGCCAGATCACTCAATTAATTATTTATCAAATAACATTTCTTCTTCTCAGGCAATCCCTTGGGGTCAAGAATAACTTGTGTCCAATCCAGGCCAATGAGTTCTGCATATTCTGTACACATGTTGGGGAGATGCTCAAAGGTTTAGGTAAATGGAGGATTGTGTGCTCCATTTGATGCCTCGCTCTTGGCTCTGCACATTCCCAAGAAAGTCTGTCCATGTACCCGGTGCCCTCCTGAATGAAGCTTTTTGGTTTTGTTGGTCATGTGCCAGCGTATCCCATGAGCCAACAGGCATGTTTGACCTCTTCAGGTATATTTGAGGGTACCCTTAAAATATATCCAGTCTCCTCTGGGAGTGTCCTGGTAAGTACCAGTTCAGAGTAGAACAATTTCTTTTGGAGTTTGGTATCAGATAAATGGACCTCGTGTCCTACCCACCAGAACTGTTTTGTTTTATTCCCAGGATGTGGACATCACTAGCCAGGCCAGAATATATTGTCCATTCCTAATTGCCCAGACAGCACTTTGATGTAGGTCTGGAGTCACATGTAGGCCAGACCAGGTAAGGAAAGCAGTTTCCTTCCCCAAAAGGACATATTGAAACCTTTCTTTTGATTGGTTAGCATCTGGCTTGAAAGAGGATCCTGCTGTTGGACTGCCTTTGCCAATGGTTTTGGAGGATCTTGTGAAGGCACTGTTTGTACTAAGAGGTCCAAATCTCTGAGGCATAAAGGTCTGGGGATCACTGTAACTGGTAAACAATTACCTTAGTCTCAGTTGAGGTCTGGTCTCAAATACTCTCTTCATCATTGAATTGAAGGCTGAACTGGCACATAGGAGGCCATGATAAACTTTATTGGTAATAGTCTTATGCTGTTTTGAGCTAAGCTGGGTTTGTTGTTGGGTTTTTCATAGCGAGGCCTAGTGTGCTTTCTCACCATATCTTACCAAACTGAACTCCTATGCCACAGATGGTCCTCTTAGTCTGGGGGTTGAGCAGTTGTGAAGAACTGCAGATTACTTCAGTCAAACACGAGGTGAATGCAGAGGCACAGAGGATAGAAGGTAACTTGCCCATTGCTGTAAAGAAGATCTGATACAAATGTGCCCAGAGGTTTGAAGGGTCTGATAGTCTGAGTGTCACAGCACTACTGACCCAGGAATGAAACTAACAATTCATTGCCGCGAGTGAGGGTTTGTTACTTTCCATTTGCATTTTCATCTCCTGTAAATGATCAATCAGCACTTTGGCTTCACTTTGCTCACTCTTTTAACTCGTTGTATTTGTCTTCTGTTTTCTTCAGGTTTTTCTGATCTGCATGCCCCTACTTTCTTCCTGAGTCCAAAATAGTGTGGTACAGTTACAGAGTCTAAACCTTTCTTTATCAAGCTGTATTTCAGAGACAGGCCTGTGGTCATAACTTCCTAAATCCTGAGAGTCCTGTCTAGTTTCACATTCCACTAACTATTTCTAGCACCAAGGTTGATGAAAAAGTTTACCCCCTGCCCGCACTGGAGTGATCTCTTGCAATGTTAGAATAAGATAGTGATCATTCTTTAGAAGATCCAGGCAAATTCTTGGTTGTCTATTTGGCTTGCTATTCATCGTAACCGAATCTGTAAGCTCTATTAACTCTGAAAAACTCGTTATCTTCTTCCATCTTTCAGAAATCACTTTCAAGCTATTCTTTATTTCTGTTAAAAATACTTTACCTTGGGAATGAATCATTGATTTCATGACTGTGCAAAAGTGATGCAATACTCAAAATCTTCAAAGCATCATAATTGTACCCCCTGGGGTCTTGGGTCTGCAGAAAAAAAACATGTCCAAATGGTCAAGACAGCCCTTTGGAAATTGAAGTGTTAAAGGAAGACCCAAAACCTTATCTATTGTCCGCAACTCTTAAAGTTGACATTACAATCCACAACTCTTAGCGTTGACATGAAATCACCTGTATAATTCTTAAAGGGAAGAAAATGTAACACTCTTCTGCCAAGCAAAATACATTCTCCATGTGATCAGGGTAAATGAGACACCAAAGCACAGGAAAGAGAAGGTCAGCATTTCATGAACCATGAGTCCAGATTAGAGTAGTGCTGGAAAAGCACAGCAGGACAGGCAGCATTCGGGGAACATTTATCTCTCCACCCCGGAGGCTCCCTGCATCATTCCTGATGAAAGTCTTTTGCCCGAAACATCACTTTTTCTACTCCTCGCTTGCTGCCTGACCTGATGTGCTTTTCCAGCACAACTCTAGTCTAGACTCTAATCTCCAGCATCTGCAGTCCTCATTTCCGTCTTTCATGAAACATGCTCAATCCTAACCTGAGCTCCTGGATGGACAAACCAGACCTTTACAGGATCCAACCCTAAACGTCTTGAATCCAGCACCCAAAATATCAAAGTTATACATCTTTGAAACTGAAACTGGAAAGCAAATGTTAAGAAACAGAGTCAATTCTGGCCTATATACCAGAGCTGGAGCAACAGAAAATACTATCATCAACACTGGAGACATCACTAACAAGGGAGACAGTACTAGCAAGGGCAGTATGATGTCTGCAATGCCAGAAGCAATATTGTCTATGCACCTTGCCCTCTCCCCAGTAAGAGCAGCAAAGGCCATATCTACATGATGGAGATTCTCTGTGTTACCAACTAAATTATACTATAAATATGTTTTGGAGAAATAAATACACCCTAACAGGAATATACTTTCTCTGGATTCTCGTTATCTCATTTCTGAAGGCTTCCCATTTTCCAGCCGTACCTTAACCTGCGAACATCTGCCCCCAATCAGCTTTTGAAAGTTCTTGCCTAATACCGTCAAAAATTCACCTTTCGCCAATTTACTTCAGTAAGGCGTTCGACAAGGTTCCCCATGGGAGACTGATTAGCAAAGTTAGATCTCATGGAATACAGGGAGAACTAGCCATTTGGATACAGAACTGGCTCAAAGGTAGAAGACAGAGGGTGGTGGTGGAGGGTTGTTTTTCAGACTGGAG
>NC_057712.1:18673647-18678736 GCF_004010195.1 Chiloscyllium plagiosum | reverse complement strand
GAAAGCAAATCTTAGCAGGACTTATACACTTAATGGTAAGGTCCTAGGGAGTGTTGCTGAACAAAGAGACCATGGAGTTCAGGTCCATAGCTCCTTGAAAGTGGATTCGCAGGTAGATAGGATAGTGAAGAGGGCGTTTGGTATGCTTTCCTTTATTGGTGAGAGTATTGAGTACAGGAGTTGGGAGAAAATGTTGCGGCTGTACAGGACATTGGTTAGGCCACTGTTGGATATTGCTTGCAATTCTGGTCTCCTTCCTATTGGAAATATGTTGTGAAACTTGAAAGGGTTCAGAAAAGATTTACAAGGATGTTGCCAGGGTTGGAGGATTTGACCTATAGGGAAAGGCTGAACAGACTGGGGCTGTTTTCCCTAGAGCTTCGGAGGCTGAGGGGTGATCTTATAGAGGTTTACAAAATTATGAGGGGCATGGTTAGGGTAAATTGGCATAGTCTTTTCCCTGGGGTCATGGAGTACAGAACTAGAGGGCATAGGTTTAGGGTGAGAGGGGAAAGATATAAAAGAGATCTAAGGGGAAACCTTTTCACACAGAGGGGGATACGTGTATGGAATAAGCTGCCAGAGGAAGTGGTAGAGGCTGGTACAATTGTAACATTTAAAAGGTATTTGGAAGGGTATATGAATAGGAAGGGTTTGGAGGGATACGGGCCGGGTGCTGGTAGGTGGGACTAGATTGGGTTGGGGTATCTGGTCGGCATGGATGGGTTGGACCGAAGGGTCTGTTTTCATGCTATACATCTCTATGACTCTAAATGATATGAAAGACAAGAGGAAGAGTTTCAGTTTATTGCCAAAACACATGATTGACAATTTTCTTTGGCTTAGGAAAATTAATGACTACAAGAGGGGCCATCATAATTTGAGGAGAATTAGCATAGTGTCCATAGTGAAAACCTGCTGAGAAGAATTTTGGTCAAGCTAAGTTATTCGAGAGGCAGATAGTTTTTGAGCAGCTTTTAGAAGAAAGAGCAATAGTACTTTGTGGTGAGATGATGCAGTGAGAGAGGGAGGTAAACTCTGTTGGCTGTGTGACCAGGATGTCACCAAGTGAAAATCCACAACCAGGATCTTAGTTTGCTAGACTGCAGATTCTTCCTCTTTCTGGTATTTTGAATAGCTTTCAGAATTGAGTCACTTGTGGATGTTGTGAAATTTTCAAGTTTTGAATTTTGTGCATACCCTGTCTTGTTTCATATAAAGCGTACATTTACTGAAGAATGTATATTCTTAATTGTTAATTCGATCAGATTTAAATCAAAATGGCTGTGATCAATGAGATGTCGAACAGCAGAGAGGTAATCAATGCAGACAGTCTGCCAATAAGAGTTGTACAGCATGGAAACAGGCCCTCTGACCCAACTCATCCATACTGACCAGGTGTCCCAAATCGAATACAGGTCTCCCCCACCCCCTACCCCCATATCCGCGGGTGATACGTTCTAAGACCTACTGGAGATGCCTGAAACTGCCGATAATAGCAAACCCTATCATTTAAATGGGAAAATTACCTCCCTGGCAGCCCCCTGGAATTATTTCTAGAATGTTCCACATAATATTTTCAGGCAGTGGTAAACCACGGATAACTGAAACCACGGAAATCGAATTTGGGAAACGGGGGTTCTACTGTAGTCTCATTTGCCTGTATTTCACCTATATCCCTCTAAACCTTTCTTATCCACTGTCCAAATGTCTTTTAAATGTTGTAATTATACCCATCTTGAGGACTGGTTAGGCCACTTTTAGAACGCTGCATTCATTTCTGGTGTCCCAAGTATAGGAAAAATGTTATTAAACTTGAAAGGGTTCAGAAAAGATCTACAAGTCTGCAGCCAAAAATTAGCCTATAGGGAGAGGCTGAATAGACTGGGGCTTTGTCCCCTGGAAGATTGGAGGCTGAGGGGTGACCTTATAATATCATGATTAGCCAAAGTTGTTTTCCCAGAGTAGGGGAGTTCAAAACTAGAGGCATAGGTCAAAGGTGAGAGGGGAAAAATTTAGAAGGGACCTGAGGGAAACCTTTTTCACACAAGGGTGGTGCATGTATGGAACAAGCTGCCAAACAAAGTGGTGGAGGCGAGTTCAATTACAACATTAAAAAGGCATCTTGATAGGTATATGAACAGTAAGGGTTTAGAGGGATATGGGCAAATGCTGGCAAAAAGGACTAGCTTAATTTTGGATATCTGGTTGGCATGAACGAATTGGACTGAAGGGTCTGTTTCCGTGCTATTTAACTCCATGACTCTATGACTTCGTCTGGCAGCTCATTCTATATATGCGGAATTGTACGCAGTCCTCCAAATGTGGCCTTGCCAATGTTTTGTACAGCCTTAAGATGATGTTCCAGCTCCAATACTCAATGCTTTGTCCAATGAAAGCAAGTGTGCCAAATCCCTTCTTCACCACCCTGTCTACCACTTTCAAGGAAGTATCTATACCCCTAGGTCTCTCTGTTCGACAAGACTCCCTAGGGCCCTACCATTAATTGTGTAAGTCCTGCCCTGTATTTGTCTTACAATACCTTGCATTTTTCTGAATTGTACTCCATCTGCCATTCCTCGGTCCACTGGCCCAGTTGATCAAGATCTCATTGTACTCCTAGATAATCTTCTTCGCTGTCCACTGCACCACCAGTTTTGATGTCGTCTAGAAACATACTAACTTGCTTCTAGGCCTCCAGTCTGAACAACAGTCCTCTACCACCACCGTCTGTCTCCTACCTTCAAGCCAATTTTGGATCCAATTGGCTAGCTCTCCTTGAGTCTATGTGATTTAACCTTACTGTCCAGTCTACCATGTGAACCTTGACAAAGGCTTCATTAAAGTCCATGTAGACAACATCTACCACTCTGCTTTCTTCAATCTTCTTGGTCGCCTCTTCAAAATATTCAATCAAAAAAATGTGTGACACAGTTTCCCATGCAAAAAGCCATGCTCACTATCCATAATTAGTCCTTGTTTTTCCAAATGCATATTCAACCAGAAATCTTAACATTGGTCTATGGAAATTAGTGGAGAAGGATACTTAGATCTTACTTGATATGTTGTTTCCAGTTTAACTTTTTTAAAAATTCTCTCGTGATTTTACTGGGTCAGCATTTTATTTCCCACCCCTCCTTGCCCTTGAGAAGGTAGTGATGAGACAGTTTCTTGATTCATTACAGTCTGCCTGATAGGGGTACCACTGAAATGTTGTTAGAAGAGAATACTACAGCAGACTCCAAGGAAACTGTGGAGATAGGAGTCTACCAGAGATTTATTGATCTTCCAGTTTACTTCAGCAAATAAAATAGACGTTGAACATCTTAGGTAATTTAGGAATGGACACTAATGGATTAAAGTCTTGGTATGGGCTCAGACTTTCAATATATGTCATCAGTGAATCATTGTCCTTACTAGAAATGAATAATTACTCCTAAATGTTGTGCTTCGCCATATGAAGACAGACAATGAAGTCCACTTTGCATTTTCATTTTCCATGTCAAACAATATTTTGTAATTTCCTATATATGTATTGTGACTTACAATTCTCTGACTATTATCTAAGTGGCAAGTGCAGTCTACTCAGTTATATTATTTTACTTGCAGGAGTTTTAAGAGAGCTTTTAGTTTGGACTATTCCTGTAACTGCAGCAGGAAGAGCATCATAGATTACACTGCTCAGTATATCATGGACGTGATTTATTGCACTTGATTGAATAGTTGCTCATTTTATCTCTGTTTTGTTAATGACTGACTGCTCATGTTAACATCTCCTGCAGGCCTTTGATTTAATGGCCATTGAATTTGGCATGAAGTTTGGCATACTAAGTATTTTAACTAGGTAATTTGGTTGGTCAGGCCTAAGCTAATAAAGGAGCAACAAGGGGGTGAATACTCTACAAATCTGAAAATACAAATTATTGAATTGGAGCTCAATTTTAATTTTAAACAGTCAGAAGTCACACAACACCAGGTTATAGTCCAGTAGGTTTATTTGAAATCACAAGTTATTGGAGCTCTGATCCTTTGTCAGGTGAGTAGTGTCCCCACCTCTGGACCAGGAAGCCTAAGTTCAAGTCCCACTTATTCCAGACGTATGTAATAACATCTCAGGAATAGAACATCAAAGAAATAACCACAGAAATTTGAACACAGATCAAATTGTTTTGGTTGCTGTAACTTTAACTTTTAACTTTACACATTCTAAAGTGAAACAGAATTTCTGAAAAGAATGGAGACATTTTCTAATCAAAGATAACAGAATGTAATCTTTTACTGATTGTTCTGTCAAATCAGTTCAAGAGATCCATAACTGTTTCGCTTGTCAAAGCTTTGACCACACATCCTCCTCCAACTGGGAGGACAGGGAGAACATGGGAGCAGGACTTCTTTAATTGTTGAATGCCTGGCAGGGCACACAGATTAAAGCTTAGTTGATTTTTTCCAGCTGACCATCTCCCATAAGACAAGCAACTTGTGTCATATTCAAGGGCTGCTCAAAGGTGTTCAATTCCAAATGTAGTGGGACTAATGATACAGCTTCAGCGCTGGGGTTTTGACATCCCATTTTTATTTTGTGGTTTTTTTCAATGTTGTCTCCTGAAAGCATTGATTCTTCTTCATATGTGGCTGTTAAGTTGTTCAACCAAATGACAAACCTGCGGGCATGACAAAAAACAAATGTCAGTGAATAATTTTAAAATGAGCACCATAACCCACTAACTCAGAGTACTTAAGTGCACACTTTACAGTATTGGTGACCATGGGCAGGGGTATATCCTTCTTTTAAATTCCTTAGCCACTGAGACAAATTTAACTAGTCCACCTTCTTGGATTGTCTGGAAATTTATTCGACATGCCTGATTTTAGAGCATAGAACAAAGAACATTACAGCGCAGTACAGGCCCTTCGGCCCTCAATGTTGCGCCAACCTGTCATTCCAATCTGAAGGAGAAAGTGAGGACTGCAGATGCTGGAGATCAGAGCTGAAAATATGTTGCTGGAACAGCGCAGCAGGTCAGGCAGCATCCAGGGAACAGGAGAATCGACGTTTCGGGCATAAGCCCTTCTTCAGGAATGAGGAAAG
>NC_057712.1:18660602-18672772 GCF_004010195.1 Chiloscyllium plagiosum | reverse complement strand
AATGAAAACAGCCTCAAGTCCCTCAGCCTTTCCTCGTAAGACCTTCCCTCCATATCAGGCAACATCCTAGTAAATCTCCTCTGCACCCTTTCCAATGCTTCACATCCTTCTTATAATGCGGTGACCAGAACTGTACACAGTACTCCAAGTGCGGCCGCACCAGAGTTTTGTATAGCTGTAGCATAACCTCATGGTTCCAGAACTCGATCCCTCTATTAATAAAAGCTAAAACACTGTATGCTTTCTTAACAACCCTGTCAACCTGGGTGACAACTTTCAAGGATCTGTGTACCTGGACACCAAGATCTCTCTGCTCATCTACTACCAAGAATCTTACCATTAGCCCAGTACTTTGCATTCCGGTTACTCCGACCAAAGTGAATCACCTTACAGTTGTCCACATTAAACTCCATTTGCCACCTTTCAGTCTAGCTCTGCAGCTTATCTATGTCTCTCTGTAAACTACAACATCCTTCGTCACTATCCACAACTCAACCGACCTGAGTGTCGTCTGCAAATTTACTAACCCACCTTTCTACACCCTCATCCAGGTCGTTTATAAAAATGACAAACATCAGTGGACCCAACACCGACCCTTGCGGTACACCACTGGTAACTGGACTCCAGGATGAACATTTCCCATCAACCAACACCCTCTGTGTTCTTTCAGCAAGCCAATTACTGATCCAAACTGCTATATCTCCCACAATCCCATTCTTCCGCATTTTGTACAATAGCCTACTGTGGTGAACCTTATCAAATGCCTTGCTGAAATCCATATACACCACATCAACCGGTTTATCCTCATCTACCTGTTTGGTCACCTTCTCAAAGAACTCAATAAGGTTTGTGAGGCACGACCTACCCTTCACAAAACCGTGCTGACTATCCCTAATCAAATTATTCTTTTCTGGATGATTATAAATCCTATCTCTTATAACCTTTTCCAACGCTTTACCAACAACTGAAGTAAGGTTCACTGGTCTATAATTACCAGGGTTGTCTCTATTCCCCTTCTTGAACAGGGGAACCACATTTGCTATCCTCCAGTCTTCTAGCAATATTCCAGTAGACAATGACGATTTAAAGATCATCCTAGGATAAATCCCATCCGGCCCAGGGAACTTATCTATTTTCACACTCTGAAGGATTTCTAATACAGGTGTGAGCTCTGTGTCACGAATGGCATTTTGTGTTCAGTCTATTATCAATAGTGTTTTTAAATTGAAAACTCTACAATTAAACAAAAGGCAGGTGGGATGTTTCTTGAACTTATTGACTAGGTACTCATCCAGGCAAAATGAATAGTGTTGTATCATTCTCCAGACTTCGTCAAGACATTTTTAAAAATCAGGAGGTGAATTGTTTTACACTGATGTCCCAGCCTCTGACCTTTTCTGCCAATCACAGCATTCATGTAGCTGGTCCAGTCAATAGTAATTCCCAGTATGTTGATTGTGGCAAATTCAGTGATGATAATGCGTTGACCAAGTGACGCGCTTAAATTCATGCTTGTTGGAGAGGCAGGAGGCTGGAAGAACACAGCAAGCCAGGCAGCATCAGGAGGTGCAGAGGTCGATGTTTCGGGTGTAACCTTTCTTCAGGATTCGGGGTGGATGTTGGGGGAGCTGCAGATAAAGGGAGTATTGAAGAAGGGTTACACCTGAAATGTCAACCACTGCACTCCTGATGCTGCCTGGCTTGCTGTGTTCTTCCTGCTTCCTGCCTGTCTACCTTGGATTCCAGCATCCATAGTTTTTTTTTGTCTCTAACTTATAAGGCAAGTAGCATATGCCCATCATATCAGTTCAAACCAGTTCTGGCTGCACCAGGCACAGGCTATTTTCATTTTCTGAGGAGTTGTGAGTAGCAGTGAACACTTGCAAACATTCAAACTTTAAGCCTTACGATGGGATAGATAATTGATGAAGCCAGTGAAGGTGGATAGATTTTAAAGACTACCCTGAGAAATCAGCGATACCTTGGGCTGAAATGGTTGGTCACCAATAACTACAACCAATCTTTCAAGTGCTAAGCATAACTTCAACCAGTAGGGATATTTCCCTCTGATTTCCATTCATATTAATTTTTAATTAAGCTTTCCTTGGTGTTCCACTTGGTCAAATGTTACCTCGATGTTAAGGGTAGTCATCCTTATGTCTGAAATTCAATGTTTTTATCCATGTTTTAGGAATTCTATTCCCAAGCCATTGCATCTCTCTACTTTTCCCCCTTCTGTAATGACACTTCCTACCTCTGCGGCCAAGGTCTGTCGTAATATCTGCTCATATAGCTTGTTGCTACATGTGTTTAGATTAGATTAGATTACATTACAGTGTAGAAACAGGCCCTTCGGCCCAACAAGTCCACACCGCCCTCTACTTTTCCCCCTTCTGTAATGACACTTCCTACCTCTGCGGCCAAGGTCTGTCATAATATCTGCTCATATAGCTTGTTGCTACATGTGTTTAATAACACTCCAGTGAATTACCTTGAGACATTTATATTAAAGATGTTATGTAAATGTAAGTTATTGTAGACGAGCTGAGCATTGATGATGCTCGATAACATTGAGCACTGTTTTTAGTTTGTTATGTTCTTACCGTGGAGGTATATTTGTTACTGTGTGGTAAACAGGGAAAATGTCCATACCCTTATTATAAAATGGATAATAATTATAGGGAAATATGAGGATTAAAGTTCATAATCAGGAAAAGCATAGTAGATTCAAAACCCTGACATCACAGGTCAAGTTAAATTCTGCCTGAGGGCACCACAATTTCACATATTTTGTTAATTTATTGGTTAAAGTATGTACTGCTTTATTTTCGATATGGAATATCGAAAGCAATTTGATAAGAAATTGTTTATGGTGGAAGTGAATGAACACTTATTTAACACATGAACTTGTTTTGTTCGTTATTTTAACAGAAGCACTAAACCATTTACCGTATGTGGTCCAGTGCTTGACTTACAAAGGGATATTATGCATGTGCAATGCATCCAGCAATGTTGAATGCTAATGTATTTTCAATTTTAAAGGACAGTAAATGTTTTAAACATACATCAGGTTAATTAGCATCTAAGGGAGAAAGGCTGGTTCATGTTTCAACTGATATTGACTCAACCCTATTTCTCTTGATCTGTCTTCAAATTTAAAAATAAATGTTTATTTAAGATAGTTACCAAGTTGTCTACTCCCCACCCCCACCTCCTGAAATGTACCTTTGCCTTTAAATTTGACCCATGCACAACATTTTTATCTTCTGCCGGGGATTTCTTCTTTGGAATTAGTGGAATGCACACCTGGAATTGTAAATCCTTTCTCAAATAAGGTCGGACTCAAGAATTGCATGCTCTTGGTGGGTACACAGACAAATGTTAAAGTGGTGTTAACTTGACTGCAACTCTGTTACACCTGAGGATGGAAAGATACTGTGATGCTTCGTCTGGTATGAGAGGGAATCCTGACATGCAGTAATATAAATTCCAGGATAAGGAATAACAAAATCACATAAGGAGAGGAGCTTATCACAGAAGCACAGACATCCTGATGATTCTGATGACTTTGAATCATCAGCCCTATCAGTAAGTTACTGAAGCTGCCAACATACTACAGCCATGTACATACAGCATCAGGCTCCTAATGACACCAAAAGCCCAATTTGGGCAGAATTTTCCATCCTCAGTGTGATGAGAGTAATGATGCGAAAGGTGGGAAAATATGGTGAGAATAAAAATATCTGAATCACGACATAAAGAATGTTTATCCTGTTTCTTTCTGCAAGACATAAATGACAAATCTAGAATCTCGCCATTGTGTCGCGGCAAACTTATCTCCATGCACTTGTTCCTCATTAAATCTCAATTAATCAACTTTGTACATTCCTTCCGATTCTCCTCTCTTTCACCAAGAGACTAAATGCCATAAATTCTCAATATGTCAATTGTTGTGGGGACTGGCAACAGCAGTTTGCTGAATGTCTGACTCAGTCATTGTCTAATTGCTTCTTCACAACAGTGCCCCTGCATTCTCCACTGGGCACCATCATCGTCAGCCCTTCATCCATGCAAGTCAGCAGCACCAAGCCATTACTTTCTCAGTCTGCACCACTTACTTGAGAGGCTTCTAATCTCTACATAGTTCAAGGTGCTTTCCTTGGGCACACGCAACTGAATTTAGCATTGACATACAGGGTGTCAGCCTCTGTGTGGCTTGCTTGCATTGGCTTTTAAGTGTAGAGGGAGAGACAGATGTGACAGTGAGATGCACTGAAGGATGGATGTGACCCTGCAGCACTGGTATGTTAATGCCAAAACAAACAGTGATTGTCAAAGTCAAAGGGGAGCAGTCCTTATTGAGGTGAAGTCGGACAATATTCAGTAACGGGTACTACCCATTAGTCAGGGGGCTGGTTCTTTTCTACTGCAGGGGGTTTGCCATAATTTGCGAGGCACTTGGTCCTACCAGGACCTGGGATCTGTGTCCTTGCAGTCTGGAGATTATCTTGCAGATCAAATGCAAGCATTGCAAAGAGTATTGGTAGGTCAGTCAGGGTACTGTGGAGATATCAGTCTTAGAAGGTAGGGTTGGGCTAATCTTACCTGCAATGAGACAAAGGAAAGGATGGATTATGATGGAAGCAGTTAGTGGTAATGAATGCGCAGAAGAGGTGGTGAGATGTTTCCAGTGAGTGAGTAGGAAGTGCGAGAGAGTGGGAAGGGTAAATAATTGGGGAGAATGGGATGGTTGAGAACTATTGAATGAACATAAGCTTTCAATAGTGAGAGCTGTAGTTAGTGAGTTTGGGTGAGCTGTGCATACAGTGGCAGAGCCAGAGTGTTGGTCCTGTCAATCTGCAATAACATAGAGAAGATGATGGCATTTACTCTTGTTAAACACAGAAGAATTTTGACCTTTCTGCATATTTGGGAGTTCCTTTTCAGTTGGGGCAAAACACAACTGGGACTTCAATCTTAGTGTCTGGTGGCATGGCCTCTTGCATCAGTGAACTGGAAAAATGATTATCTTCCTCTCCACTACCCATCTGACAGGGAGTGAGCTTTTCAATCCTTTGGGCTATGGCCTTGGTGATAATGGTCAAGCACACAATGTAAGGACTAGTTCATGTTATGGTGTCTAAAGTAGTGTGTGCCTGGGCTTTAAATATAGCGCCAGAAATGTGAAAATGTAAGGTCCCAGCAATGCTCCAACTATGTGATTCCTTGAAAAGGGATCACCAAACCCTGATTACACAATTAGTGAGTCGCCAAGTGGAAGACTGTGTGAGAAACCTCACTCTGAGCCATGACTGACACTCAGTAAAAACACTTCAACTTTGAACAGGAAACCCTTACTCCATACATCAGGTATCAACTGGTTTCCACCAGCTACATTTCCAAGCTCAACGACGCAATTAAAATTGTAATTGCTGAGTTTACAGGAGAAACAAGGCAGTAAGTTAATTTTCATGATTTTAGTTGCTGGACCAGCCCTATTCTCAATGGGTAGGTAGGTTACAATCAGGATGAGTGTTTGAGCTCAGTAAGTGCTTTCTCAGTTTATTTTTTGGACTCAGAGAATTCACTTGGCAATTCAGTCTATAGCCAGTGTATCAAATAAAGCTTCTTTGTTATGCTATCTGAGTCGTGTTATTGTTTAATAAAATCTTCGGTAGAATAGTTGATTGCACAGATTTGGGATGAAAGGTTTCTGTAGGAAATGACTGGTGACAGTGTACCCAAGAGAATATGCAGAAAGCAGAAATTTATAGCAGCACTATAAGCACTCTCTCCAAATATGTATCAGGAGGATTACATTCTGCCACAATCTTGTCTCTTCTGCAGCTAAGCAACTATAAAGAGGAGTTCAGTCTCTAGCAGGTTGGTCCAGCAGGTTGGTCCAGCAGGCTGCACCCGCTGGGATTCTAAAATATATTGTGATTTATGGAACTGCTGGACTGCAGCTTAGAATAGCTGTATCACAGGTGATCAGAAAGTATACAGCAGTAAGGTTTCCTGCAACCACTTGATAAAATACCACACAATAAACCTGTAATCAGGATTTAAATTTAGGGGATTAAAAGAGTAATCACTGTGTGGATTCAAAATTAGCCAAGAGAAAGAAAGCAGAGAGCAGTTTCATACAGGATTCTCATACAGGAGAAAAACGAGCTTTAGTATCTTCACAGGTTGGTGTAGAGAGCACAGCTTACTTCCAATATGGATTAATGACCTGAACTTAGGTATGCAGGGTACAAATTCAAAATGTGCAGATAACAATAGCATGGAAATATAGTGAACAGTCAGAAAGGTGGTAAACAAATTCAGGAGGGTATAAATGGACTGATGAAAGAACTGTTGAGAGTGTGGTGCTGGAAAAGCACAACAGATCAGGCAGCATCAGAGGAGCAGGAGAATCAATGTTTTGGGAAAAAGTGCTGAAAAGGGCTTGATTCTCTTGCTCCTCCGATGCTGCCTGATCTGCTGTGTTTTTCCAACACCACACTCTCAACTCTAATCTCCAGCATCTACAATCCTCACTTTTGCCTTGATGAAAGAACAATTAAAGTTGCAGAAAAGTGTAAAGAGGGGCATTTTGAAGGAAGAATTGGGGTGAGGAAATGTAAATTAAAATGATTGAATAAACAGGAGGATTACATAAACAAATCTTTGCAGGTAAAAGAACAAGAAAAAGGCTTATGGGACCCTCTGCTTTACAGATAGCAGTACAGAGTCCAATATAAGGAAATTATGAAATCTTTGTAAAATACTGGTTGGACCACTGCTGGAATACTGTGCCCAATATTAGGGCAGCACACTTTTGAAAAGGATGTCAAGGCCAGGGAGAGGGTGCAGAGGAAATTTAATAGAATGGTATCGTGGAAGAAAGACTTCCTTTTGTTCAGTTTTGGTCACCTTGTTATAGGAAGGATGTTATTAAACTGGAAAGATTGCAGAAGAAATTTACAAGGATGTTGCCTGGACTCAATGGTCTTAATTATGGGAGAGGTTGGACAAGCCAGAACTATTTTCTTTAGAGTGTAGGAGACTGAGGGGGGGACCTTATAGAGGTGTAGAAGATCATGAGAGGCATGGATAGAGTGAATGCACTCAGTCTTTTTCCCAGGGTTTGGGAATCAAGGACTAGAGGGCATCAGTTTAAGGTTACAGGGGAAAGAATAAAAGGGAACCTGAGAGGCAACCTTTTTACACAGAGGGAGATACACATGTGGAATGAACTGCCAGTGGAAGTGGTTGAGGTGGGTGCATTAACAACTTTCAAAAGGCATTTGGACAAATATATGGATGGGAAAGGATTAGAAGGATATGGGTCAAATGCAGGGAAATGGGGTTAGCATGTTGGTCAGCATGGACCAGTTTGGACCAAAGGGCTATCTCTGTGCTGTAGGACTCTATGACTCTGATTAAATGGAGAGATGGAATTGTTCTCTTTCATTCAATGAAGGTAAAAGAGAGGATTGTAAATGATGCATAAAATCATTAAGACTTTTGATAGATTAAACAATGAGAAACTGTCTCTAGCATTAAGCAGAGTTTGTTCAAGGGTTCCAAAGAAAGAGCAGTTTAATTATCAATCAGTTCAAACTGGATACTTATTAATTGAGTTGGATAAACATTTGGTCTTGGGGCATATAAAACTAGTCAACCCTGTGTGACTTAGCACTTATGTTCAACTTACAATAGAATACTGAAGTAAGCCGTTCAGTTGAGTTAAGCAGAGGAAGGTAAGGAGAGGTTTTGGTAATTTTTGTCTAAAACCTTTTAACCTCCAGGAATTGCTTCTTGTTCTGCTAAAGGAAAAGAAGCCAGTTAATTGATAAGTACCTGATAGGTGAGTAAGGTTTATTTCATTCCAAAGGTTCAAAATGTACAAATATAACTAAATATAAAGTTGAATGCAATAAATAAATAGTTCCCTAGAGCACATTAAGGATAGCAGAACAAATGATGCATCAACATGTAGGAGCTTGATCCAGGGCAAACACATCTGCTGCAAGCTCTAGCAACTTTGACTCAGAGTTTATGAGCTAGAGGATGGATTGCAGACACTGCACCGCATCAGGAAGGGGGAAGTTACCTAGATTATTTGTGCCAGGAGGCAGTC
Source organism: Chiloscyllium plagiosum (assembly GCF_004010195.1). NCBI lineage: Eukaryota > Metazoa > Chordata > Chondrichthyes > Orectolobiformes > Hemiscylliidae > Chiloscyllium > Chiloscyllium plagiosum. The sequence goes on along the minus strand of NC_057712.1, from coordinate 18,664,644 downwards.
ACATCTGTTAGGGTTGGGTCACTTGATCTGTGTACAGGGACAAGAGTATATGAATGAGGGCAAAGCAGTAAAAGAATCCAGATGGCAGGATCACAGGAGAATCAGCTTTGGCTAATATCCGACAGGTTTGATGTTCTTTAAACTGGTATGAATGAGAATGAGGGCTACAGAGGGGATGAGTTGACTGACTATGGCACTGTGCTGCAGGAAGCCTCTCAAGATAGGTGAGTAAGAATGAATATAGTGTTAGTAAGAGACAGTATAGTGAGGGGGATTGACATTGTTCTCTACAGCAAAGGGGGTAAGTCTAGACAGCTGCATTAGCTACCCAGTATCAGGATATTTACTCAGGGCTGGACAGGGACTTGCAGGATCCAGTCATTCTGTTCCATGTCGGTAGCAACAGAAGGAAATTCTGAATCGTCAGTTGAGGAGATAGGCACAAATGAAGCAGTACCTCAAGGGCCATAGCCTCAGCATTATTACCTGAACCAAGTACAGACTGGCAGAGGGCAAATCAGATTACACAAATGAAAGTGTGTCTCAAAGACTGGTGTAGGGAAAGAGGAGTAGCGTATTGGCATGGATAGAAAATTGGCTGGTTAATTGGAAACAGAGAGTAAATGGGTCATTTTTTTAAATGGCAAGATGTAATGATAATGAATGGCATCATTGCAGGTACCTCAACTGTTTACAATTGATATAAATGACTTAGATTTTATGGCTACACAAATATAGATAGGAAGCTGTGAAAAGGACATAAGGAGGTTACAAACAGATAGAGGTAGGTTAACTGAGTGGGAAAAGATGTGGCAAATAGAGTTGTGGATGTAAGTACTGAGCAATGAACTCCAATGGGCTGATATTGTAAAGTTGTTGTTGTGTACTAAGCAACAAAGAACAGCTGTAATCACAAGATAGTTGAAGCTGAGATAAGAAATCAACGGGCCTGTAGAACAAAAGAAGGTTAGCATCAGCAGTAAAGGAGCATGGATTTGCGCAGATAGTAAGACCAACAAAGTGCTAATGGTGACAGGTTAAGATCAGTTCAAATGGCTCCAGTAACAATGAGTAAGTGAAAGGGAAGTGAGTCTTGGAAAGAGGATTTAAATCCTGACTAAAAGTCTATCAGCAAAGAGAACCTGGGACCCACATTCATGAGAAGAACAACCCTGAGTCAGGACTTAGGGAAAACAGCGACATGGTCACAGCCAAGATTCATCGTCATGCATCTTAATGGGGAGTATACTGTAGAAGCTTGTGAGCTCTACTATTTTGACACTTCTAACTCGTTTAATAAACCATTTGTAACATGACAGCATGGTGGCTCATGATTAACACTACTGCCTCACAGCACCAGGCACCTGATTCGATTCGAGCCTCAGGCAACTGTCTGCGTGGAGTGTGCATTTCTCATCCGGTTGCATGGGTTTCCTCTGGGTGCTCCGGTTTCCTCTCACAGTTCAAAGATATGCAGGTTAGGTGGATTGGCCATGCTAAATTGCCCATAGTGTCCAGGCATGTGCAGGCTAGGTGGGTTTGCCATGGGAAATGGAGGGTTACAAGAATAGGGTAGGGGAGTGGGTCTGGGTGGGAAACTCTTTGTAGGGCCAGTGTGGATTCAATGGACCAAATGGCCTGCTTCCATAGGCAGAGATAGATTGATTCTTGTTAAGCAGGAGTTAAAGGGTAATCAGAAGTGGGAATGTGAATTTGAGGTTACAATCAGATCAGCCCTAACCTCTGCATGTTGGAACAGATATGAGGGGCTGAATGGCCTACTCCCAGTCCTGATTTGTATGTTTTGTGTGTTTAGTAATGGAGCCTGGATGAGTGCAGCTCCAACAACACTCAAAAAACTCGTCACTATCCAGAACAAAGCACCCCACTTGACTGGCACCATATCCAGAAACATTTTCTCTTTGCACCACCGACGCTAAGTAGCAGCAGTATGTATCATGTATAAAGTGCGCTGTTCACCATAGCTCTTTAAACAGCACCTCCCAAACCCATAACCACTACCATTTAGAAGGACAAGAGCAGAAAATAAATAAGAACATCCCCACTTGCAAGTTCCCCTCCAAACCACTCACCACCCTGGAAACATATCACTGTTCCTTATGTGTGAAAACAGAAATTGCTGGAAAATCTCAGCAGGTCTGACAGTATCTGTGGAGAAAAACCAGAGTTAATGTTCCAGGTCAAGAGACCCTTTGTCAGAAAGAAGGGTCCCTGGACCCAAAATGTTAACTCTGATTTCTCTCCACAGATGCTTCCAAACCAGCTGAGATTTTCCAGCAATTTCTGTTTTTGTTTCTGATTTCCAGCATCCACAATTCTTTTGGGCTTTTTTATTTATTTGCTGGGGTCAAAGTCCTGGAACTCCCTCCCGAACAGCAGTGCCGCTATCAGTTGACTGAAGTAGTTCAAGGATGCAGTTCACCACCACCTTCTCAAGTGCAACTAGGGATGAGTAATAAATGTTGGCCCAGTCAGCAATGCCCACATCCCATGAATGAATTTAAACAAAGGACACAGAATGACAGAAGGGCAAGAATTTGTACACTGTTGTGACGTGGAGTGTATACCCTAAATGTTTGATAGAAACAGAGTCAATGATAAGTTTCAAAAGGGAGTTGGATATATCCTTGAATGGACTGAAATGATCAATTTAATGCAATGCTGGAACTTACAGCACAAAATGAAGCCTTTTGATGCATTGCATCTGTGCCAGCTGAGAAAGTGCTATCCAGACAGTGCTTGGTCCAAACCAATGACTTTGCAATCTTAAGACCATGAGACCATAAGACATAGGAGCGGAAGTAAGGCCATTCGGCCCATCGAGTCCACTCCGCCATTCAATCATGGCTGATGGGCATTTCAACTCCACTTTGCCGCATTCTCCCCGTAGCCCTTAATTCCTTGTGACATCAAGAATTTATCAATTTCTGCCTTGAAGACATTTAGCGTCCCAGCCTCCACTGCACTCTGTTGCAATGAATTCCACAGGCCCACCACTCTCTGGCTGAAGAATTGTCTCCGCATCTCTGTTCTGAATTTACCCCCTCTAATTCTAAGGCTGTGTCCATGGGTCCTAGTCTCCTCGCCTAACGGAAACAATTTCCTAGCGTCTACCCTCTCCAAGCCATGTATTATTTTGTAAGTTTCTATTAGATCTCCCCATAATCTTCTAAACTCCAATGAATACGATCCCAGGATCCTCAGTTGTTCCTCATATGTTAGACCTACCATTCCAGGGATCATCCGTGTGAATCTCCGCTGGACACGCTCCAGTGCCAGTATGTCCTTCCTGAGGTGTGGGGACCAAAACTGGACACAGTACTCCAAATGGGGCCTAACCAGAGCTTTATAAAGTCTCAGTAGCACAACAGTGCTTTTATATTCCAACCCTCTTGAGATAATTGACAACATTGCATTCGCTTTCTTAATCACAGACTCAACCTGCATGTTTACCTTTAGAGAATCCTGGACTAGCACTCCCAGATCCCTTTGTGCTTTGGCTTTATTAATTTCTCACCATTTAGAAAGTAGTCTATGCTTTTATTATTTTTGCCAAAGTGCAAGACCTCGCACTTGCTCAAATTCCATCAGCCATTTCCTGGACCACTCTCCCAACCTGTCTAGATCCTTCTGTAGCCTCCCCACTTCCTCAGTACTACCTGCCTGTCCACCTAACTTCGTATACTACCTACCTGTCAACCTAACTTCCATCTAGAACGACAAGCGCAGTAGATACATGGAAACACCACCAGCTACACGTTCCCTTCCAAGCCACTCACTATCCAAACATGGAAATAAATCCTGGAATTCCCTCCCTAGGGGTTTTGTGGATCAAACTACAGTTCAGTTCCCACAGCAGTTTAAGAAGAAATTCATCACTACCCTCTCAAGGGCAACTGGTCATGGACAATAAAAGCTGGACCCAGCCAGTGACACCCACTGTCCGACAGTGTATTTTAAAAAGTGGCAATTTTAATTGTTTGGCATCAATTGCCCTCAACAGAGAGCAGGTCAGAAATGT
>NC_057712.1:18621329-18660234 GCF_004010195.1 Chiloscyllium plagiosum | reverse complement strand
AATTTTCTATCTTTTGTCTTGATCCTTTCTTGAACAAGGGGGTTACAACAGTGATCTTCCAATCATCCGGGACTTTCCTTGACTCCAGTGACTTTTGAAAGATCTCAACCAACGCCTCTGCTATTTCCTCAGCCACCTCCCTCAGAACTCTAGGATGTAGCCCATCGGGGCCAGGAGATTTATCAATTTTAAGACCTTTTAGGTTTTCTAGCACTTTCTCTTTTGTAATGGCAGCCATACTCAACTCTGCCCCCTGACTCCCTTTAATTGTTGGGATATTACTCATGTCTTCCACTGTGAAGACTGACGCAAAGTACTTATTAAGTTCTCCAGCTATTTCCTTATCTCCCATCATTAGGCTTCCAGCATCAGTTTGAAGTGGCCCAATGTCTACTCTTGCCTGTTGTTTGTTTCTTATGTATTGAAAGAACTTTTACTATCATTTCTAATATTACTGGCTAGCCTATCTTCATATTTGATCCTCTCCTTCCTTTTTTCTCTCTTTGTTATCCTCTGTTTGTTTTTTTAGCCTTCCCAATCTTCTGTTTTCCCAGTGCTTTTGGCCACTTTATAGGCTCTCTCTTTTTCTTTGATAGATTTCCTGACTTCCTTTGTCAGCCATGGCTGTCTAATCCCTCCCCAGATAATCTTTCTCTTCTTGGGGATGAACCTCTGTACAGTGTCCTCAATTTTACCCACAAACTCCTGCCATTTTTGCTCTACTGTCTTCCCTGCTAGGCTCTGCTTCCAGTCTATTTTCGTCAGTTCCTCTCTCATGCCCTCATAATTACCTTTATTTAACTGTAACATCCGATTTTGCCTTCTCTCTTTCAAACTGCAGACTGAACTCTACCATATTATGATTGCTGCTTCCTAAGTGTTCCCTTACTTTAAGATTTTTTATAAAGTCTGGTTCATTACATAGGTCCAGAATAGCCTGCTCCCTTGTGGGCTCCATGACAAACTGTTCCAAAAACCCATCCTGTAAGCATTCCATGAATTCCCTTTCTTTGGATCCACTGGCAACATTATTTACCCAGACCACCTGCATATTGATGTCTCCCATGATCACTGTGACCTAGCCTTTCTGACATGCCTTCTCTATTTCCCGGTACATGTTGCGCCCCTGGTCCTGACCACTGTTAGGAGGTCTGTACATAACTCCCACTATGGTTTTTTTGCCTTCGTGGTTCCTCAATTCCACCCACACAGACTCCACATCATCTGACGCTATGTCATTCAGCACCATAGATTTAATTTTGTTCTTAACTAACAAGGCAACCCCGCCCCCTCTGCCCACCTCCCTGTCTTTTCGATAAGTTGAAAACCCTTGGATGTTTAACTGCCAGTCCTGACCCCCCTGTAACCACGTCTCTGTGATGCCTACCACATCATATCATTCACGATGATCTATGCCATTAGTTCGTCCGCTTTGTTACGAATGCTACGAGCATTCAGGTAAAGTGCCTTGATGCTAACTTTCTTATCATTAGAGATATTGGAAGTCATAGGATGTCCTAAGTTATCCTTCCTTTTTGCTGCATTCCCAGTTTGTCTCAAGTTTAAATCTGCCTGCACATATGCTATCCTGCCGCTTATCTTTCCATTTAACTCCATACTCCCTGTCGCTTTCACTTTCCCATCCCCCCAACTCAGAAGTTTAAAGTCCTACTGACCACCCTATTTATCGTCTTCGCTAGAACATTGGTACCTGATCGGTTCAGGTGGAGACCGTCCCAACGGTACAGATCCCCCCGGTTCCAAAACTGTTGCCAATGCCCCATGAAGTGGAATCCCTCTTTCCCACACCAATCCCTTAGCCACGTGTTTACTTCCCTAATTTTCTTATCCCTATGCCAATTGGCACGTGGCTCGGGCAGTAATCCGGAGATTATGACCCTTGATGATCTTAATGCCCTCTCTCCTGCACCATTTCCCCAACCTTGCTTTACCCTTTTTATTTCTGTGCTGACCGGTGGTGCTTTTAGCAATCTGAAAGTTATTACCTTTACAATTATGTTTATTCATTTCCTTCCTAAAAATCTTCCTGAAGAATGTCATCCCCCTTTTAAAACATGTCATTGCCACTGATGGAAACCATAAACCTTCGGCTGTTTAACCTCCTACCCTTAAAACATTGTTACTCCGGGAAGTGCAGCAGAGTGGGAGTATTTATGTATGTGCTTCCAGAGCTAGCACAGGCAGGATGGGCCAAGTTTCCATGATGTACCATTATGACTGTTCAGGGTGGATAACAATATATTTGATATACGATCTTGCGTCATCCATATAGCAGCTGTAAGGATGAATCTTTTGTTTGTCACGCCTTTTGACAATCCCGCTCTCCGTCTGGTGACTAGCAATTTGCTTTGGACATTTGAGCGTTGTGCTTAGAGAGGGGGAATATTTCGGAGAGGGAATCCACTGTGAAGAGACCACTCCCCCTAATTCTAGAGAATGAGAGAGGAGAGTAGCAAATATCAGATCAGACATCAAATAATGCCTAATTCGGAAGCAGGCAGTGGTGCTTCTCAGCATTCTGAGAAACAAAATGTCAGCAGAAAAATCGAAACACCCATAAAAGCTGATAGTGAGACTGCGTAGCGAAAAAAAAAGCAGGATGATTAATCGTCTGAAGAGGACGATCTATCGCTGTTATTGTCATTTGTTATTCATACGTTGACATTCCCTGGAGGGCTTTTTGTACGTGACGAACTGCTATTTGGGTGACAAGGGTTGGAAAGATTTCAAGCAACTACTTTCAGCCAAATAAAAGATTGTTCTGTTGAAACTGTGGCTAATTATTCATGATCAGCTACATTTGGTGCATCTATCATCAAAACCAGAAATGCAACTGTTAAAATGATTTGTATCAGCGTATGCGTAAGTGGAACAAACATCGACCTAGCTCAGCCTTGTATTTACTAGGAGTTGCAAATGAACAAGCAAGTGAATCAATCCAGAGGTGAATGTCCAGAACTCCCTGCTATTTAAAGAAACTGTTTCTTTGTCTATGTAAGTGGTCTTAACCATTAATCCAGAAACACTGACAGGAATGGCAGTTGACAAACAACACCTTTTAGGTGATGGAATAGGTATGATCAGGAACACCATTGGAAGCTGATATTGCATCGACTGTTAGGACTGTTAGAACAATTAAGCAAGCGCAGACAAATAAACTGACAAAAGAAACTCACTAGAGTTATGGAGATGTGCAGCACAGAAACAGACCCTTCGTCCAACTTGTCCAGGCAGACCAGATATCCTAACCTAATCTAGACCCATTTGCCAGCACTTGACCGATTTCCCTCTAAACCCCTCCTATGACTCCACTTTTAAGGAGCTTTGAACCTATAATCCAAGGTTTTTTTTTGAGTCACAGGTAGATAGGATAATGAAGAAGGCATTTGGTATGCTTTCCTTTATTGGACAGAGCATTGAGTATAGGAGTTGGGAGGTCATGTTGTGTTTCTGTAGAACATTGGTTAGGCCACATTTGGAATATTGTGTGCATTGTTGAAACTTTATTGCTGGAACAGCACAGCAGGTCAGGCAGCATCCAGGGAACAGGAGATTCGACGTTTCGGGCACAGGCCCTTCTTCAGGAATTATTGTGTGCATTTCTGATCTTCCTCCTATCAGAAGGATGTTGCTAAACTTGAAAAGGTTCAGAAAGGATTTACAAGGATGTTGCCTGGGTTGGAGGATTTAACCTACGGGGAGAGGTTGAATAAGCTGGGGCAGTTTTCCCTGGAGTCTCTCTTTGTTCAGCAACGTTTTCTAGGACCTTACCATTAAGTGTATAAGTCCTGCTAAGATTTGCTTTCCCAAAATGCAGCACCTCATATTTATTTAAATTAAACTCCATCTGCCACTTCTCGGTCCATTGGCCCATCTGATCAAGATCCCATTGTAGTCTGAGGTAACCTTCTTAGCTGTCCACTACACCTCCAATTTTGGTGTCATCTGCAAACTTACTAACCATATCTCCTATGTTCACATTCAAACCATTTATATAAATGACGAAAAGTTGTGGACCCAGCACCGATCCTTGTGGCACTTCACTGGTCACAGCCCTCCAGTCTGAAAAACAATCCTCCACTACCACCCTCTGTCTTCTACCTTCATGCCAGTTCTGTATCCAAATGGCTAGTTCTCCCTGTATTCCGAGAGATCTAACCTTGCTAACCAGTCTACCATGAGAAACATTGTCAAATGCTTTATTGAACTCCACACAGACCACATCCACTGCTTTGCCTTCATTCATCCCCTTCAGTACTTCTTCAAAAAACTCAATAAAGTTTGTGAGACATGATTTCCCACACACAAAGCCATGTTGACTATCCCTAATTGGTCTTTGTCTTTCGAAATGCTACTGGTGCTTTAAAGGATTTGAGGCCTTTACTATTCTTGTACAATCGTAAGATGATGGCAGTAAAACATTTAATTGTGGTTCTTAATTAAAGAAAGTAACACAACGTGCATATTCAGACAGATTTATTCGAAATCAGATCTGAACACTGGAAGAATCTGATAACAGTGACCCCTCAGTGGCACGAACGAGAGCTGATGACATGCCAAAACTGAAATCCACGCAGGGTATTGTTAGGGATTGATGGTGTCACTTTTGATTTATGTCAAACTGCCATGTTTGGAGACTTGGGAACAAATCACCTGTCGTTTACCATGAACTGTTACGCAGTATGAAGAGGCTTGAAAACAATAAAACATGAAAATCATTGAGGCAGAGGGATTTACTATCAGCTGCGAACTGAAAATTACATTTCGTGAAATTAATTGCACCATCTTAGAGACAGTATATTGTTTTCATGAGGCTGTGAGAGATGTAATTCTGCACATACTAAAACTACAAGTCCGAAAACATCATTATACATATACAGTAAAAATATTAATACTATGCTTAGAAAAATGTGCACCTGATCATTAATAATAATCTTTCCATCAGAATTACAAATCCAGTTACAATAACTTACATTTATATAGTGGTTTTCATTGTTATAAGAGATCCCAACTTATCAAACAAAATTTGACATATAATCATATAAGCGATGTTAAAGCAGATTTTCATGATTTGTTCATGGGACACTGGCATCACTGGTTGGGCCAGCATTTAGTGCTGATCCTATTTGCCCTGGAAAAAGTGGTGGTAAGCTGTCTTTCTTGAACTGCTGCAGTCCTCGGGGTACTGAAGGAACACTGAAGGAATAATGATATAGTTCCTAATCAGAATGGTGAGTGGCCTGGAGGGGAACTTGTTGATGACCAAAAGCTTGATCAAAGAGATAGGTTTTAAGGAGCATGTTACCAAAGGAAAGACAGAAAGAGGAAAGACAGAGGTCCAGGGGGAAAATTCAGCTGAAACTTAGCCAAAAGAAGTGAGTGATTAAAATAGGGTTTTCTCAAGGGGCCAGATTTTGTGGAGTTCAGTCATCTTGGGGGCAATAAAACTGGAGCCAATCACATGAGATTGAGAGAGACAAAGTCATGAAATTATTAGAAAATAAGAATGAGAATTTCAAAGTTGAGGCCTTCCTTAACTGAGGGCTTAATATAGGCCACTGAGCATAGGGGAATTGAATGAGTGAGATGTGGACCAAAATAGGACACACTCAGCAGAGCTTTCAATGACTTGCATAAATGTTTGTTTACTATATAAACTGGTATGACTACAGTAACCTAAAGGTATTGGGTACAAATGCAATATATCCATTGGCATCTGAATAAAACAAAACAAAATAAAACAAATTTCCTTAATGATGTAAAGCCATTAAGAAAATTATAAAAATTAGTTTTATTCAGGAGACTATTCTGAGTGATGCAGTCAACATCACGTGGAATTAAACAATAAAATTCATCAACAAACCTATTCTGTGTAATGGCTTCTGTTGAAGCTATGATGTATTTGAAGATAAACGGATTAAAGCAGAATTCTTGTATGGAACTCACTCTTAAATCAGTATTTTATTAAGGGAGATGACCTCATTGAAATGTTAAATGTAAATCATCCTAAAAAAGATTCCTCTTGATTTCATGGGCAACTCTTAAGTTGTTTTCTCTATTTCTTTTCTCTTGCTTAGCGTAAAATTTAAAAAAATCAAATATTCAATTGAAATTTAAAACACATGGTACTAAAAATATAAGAGAATCAGGATTATCTGTTGGAATTGCACCAGCGCCCTTCTATAATTGTTAATGCTGTGTCAGATCACCCTTCTCCAATCCATCACTTCTGAAATTTTCCATCAGAACTGATGGGGAGTAGAAAGTATGTCTTTCCCAACAGGGACTCAAACATTAAAATTCAACATACATGGTGAGGTTACGCTATTGATATTTCAATAGCGTTCAAACGCTATGATATTTCCCATCATTTCTGATTATTTAATGCTTGATGGAGGGGTGTTACACAGCAGGGTGCCCTCTTCCCCCAGGACCAGCAGTGAAGGCCATGACATCAGATCATGCCAGCCTGGTCTAAGGTCAGTGAGTAGGCCATTCAGTCCTCGAACCTGCTCCACCATTGTTAGATCAGGGATGATAGACTACCTCAACACCACTTTTCTACATTAGTTCCATACTGCTGAATACCTCTCATCTCCAGAAACCTATCAAGTTCATTCTTGAACATGCTGACTGAGTGGGTTTACATGACTGTTTTGGGTAGAGAATTTCAAACATTCACCACCCTCTAAGCAAGGAAGTTCCACCTCATTTCAGTCTTAAATACTCCTTACATTGCAATTATATTTCTTAGTCTTAGACTCAAAATCAGATAAACATCATATCTACATCTACATAATCATGTCCTGAATGAATTTTAAATGTTCCAATGAGGTTACCTCTTGTTCTTCGAGGTACAGACCCAGATACCTTATTCATCCATCATAAGAGAAAGCCTTCATCCCAGGGGTTACATTGTTGAACCTCCATTACACTCTATGAGAGGACCATAATTTCCCCTCTCTTGTGATTAATAATGTCATCAATCACACCTCCTCCATTTCGTGCACCTCCACCCTTGAACCCCATCCCCACAACCACAACGAGGATAGAATCTCCCGGACCTCACATTTCACCCCACTAATCTCCATATCCAGCACATCATCCTCCGCCATTTTCACCACCTACAATTAAATCCCACCACCAAAAATATACTTCCCTCCCCATCCCTATCTGCATTCTGTAGGAATTGTTCCCTCCGTGAACTCCCTTGTTAAGTCCACACTGCCCACCAACCCACTCTCCAGACAGTAAGAGGTGCAAAACCTGCACCCACACATCCCCTCTCATCTCTGTCCAAGGCTCCAAAGGATCATTCCAAATCCGGCAGAGATTTACTTGCATATCCTTGAACCTCATTTACTGCATCTATTGCTCTCAATGAGATCCTCTCTACATCAGGAAGAGACCGAAGCAAACTTGTGGAACGGTTCAGGAAACAACCAACCCCACCATCCTGTTGTCGTCTATTTCAACTCCTCTTCCCACTCTCCCTATGACATGTCCGTTCTGGGCCTCCATTGCCGAAACAAGGCCATCTGCAAACTGGAGGAGGAACACCTCATCTTCCTCCTCAGGAGTCTACAATCACACGGCCTCAGTATTGAACTCACCAGTTTCCAAGACTTTTCTCCCCCCCACCCCATCCCACATCCAACCCTCCGACCCAGCTCCGCCCTCTTGACCTGACCTACCTGTCCATCTTCCTTCCCACCTGTCTGCTCCACACTTCCCACCAACCAATCACAATCATCTCCTCCCTTCGCCCACCTAACACCATCTCAACTACCTTTCCCCCAGCCTCGATCCTCTACTTCTCAACTACCTTTCCCCCAGCCTCGATCCTCTACTTATTTCTTAGCCCCCTTCCCCCTCTACAGTAATGATGAAGGGTTAAGCCCAAAACATCGACTCTCTTGCTCCTCAGATGCTGCCTGATCTGCTGTGCTTTTTCCAGCGCCACACTTTATCGACTCTGATTCTCCAGCATCTGCAGTCCTCACTCTCTCCTGTTTGTCTTTAATAGTCAAGTAATTTACAGTCTGAAAGAAACTTTGAGATGTGATAATGCATAAATGCAATCTTTATGAAATAACTTTCTACTTGCCTGGATGAGTGCAACTCCAATAATATTGAACACTCAAGAAGCTTGACACCATCTAGAATGAAGCAGCCTGCTTGACAGACAGCATATCCATAACATCCACTCCCTCCACCAATGACACTCATTAGTAGCCGTGTGTGTTATCTGCAAGATGCGCTGTACAAATTCAGCAAAGATTCTTAAACAGTACATTCTAAACACATACCCACCTCCATCTAGAAGGACAGTGGCAGCAGATACATGGGAGCATCACCATCTGCACGTTCCATTCCAAGCCACTTACCATCCTGACTTGGAGATTTATTGCTGTTCTTTAGTGTCTCTGAGTCAAATTCCTGGAATTTCCCTCTCCAACAGCATTGTGGGTCTACCTACAGCACATGGACTGCAATGGTTCAAGAAGATAGCTCACCACCACCTTCTAAACAGCAGCTAGGAATTGGGCAATAAATACTGGCCCAACCAGTGACACCCATGTCTTACGAGTGAATAGCAAGTGGTTCACACTGCTCCCTTACAGCATCAAGGACCCGGGTTCAATTCCAGCTGTCTGTGTGGAGTTTGTATGTTCTCTCCATGTCTGCATGGTGCTCTGGTTTCCTTCCACAGTCCAAAGGTGTGTACGTTAGGTAGATTGGCCATGCTAAATTGTCCTGTGGTGTCCAAGCACGTTTAGATTAGGTGGATTAGCTAGAGAAAATGCAGGGTTACAGAGATAGGGTGGGATGTTTTCAGAAGATTGGTGTGGACTCGATGGGCCAAATAGCCTGTTTCCACACTGTAGGGATTTAATTAAAAATTTTAAGTTATCCAAATGACAGTATCCACCATTGCAACAGTGTCCACCATTCCTTTACTGAACAGTTTAAAAACTACTCTGTCCTATTTGTAGCTCCTTTTGCTGATACACAATTGCATTTGCAGTCTCACTTAACTCTAGCTCCCCACCGGGCTCAGTCCTCTCTGCAGTCTGGCAGCATCACTCCCTGGGACTCAGCAGAGAGTGCCCCAGCCCATCCTGGTGTCTGTGTGTGTAGGGCTAGTGCCCGTGGAACATGCCCTGAATTCCTTGGGGTGATATCCACCATTGGGGCTGCTCACAACCAGTGGGAAGGTGAAGTCACTAGATTGCTTCTCTAACTTCCATACTGCGAATTCCTGATGTCTAACTTGTTGGCCACGTCTGGCAAGATGGAAAGCTGGATATTAATGAGGCAAGTTGGGCTGTCAATAAGATGTTTAACAAGGTATATTCCCTCTGGATTGGCAACTCATCACTACTTGGTAAGAAGTTTACCTCGCCACTTGGAAAAGCATAAGCCCTGCAGCAAGATTCCCCCAACATCAAGATATGCTTTGCTGGACTTCTTGCAAAATTCTGCTGCAAATCTCACCATAGTCCACATCACTCAGGCCCCTGTAAAATTCCCCTCTCTTGGTCTGCAATATGATGGGGAAATTGAGAAATAATTCCAGAGATGGCAAACTCTGTCTGGATGGAGAGAACAAGAATGGGGCATCAAATACTGTTACTCCAGACATGCTGCTCAAGAGAAACTATTTAGACTCCAGTTTCCTTCAGACCGTGTTCATCCATCACCATTGCCTCACTATACTCCACTTTCCCATCTATCTGCAATATCTCAGAATGAGGTTTTCTTGTCCAAAGTCCAGCAATAAAAGACACTGGTAAATTCTTGGCATGGCATGTTTATCAAACAGTATATACAATCATACTAAATATCAGTAATTGCCCTCGTAAAGTTCCCTTATCACTTATATTGCAGCCTACCTTGACTGTTCTGGTGCTCCAAAACAGCAGTATTCTGGTGGTTGCAATATGCAAGGTGAAAGATTGTTGACTTTTACTGGAAGGCATTAGTGCTGCATTTGTTTTATGTATCATAGGAATAGGAGTAGGCCACTCAGCCCCTGGAGCCCCTGTTCCACCATATTCAATGAAATATGGCTGATCTGTAGCCTAACTCCATACACCTGTCTTTGGCCCATATCCCTTTATACCTTTGCCTCACAAAAACATCTAATAAACATCTATCTAATAAACTGATCTAGCAACCACTGCCATTTGTGGAAGTGAGTTCCAAACCTCTACCACTCTTTATGTGTGGAAGTGCTTCCTAAATGGTCCTGAATGGTCTGGCCCTAATTCACTGACAATGCCCCCAGTACTAGAATCTCAACCAGTGTAAATAGTTTATCTTTATCCACCTTGTCTTTTCCTGATAATATCTTGCTGTCTGTTGCAGCCAAGTTGGTGGAAGTATGTAGGAGCAACAGGATGTTGGTATCATTGAAATGTATGTGACACCATCTGATAGAGTACCTGGATTTGAGGTTTCAGTATCAAATAATTGGGAGGTGGTGCGCTGAGCCACATGAGACTTTGGTGGTGTGGTGGGTAGAAAATGTTCTTTGAAGATACATTAATTGAACCTAACCACATGTGTGAGATCAGGTAGCATCTTACAGCACTGCTGTCACGCCCTCAGGACTGCACTCTGGACAGTGAGATTTCCGACCATTTCCTCCTAAAGGTTGGCCTTGAGAATCTCCTGCACCACTACCCACTTCCCTAATTGGAGAAACATCACCTCTCATCTCATACCCAACTAGGATATGAGGAACAACACTTTCATCCAGAGAATGGTGATTGCCTTGAACTTGATGCTGTGGGGAAGATGAAGCGGAGACGATCAATGCGATTTAAAAAGGAAATGGAATGGGCACCAGAGAGAAATAAACTTACAGGGTCACAGGGATACAGCAGGGGAAAGGGACTGATTGGATTCTCTACTGCAATCTGACACAGACTCAAAGGGCCAAACAGCCTCCTGTTGTGCTGTATTGATGATATGTTCAGGATTTAGTCAACCTGGCAGAAGTCCTGCTAACAAGTGTGAAAGTGCAGTGATGGGGACAGTTGGCAACTCTACTTCAATCATCTGCAGTTGCCAGAGCTGCATCTTTGCCAACAAACAACTAATTAGCTGCTGCCAGGGGATGCCAGTCCTATTGAGGATAAATTGCCCTGCCCCTTGGAACCGCTGTGGTCATTGCTGGGACTGCAGGTGGCATTAGAGGATGATATCGATGAACCAGGTCCTCACAACAGGGCATATGATATCTGGGGACACCAGCAAGGGAAGATTGCTGGTAGGGCCAGTAAGTGCCACTGCCATGGAGCAGCCTTCTCCTTAGACCAAAACGTGCCCAAAAAAGAAGGCCCCTTCCCAGGCTTAATAAGACGTCTTCAGGCTTTGCCTGGCAGTGGAGGGGCCTTCTTGCTGCTGGTAAATTGTCTGTGACTGTCCAGTTTAATGGTTAACTAAACCTCCTGGAAGGAAGCGAAAGTGACGACTGCAGATGCTAGAGATTAGAGTTGAGAACGTGGTGCTGAAAAAGCACAACTGATCAGGCAGCATCCAAGGAACAGAAGAATCGACATTTTGGGCAAAAGCCCTTAATCAGGAATGAGGACAGATCACCACTTCCCTCACAGTAAGAAAGACAGCATGGCAGGAAGAAGATTTTGGCATAACATCCTCAACCTTCCTCACTATTGCACTAGCCCACTCATTTCCCATTCCCGTTCCCATTGTGGAACTCACTTCCACAAATGCCAGTGGATGCTAGGTCAGTTTATTTATTCCCATTTTGGTAAAATGCAGCCCAAGGACATTAATACCTCTGGTGCCAGTTCTGAGAATGTGGGAACCTTTTCCCTGGTGCTCCATTTATACAACTTGTACTTCCAACCAGTATCCGTGCAAGTCAGCGACAGTTGCTATCTCTGGAACAGATTGCCTTTAAGAGAAGCAGGCTGCAGCAATATTTACCATTAGCATATGCGACTCAGATCCTTGCAGTGTGCACTCACGTAGCCAGTAGTATGGCCCTGCTCAGACCAATGGCACAGTCAGATCATGAGGACGTAACATCAAGTATTTTTACTTTCCTCAACTAGTGTGAGGATGTTATAAATTGCAATTCCTGTGCCCAAAAAGAGGTGTAGAACAATTTTAGCCCGTACCCATTGCATATTATTTATACTATTAAATGTTTGTTCTTGCGCTGTTCAATGAATTAATTTGGTGATTAAAGTGAAGCAGAAAGAAATATCCATGGAAAAACAGAAAATATAAAATACTTACACATTTATTGTCCTAAATTTGCTATTCAAATTTAGACTTATAGAATGTACTGCAGAAAAGATGGTCATTTCGTCCATTGTCCCCGAGTCAGCTGCTTGTGGAAACAATCTCTGCTGCCTCTACTCTTTCCTCTAAGAATGCAAGAGTAGTGTCCACACCTCTGAACCAGGAGGCCCAGGTTAATCCTAATCTAATCCAGAGGTATGTCATAACATCTCTGAACAAGTCTTTTTTTGAAAAAATCTGTAAGAATTGCAGTAAGCCATTTGACCCGTCAAGCTTTCTATACCATTCAATTCCAGAAACGAAATCAAACTTGCAAATGACAATACTGATCTGACACATCTTGTGTACAGCAAGATGGAGCTTCAGAATGACCAATACATTGCCAAGCTTACTTTTAAAAAAAAAACTGGTTTTCCCACTGGGATATAAAATGAAGGCTAATCTTTGACTTCATTTCCACCATCCTTATCCTGTCCTCACAACCCTGCATTCTCTTAGAATCCAAAACTCCATTGATGCCCCTCTTGAATGTTCTGAAAATTAGAATAAAACTTATAATATTAAAATTTAAAACATACAAGTAAAAATACACCTTTCTGGTCTAAAATACTTGGGACCAAGTAATTTCTGGATTTTGGAATTTTCTCAATTGTATTGTGTTTGAGCCATATAAACGTAATTATGTACCAGAGACATATAACATGTGAAAATTCAATCACAGGGACAACCAAATGGAGAAAGGTCACCTTTGTATCTGGAATAATCAATTAAATAACTCCACAAAGGCTAGTATCCCATAACCAAATCACCCTTTATATACATATGGAGAGTACTTAACACTGATGCAGCTCCCTCAGAGCCAACTCTCAGTGAACAGGCTGTCTGACACTCCTGTACTTAACTTTAAGCCAGGGTCTCTTTGATTAGACCAGACTAACAGCCCAAGTAAGGGGATTCATATTCTATGACATGCACCTGGCTGCCCTTGTTATAATCACTACAGTCAACATCTTTGAGGAACTGTTCCTCCAATCACAGGCTGCTTGCTCTCACATTTGCTGTTGATAGGTTCTCTAAGAGTCTATCAGTAACAAAGGTGGGTGAGATCCTGTGATTGGAGAAGCAGTGAGAATGTAAGCAGCAGCAGTCTGACAGGCTGTTGAGGCTGAAATAAACAATGGTGGTGAGTGCAAGGTTTGGGTCCAGAGGCTGGGGAAGCATGTAGGGCACATGAACTTTTTTGGCATCTGACATGTGCCAGTCTCTAAGAGTATTCATTTTGGAAAAGTGAACAAAAGAAGAGTATTATTTAAATGGGGAGAAACTACAGAAAGCTGCAACACAAAGAGACCTGGGGGTACTTGTGCAGCAGGTAATAAGGGAGGCTAATGGAATGTTGGCCCTTATTTCAAGGGAAGTGGAGTAGAAGAGTAAGGAAATCTTACTGCAACTATACAAGGCACTGGTGAGTTCACATCTGGAATACTGTGAACAGTTTCAGTCCTCTTATAAGAAAAGCTATCATTTTATAAGGCAGTTCAGAGAATATTTACCAGGATGATCCTGGAATGGAGGGATTGCCTCATAGCTCCCTAGTCAGTCCTATTGCCAGTCCTATCTCTGTAACCCTTTAAATTCATCACTTCTAAATATATATCCACTGTCTACCACTTTCCCAAGCAGTACATTCCAAACCCTAACTACTCTCTGATTAAAGAACTTTGTCCTCATCTCACTCCTAGCTCTCTTGCTAACAATCTTGTAATGGTAACCCCAAGTTATTCACATTCCAACTACAGGAAACAGAATATCCCTCTTTGCCCTGTCAAAATTGTTCATAATTCTGAATACCTTAATAAGGTCACCTCTTAACCTTCTCTGCTCCAAGAAGAATAAGCCCAATTTTTCTAAACTTTCCTTCTATCTAAAATCCCTCATTCCTGTTATAATTCTAGTAAATCCCTTTTGCTTTCACTCCAGGCTTCTGACATCCTTCCTTAAATAAAGTACCCAAGACTGAATACAATACTCCAAATGTGTTCTAACCAATGATTTGTACAGGTGTAGTATCACTTCCTTGCTTTATATTCTATGCTTCTATTTATAAATCCAAGAATCCTACAAGCCAACTTAACAATTGTTTCATCTTGCCTAGCCATCTTCAGAGAATTAAGCATTGAACCCCAAGATCCCTCTGCTCCTGTACTCCCCTCAAAGTTGTACAGTTGAAACTGTATTGTCTCTCCATGCTACCTTTACCAAATATGTTACATCATGTTTCTCTTCATTGAAATTCATCTGTCATTTGATCATTTGACCAATGTCTTCCTGAAGTCACTCGGCATCACCCTCACAATTCACTATTCTCCTTAGCTTAATATCATCTGAGAATTCAGAGATTATTGCTTTCAATGCCCATCTCAAATCTGTTTATATAAATCAGAAAAAAGCAAGGGTCCAAACACTGATCTCTGGGGAACACCACTTTCAACTCATCTCCAGTCTGAGAAATGCTCATCAATGCTTTCTGTTTCCTATCATTCAGCCAACTTCTCGTCCATGTTACCGAGGATCCACCAATTCCAAACATTCCTAGTTTGCTAACCAACCTACCATATGGCACCATATCAAATTCTTTCAGAAAATCCAAATACACAAATAGCACTATCCTTATTTACTATCTGTGTCATCTCGTCAAAGAACTACTAAATTTGTCAGACATGATCTATCCTTGACAAAAAAAAAACACTATGTTGACTGTCTAGTAATAACTTATTTTCATCTCAGTGTATACTTATCTTATCCCACATTATTAGCCTCCATCAGTTTTCCTACTATTGATGTCAAGTTGACAGGTCTGTAGCTTCCTGAGCTATGTCTTGCCCCTTTCCTAAACAAAGATGCCACATCCGCAATCCTGTTCCCCTGGGACTCATCTTTTGTTCAGGGAGGCCTAGAAAGCCTCTGTCAAGGCTTTGCAATTTTCTCCCTTACCTCTCTCAGCAATCTAGGATGTATCCCATCTAGGCCTGGTGACTTCTCTACCTGAATACTGCCAGCTTCTTCAGTACTTCTTTATCTATCACTGTACTGCTCAGTTGCTTATTATCCACATTTTCAATTAGGTCATTGTCACCATCTTCTAACTTGGTCAAGACAGAAGCAAAGTATCTAAGTCTGTTGTCACAACATAACTGGGAAGAGTGCACTGATAAATGTGCTCCACTGTTCCATAATCTGTCTCAAAATATACAAAGGTGTTTGAGCTATAGGGGGAGGCTGAATAGGCTGGGGGCTATCTTCCCTGGAGCATCGGAGGCTTAGGGGTGACCTTATAGAGGTCAAGTCAGGGCAGGACGTATACACTTAATGGTAAGAACCTTGGGAGTGTTTCTGAACAAAGAGACCTTGGAATACAAGTTCACAGTTCCTTGAAAGTGAAGTTGCAGGTAGATAGGATAGTGAAGAATACGTTTGGTATGTTTCCTTTATTGGTCAGTGCATTGCGTATAGGATTTGGGTGGTCATGTCACAGCTGTACAGGACATTGGTTAGGCCACTTTTGGAATACTGCAAGCAGTTCTGATCTCCCTGCTATAGGAAGGATGTTGTGAAACTTGAAAGGGTACAGAAAAGATTTACAAGGATGTTGCCACAGTTGGAGGATTTCAGCTACAGGGAGAGGCTGAATAGGCTTTTTAGGGCTACTTTCCCTGGAAGGTTGGAGACTGAGGAGTGACCTTATAGAGGTTTATAAAATCATGAGGGGCTTGGATAGGTTAAATAGACAATATCTTTTCCCTGGGATGGAGAAGTCCAAAACTAGAGGTCATAAGTTTAAGGTGAGAGGGGAAAGATTTAAAAGGGACCGAAGGGGCAACTTTTTCACGCAGACAGTGTGGATTGAGCTACCAGAGAAAGTGGTGTCGGCTGGTACAATTACAACATTGAAAAGGCATCTGGATGGGTATATGAATGGGAAGGGTTCAGAAGGATATGGCCCAAATGCTGGCAAGTGGGACTAGATTTCTATAAGATATCTAGTCCACATGGACAAATTGGACCAAAGGGTCTGTCTCCATGCTGTATCTCTCTATGAATCTCTAACTCTAGTACCTCTTCTATACCCTTACCTTCAGTGAGCAGTTCACCCTGTTTGTTCCTTATGAGCTCCACTCTACCCTTTACTTATCTTTTACTTTTAATATGTTTAGCGCAGTCTGCCATCCTTTCCTTATACTTTCCCGTAGACTTCCTCATTCCAGCTTTAGCCTCTCTCCTGCATTTGAAATACTCTTCCTGATTTCATTGCTGTTATTTTCCAGTATGCATCATTATGCCTCCTTTTTCTTCCTTACTTTCTTATCAATATCCTTAGTCCTTCGGGGTATTCTTTCTTTCAATACCCCATACTTATTTCTCATGGATATATATCTAACTTGCACCCTGTTCACCTCTCTTTAGAATGTCTCTCATTTTTCATCCATTGTTTTATCTACTAAAATGTGTTTCTAATCAACTGCTCCAGTTCAACTTTTAGACCCTTAAAGTTTGCCCTTTTCAAGCCTGGGATCTTAGTCCTTTCCTGAGTTAATATTGAACTTTATTACATTATGATTGCTATTTCCCAAATACTCACCCTCTCTGATATCATCCACTTGGCCTGCCTTACATCCTAGGACCAGAAGCCAGCATAGCCCCCTCCCTGATAGCACTGGAAATGTTTTGTTTCAGAAAATTCTCCTGCACATATTGCAAGAATTTCTCCCCTTCTCTACCCCATACTCTACTTTTTTTCTCAGTCTACCCTAGGATAACTGAAATCACCGACTATCGCAATCTTACTTGTCCTGCAGGTTTCCACAATCTGCCTACCAATGCTCAATTCTACTTAGTCCTCAATATATGGATGTCAATAATGAATATAACCAAGGTCACCATTCCCTTTGTCTTTCTCACCTCCAACCATACAGGTTCTAATTCAGGAACAGCATCTCGTTCAAGGGCTATGATACTATCTTTGATCAAGACTGCTACACTGCCTTCCTGTTCACACACCCTGTTTCTACCAAAACCCTTATAACCCTGCTGAAATCACAATGCACTCTTTGGGTGCTTGTCCACAGAAAACAGATCTGATGAACAGAATTGAAGTGTTAACACTGCTTTCTTCCAACAGCTGCTGCCAGACCTGCTGAGTTTCTCCAGCAATTTGTTTTTTTCTTTAAAGATCTCCAGCATCCTCAGTTCATTGTTTTATTATAAGGGAAGGATTGATTGCATTCAATGGAGTGCAAAGTAGATTCACCACAATGTTACCTGGGGTGGAGCAATTCAGTTATGAAGACAAGCTGGATAAGCTTGGGTCATTTTCTTTGCAGCAGAAGAACTTGAGAGTGATAGAGTTTTATAAGATTATGAGGGGCATGGACAGGGTGAATAGAGAGCAGCCGTCCCCCTTGGTTAAAGGGTCAAGGTTGAGATTGTACTCACTGGAGTTTAGGAGAAGGTGAGCACTACAGATGCTGGAGATCAGAGTTGAAAAGTGTGGCGCTAGACAAGCACAGCTGGTCAGGTAGCATCTGAGGAGCAGGAGAGTCGATGTTTTGAGCATAAGCTCTTCATCAGGAATGTTCGAAAAGTCGACGCTCCTGCTCCTTGGACACTGCCTGACCGGCTGTGATTTTCCAGCGCCACACTCACTGGAGTTGAGAAGAATGAGAGATGATCTCATTGAAACATACAGGATCCTTAAGGGGCTTGTCAGGGTAAATGCTGAGTGGATGTTTTCTCTTGTAGGAGTCTGGGACCAGAGGGTACAGTGTTAGAATAAAAGAGTCCCAATTTAAGACTGAAATGAAGAGGCATTTCTTCTAGCAGAGGGTTATGAGTCTTTGGAACTCCTGGCCACAGAGGGCTATGGGGCCAGAGTCCTTGCGTATATTTAAGGCTGAAATAGATAAGATTCTTGACCAGTAGGGAAATCAAGGATTACAGGAAAAGGGCAGGAAAGTGGATGTTGGATCCTATTGAATGGCAGTACAGGCGCAAGGGGTTGAATTACCTACTTCTGTTCCTGTCTCTTATGGTCTTATTCTAAAATAAATTATATTGTATGATAGGTGGCCTTTTCATATATTTTGGTGTGTTTTAGCTCCATTGCGCAGCATTTATAACTTGCTGTGTTTTCATTTTAAATTTTCTAATGCAATATTATGTTGAATAAATCTTTACTTAATTATTAACTAATGAACTCTGAGTTTCAGAAATATTTAATTTATCTGACTAAAATTATGCCTTGTTCACAAACAAGTATCTTCTCTCAGCATGGACCACAGGGATTATTTTTCAATCAGCTTCAGAGGAAATCTAAGCAAGTCTATGTGATGTTTGCAAATAAGGCAAGTGAGCACAATGTTCATAACAAGAACGACTCTCAACAGGATTGTTGCACAAAGTATCTGATTGGAAAGAACCTGGATGGAAAATTCATAATTTTTGACATGTTAATTCCTAATATGAGGAATTCCTAATATTCCTAATGAATACTTAAGAACATAAGACCATAAGAAATAGGAGCAGGATTAGGCCATCTGCTCTGTTGACCCTGCTCTGCCATTCAATATGATCATGGCTGATCTTTCCATGGACTCAGCTCCATTTACCCACCCACTCACCATAATCCTTAATTCCGTTACTGTTCAAAAATCTAACTTTGCCTTAAAAGCATTCAATGAGGTAGCGTTAACTGCTTCACTGGGCAGGGAATTCCACAGATTCACAACCCTTTGGGTGAAGAGGTTCCTCCTCAACTCAGTCCTAAGTTTGCTCTCCCTTGCTTTGAGGCTGTGCCCCCTAATTCTAGTTTCATCTGCCAGTGCAAACAACCTCCCTGCTTCTATATTATCTAATTATATATGTTTCTATAAGCTCCCCATTCGTTCTTCTAAATTCCAATGAGTATAGTCCCAGTCTGCACAATCTTTCCTCATAAGCCAAACTCTCAATTCCAGAATCAACCTTGTGAACCTCCTCTGAACCCTTCCAACATCAGTGCTATTTATATGAACAAACACAAAAACAATCACAAAAATCCATGAGCAAACCTTGTATTTTTTTAAATTTTCAGAAGATCAGGAGTGGGGGGAAAGATATATTTATAAATCATATATTATAATTACAGGATTTCTAATTGCCTGCTAAACCACACTGCCACCCATGAATTCTATGTGCTATTTATATAAGATTCCAGAGGTATGTTGCTATTTTAGGTTCTAGGCTGCTGGCAGTTTGATAGAATTTTGTGCTTACTGGCAGAGTTTTTAAGACTACACTGCACAAACTGAAAAGTTATTGTGAAGCACAAAAGCCACTGAAATGTACACTGCTTCAAAAACTTCATCAAAATTAAAATAAGATTAAATATTTTTAGATATTTTCTTTATCATCCTCTTTTTGCTCGACTCCCTTCTCTTAAATTGTTTGACTATAGACATTTGAACAATCAGTTATTGTATTCGGAGGGCGTACAGGAGAGTATTACGGCCTCTGAACCTGTTGCTCCAGGTTCAAGTCCCACTCCAAGACTTGATGGTCACAGAAAGTGAATTGGTAGCATGACCAAACCACGGTATGCTGGCATCACTGGCTTGGCCAGCATTTATTGCTCAACCCTAATTGCCCGGTATCAGTTTCAGTACAGATAAGGGCAACAGTCTCCTTCCCTTAAGGGCAGAAGTGAACCAGATGGGTTTTGACAAAAACAGTTTCATGCTCTTAATTCCAGATATTTTAAAACTGAACTCAAATTGAACAATCTGCAACGGTGGGATTAAAATCTAGCTCCCAGATCATTTGGATTACTAGTCTAAGTAATAATACCACAAGGCCATTGTCTACCTATGAGGATTGGCAATCTGCAAATCCTTCCAATACATCTATGGCGGATGAATCCTCAGCACTGCTCATCATGTTGTAGGAGGTATATGATGGATCTGCCATTATTTGCTCTTCCCTGGATGGGACCCACGGATCTCCTTGGTCTAATGCAGCCAAGGAAAATCACTTGGCAGTCTAGGAAGAGACAAGATGTAGTTTATTACATAACGGCAACTATGCACAAATTACATTCATATGATTGGCATTGATATACAGACTATGATGGTACATTTTACTCCTTTGAACCTGAGCTTTTCTCCACCCTATGTCCAAGTGATGTCATTGCTGTGGGTGGTGCTTAAGGCACTCCTCAGCATTAACCCTTTAAGACCCTCACCCCATTATACAACAAGGAATGGGAAAAACTCCTAGTCATCCAAAACTATGTAGTAGCTGCAGTGGTGTTAGTGATATTGTTGCTAGGCTGTTAATCTTAGGACCCAGCTTCAAATCCTGTCATGGTAGATTGTGGAATTTGAATTTAATAAAAATCTGAAATCAGGAATCTAATGATGACACAAAACCCATTGTCAGGAAAAACCCATCTGGCTCATTAATGTTCTTTCGGGACGTGAACTGCTGTTTTACCTGGTCTGGCCTATGTGAGTCTCCACACACAGAAATGTTGTTGACCTTAACTGCCCATATCCCTTCAATGAATTAAAAAAAACCATGTTTTTGTCACAGGCTGTACTTTATGGCAAGCCTCCTTCTCATTTTGAGGGCCTGCCAGAAGAAGGAGAAGGTTGAATGCAGCTTATAGTGTTTCACATTTTCCTGTAACTTCCCTCTCTTCCTGAATCTCTGAATGAAGTAAACTAGGCCCATAATTATAGTTCATTTTTGATGAACCAACCAAATGACAGAACTGGACAGTTTGACATAATGGTTGAGCCATAACTATGACAAGACCAATGTTGGTAAAAGAATTTGAGCACTCGACTCACTTTCCTACTTCTAAATGAACATTTTTGTTTGTGGAGCTACAGCCTAAACATGTCACAGCATTGTTGAGATTCAGGATGTGGTGGTAGTCTGACTCATTGGAGATCTGACTTGTACCATGGAATACTCAATTGCACATATTTTCTGTGACTCGTTACTTCAATCAGGTCAGTCTTAGTCATATTTTCTGTGGGGGAAGAATGTACAGGTGCATGGGGATTAAATCTTCAACGTGGAGATGGGAAACAGGCAGAAATCCACCTTTAGTGGAAAATCAATTAAACTTAATAATTTTCTGAAGGTTGAAGGTGGGGTAAGAGCAGGTGGGAGATGGTATGGAAGCACAGGGTGAGCCCTTAATTGATGTGGGACCAGGTTTCCTGCCTAATTAAAGCTATTTTGGTTTGGGAACTGAGATAGGCTAGATATAATATGGAACTGGTTTAGACTCCAATAACAGCTGTCACAGGCTAACAGCTCCCTAAATCTATGGAGCTGATTGTGCCAAAGCCTTGGACTACATGAGAGGATGTGAGGTGTAATTGGAGAGCTGGAGGCCTGGCACCAGAGTCAGGTCCTTTCTTCATCAATACCAATCCAGATCCAGTGGAAGAGCTCATGATGGTCAGGAGTATTGTCCTTTCCCTGAGGGTGGCAGAAGGAAGCCATCTTGTTGTGCAGAAGGAGCATCTCTCTGATCAGCATTCTTCCTCAGCCTCCAATACTTCCTTGTCTTTAACATCCTCCGATAAGCACTCTCCTCCTTGGGCTCACCATCCTAAAAATCCATTCTGGATGACCATGTTATGGGGTCAACAGATTACCACCATAATGGTTATTGGAGAACAATCCACATATTTGATACAGGCACTAGAATTGCATCTTTAGAAGTTCAATAGTTGTACTACTATCTCTCCTCAGTGCCTCTTGTCTAGGGGTCTCATAAATATCTAATGTGTCCTTTTTCCCTTGGATCCATGTTTATACTTTGTGAAGATCTGAACCAGCCCGGAGTGCCACAGAGCAGAGGATTCATGTTAACAGCCAGGAAGGTGAGCACACAGGGATGAAAGTCTGTTTGTGATCACAGATTAGTTGGATGATGAGGGAGTGGAAAGTTTCACCTGTGGTGCAATTAATGATGGTAACCAGTCCTGCTGGGTAAGACATCTTTGTCAACAGTACACAACTCTTTGCCTGGAGAATTAAAGTCTATAGCAACATTGGATCTTGGTCATCTTCAAGGACTTCCATCTTCAATAGTAAATCCTGTGTTGAGAGTTTGGCGTCCCTGTCTCTCCTTTCCCCTCTCTTCTCCTGTGCCATCATGCTGCTCAGGATTCCATCCTCCCTGCAAGTGCATTACTCCTTCTCATTAATGGTAGTCATGACTCCATTGCCAGCAACAGCCTATCCTTTGGACCGGTGACTCCTCTGTTGTCCTGAGAGGACTTGTGACTATTCTCTTCAATGATCAAGTGTCAAGTGCCCACTCTCCCTACCACTTGCACAACATGAAGGGCACCTCCTTACCAAATACCAAGGCCCCTTTGCTCTGCTGACCCTGTTATGTGGCTCGGGTGTTATCTCTGAGTAACCAAGGCAGGCTCATCACACTGTACCTTCTTCCTTTTTGGCAGTTCTGCAAGAGGAGAAAGTAAAGACTGCAGCAGATCAGAGTCGCAAGTGTGGTGCTGGAAAAGGACAGCAGGTCAGGCAGCATCCAAGGCACAGGAGAATCAACCATGTTTCGGGCATAAGCCCCCTTCCTGATGAAGGTTTATGCCCTGTGCCTTGGATGCTGCCTGACCTGCTGTGCTTTTCCAGTTCTGCAAATGCAGACCCTGAAACCTGTCCAACCCCTTCAAGGTTCCATGCAAGAAGCTTTTCATATGTTCTTAAAATAATTTAATAGACCTTAATGGGAAGGTGAGCCCGATTGCTCTTGGGCCCTATACCCATCCCAGGGCTGGGAATGACATACTGCAATTGACATGCTGGCCAATGCTATGATATACTGGGTGCCCGTCCTCCACTCTGCTTTTGGGGATCCAAAAGTTCTGACCCTGGTATTTCCTCATTAGAAGGGAAGGGAATTTAGAGGGAGAGTCATTTTAGATCTGCTCTCGAGCACAACTTAGTAGAATTTTTTTCTTTTCAGCTTTAAGTAATGGAGATCAAAGAAAGATAAAGAGAAGACTTTAACTTTAAAGTTATAACATGCATGTGAATTCCTAAGAAAAATAGTCACTTGTTTGTAATATCTTAATGATATATACAGTTGTTACTTATTGTCACTAGTTTTATATTTGTTTGATTTCCTTTTGACCAAACCGGCAGTATTTTTAATCAACAAATAAAACATTAATTTTGAACAGTGACCAACTGATTTATGGCAAATTGTTAAGTGCTGGGCCCCTGCAGGCCTGATTATTGTTTTCCTACTGATTCTATTATGCAAGTCCCAGTGAGCAACTATTGCATGATGTATGTATTCAGATATTTGTAATGCAGTCTTTTTCCTTTACGTGTGACCATTAAATTTATCTGACAATCAATTTCGAGCAATTGTTTCAACACTGAAAAAAGCATTAGAATCATTGTGATTTCTGATCAGATGGAAAAATTGCATTTAACTTCTCCTTATTAAAAATATTTCATTAATAACAAAAATATTACTTTTCTAAATAAAAGCAAGTGAACTCATCTTTCCAATGGCTAGAATCATGTCTGGACAAAATAAAATTGTCTGTTTTTATCCATAGATACTTATTTTAAGGATGTTGTTATTATTAATATTGATGTTTATTTTAAAGTTATATTGATCACATTTGTGCACATGATGTGGATTGTATGTTGCAGAATTGTTTTTGCTTTGACTGAATACATCTGGAAATTAATATATCAATTGTTCTGACTGTCAAATCTGATCTATTAGATAGCCATCAATTTGTGCAATAATTAGCAAGTGAAATGTGCAAAATAGAATAACACAACTTATTTTACAGTAGGTATATTTATTAAACTTTAACTCAAACAATTTTATAGGTGAAATTATAAGGACAAAGCTCTTTTAGGAAATTCGGTGCATTGTTCTGAGGAAAAAAAGCACTCTATAACCAGCCAAAATTTTAATACATACTAGAACTTTTGCTGAAAAAGTATGAATTTCAGATCTCAATAACTGTTTAAACTGAAATATTGTTTACTGCTTATTGTAGTTCTGTATATATCTGAGATCTGCAATTCATCTGATGGCAATTACCACTGGGCACTTAAATCCAAACCCCACTTCATAGACAAGAAGGAGGGAACATGTCTTCAGTGTTGGTTGCCTGTCAGAATGTCCACTCGGAGTCTGTTTTAAATAAAGTGAAATCAAATAACTTTAAGGAATTTATATGATGTTTTCCATCTGCCCATTTGATGATTGTTCCCTACCTCTGATTCAAAAGGGAACTGCACCAGTTCTTAGCTAGGGCAAAGTTCACTTTGTATAAAAGCTAAACATAGTCAATGTGATATCCTGAACTTGTTTTTAATCATATGAATCGGCTATAAAGAAATATTATAGACTATATTTACGGACGTATTCTGTTTATTTTTGTTTGTTACAGGAACTTATATATAGCTGATGGGTGTAGGAAGGCTGTAGAAATAATGCTTCAGGCATCACTAGCATGGGGCAGAATCAGTGACATGACAAGTCTCTAATCTGTCTCTGATTTTGTGAGCTCATCTGATGCAGCACATTGTTTTCTAAGTATCTCCTTGGTGCCATGTTCTCCCCCTGTCAAAAGAATGTGGGTTCATGCCTCACAGTGGATGCAAGCCTGTAAAATGAAGGCTGATACTTGAAGTGTTGTGCTGAGGCAGTCAGTACTATATTGTAGGAGATGCTGCCTTATGGAAAATAATTGAAAATGAAATACTTCCTACCTACTCAGGTAGAAGTAAACATCCTGATTCTGATATGACCAACATTTATCACCTTTCACCAGCAAAATAGATTCATTGTTCATTTACCACATTTTTGTACAACAGTGACGACAATTCAGAAATAATTCACATGAAGCATTTTGAGACACACTGAGAATCTGAATTGTATTCTATAAATTCAAGTTCTTTCAATGCTTTATACCCAAAGCAATTGAAAATTAACGTTCAATTATATTGAACCCAGAAGGAGAAATAGAAAATATTTGACTTTATTTATATTACTTAAAACCTTCAGAAGAACCATATTATTTTTTCTCCTGTCTCAGACACCTAGTTTACCATTAAATCACAAGCTTTCAGAGCATAGTCCCTTCGTCAGGTGAAGTGAGAGAAAAGCACACAGGCACAGAATTTATGTGCAAAGAGGTCAAGGGTAGAGAGATCAGAAGATTAGACAAATGGTGTGAGTAGAATGTCAAATAATAAGTATCTGCAGGTGAATAAAAGTGTCAACAGCTGAATAACAAGTGAAGGGATTAAAGGAGGCAGAGAGATAATTTTTAAAAAATTAAAAATAAGGTTGTGCTAGAGACAAACCAAATGACTGGAATAACGTGATGCGTATAAGAGTCACATGCTGAGGTCTAACGAAAGTAATAAATAATCCAAAACTGTACAAACTAATTAAGGTAGAGCGATCATAACAAGTTATCAAGGTGATGGTGTCAAAATAGGACAGTGAGGAAGATTTTACTGATACAGAATAGTGTGGTGGGGTCACATGTAGAACAACATGACACCAAGATCACAGTTGAGGCCATCTTCATGGGCACGGAATATGGCTATCAGTTTCTGCTCGGCGATTTTGCATTGTTGTATCTCAAAGGCCGCCTTGGAGGACACTTATCCGAAGATCAGAGACTGATTGTCCTTGGCTGCTGAAGTGTTACCCAACTGGGAGGAAACATTCCTGTCTGGTGATTGTTGCCCAGTGTCCATTCGTCTGTTGTCATAATGTCTGCATGGTCTCACTATGCTTCAAAAGGAAGAATCTATCAATTTGCCATAAAAAAATATAAAATCACTTACCTCCACTACCTTCTGGGGCAGAGGGTTACAAAGTCACACAACCCTCAGAGGAAATAATTCCCTTTATTTCTATACTAGTCCAGAACCAGGGGTCATAGTCTAAGGATACAGGTAATTCATTTAAGACTGAGATGAGGAGAAATTTCTTCTACTAGAGAGTGGTGAGCCTATAGAATTCTGCTCCACAGAAAGTGGTTGAGGCTAAAACATTAAATGTTTTCAAAAAGTTAGTTTTGGATTTTAAAAGCTAAAATGATCACTGATCAGCCTGGATAAAGTTGAATGGTACATCAAGGGCTGGATGTTGTGCTCCTGCACCTATTTTCTATGTACCTACATAAATGGGTGACCTCTCATTTAAAACAGAGTCACCTAGTTCTGAACTCACCCACAAGATTAAACATCCTTTCCAAGTTCACTCTGTCAAGGCACTTAGGATCTTATGAACTGCAATCAAATCACCATCTGTACTTCTAAACTCCAGTGAAAACAAATCCACTTTTTGCAATTTTTCCTCAATCCAGTAAACCTCCTATGAACAGCTTCCAACATTTTTATATAAGGAGACCAAAATTGCATGAATTCTGTTTATTGGAACATTTTCAACTCTCTTCAGACCCCTCGTGCTTTTGAATACCAAATCTCCACTTAATCTTATCTCCTCCAAGGAGAATAACCCCAGCTTCTTCAAACTAAACTATTGACGTCCCTCATCTCCAGAATCAATCTCTTTAATCATTTATGTATTTACAAATACATTAAGGACAAAAAGGTAACTAGGGAGAGAATAGGGCCTCTCAAAGATCAGCAAGGCGGCCTTTGTGTGGAACCGCAGAAAATGGAGGAGATACTAAATGAGTATTTTGCATCAGTATTTACTGTGGAAAAAGATATGGAAGGTATAGAATGTGGGGAATTGAATGGCGACATCTTGCCAAAATGTCCAGATTACAGAGGAGGAAGTGCTGGATGTCAAATAGGCCAGATGGGCTGAGAAGTAGCAGATGGAGTTTAATTCAGATAGAAACGAGGTGCTGCATTTTGGGAAAGCAAATCTTAGCAAGACTTATACACTTTTTGGTAAGGTCCTAGGAAGTGTTGCTGAACAAAGAGACTTTGGAGTGCAGGTTCATAGCTCCTTGAAAGTGGAATCACAGGTAGATAGGATAGTGAGGAAGGCATTTGGTATGCTTTCCTTTATTGGTCAGAGTATTGAGTACAGGAGTTGGGAGGTCATGTTGTGGCTGTACAGGACATTGGTTAGGCCACTGTTGGAATATTGCGTGCAATTCTGGTCTCCTTCCTATCGGAAAGATGTTGTGAAACTTGAAAGGATTCAGAAAAGATTTACAAGGATGTTGCCAGGGATTGAGGATTTGAGCTATAGGGAGATGCTGAACAGGCTGGGGCTGTTTTCCCTGGAGCGTCATAGGCTGAGGGGAGACCTTAGAGAGGTTTACAAAATTATGAGGGGCATGGATAGGGTAAATAGGCAAAGTTTTTTCCCTGGAGTCGGGGAGTCCAGCGCTAGAGGGCATAGGTTTAGGGTGAGAGGGGAAAGATATAAAAGAGTCCTAAGGGGCAACGTTTTCACACAGAGGGTGGCATGGGTATGGAATGAGCTGCCAGTGGATGTGGTGGAGGCTGGTACAATTGCAACATTTAAGAGGCATTTGGATGGATACATGAATAGGAAGGGTTTGGAGGGATATGGGCCGGGTGCTGGCAGGTGGGACTAGATTGGGTTGGGATATCTGGTGGGCATGGACGGGTTGGATCGAAGGGTCTGTTTCCATGCTGTACATCTCTATGACTCTATTTATGCTCCTTCTCTAAGGCCTTTATCTCCTGTCTGAACTGTGGTTATCAGAAATGGACACAGTTGAATTGAACTTAAGGAAGCCCCTATTTATAAATCCCAGGATCTTTTAAATTTTATTGTGCATTTTCTCAACATGCCATACCATATTAAGTAATTTGACAATAGACAATAGGTGCAGGAGTAGGCCATTCTGCCCTTCGAGCCTGCACCACCATTCAATATGATCATGGCTAATCATCCTTAATCAGTATCCTGTTCCTGCCTTATTTGTGCACATTTATGGGAATTCCCACTTCATCTGCACCTTCTTTAGAAATGTACCTCTCGTTTTCTATTTTCTCTCCCCATTCTTCCTGCCAAAACTAATTACTTCACACAAAGCTGCATTAAATTTGATGCTTTACCTGTCTGCCTCGTCCACTTGTCTATCTGTGTCCTCTTGAGGCTATAGTTATCTTCCTTACTATTCATGATACTTCCAAGCTTTGCATCATCTACAAATTTTGAATTTGTGCCCTGCTTAACCAAGTTTGGATCATTAACATATATGAAGAAAACCAGAGATTCTTAACACCAAACCCTAAGGAACACCACAACATATCTTCAGTACACAATCTCTGTTGTGTGATCACCGAGTGGAATAATGTCTATTTCATAAAACATTCTCTCCCTGACTGCTGTGCAGCATAACTGGTTGGCTCTCGAATTGTGTGACTATCAACTCAGAATGTGATTTATACATATGAACTTACATTGCATTTACATTCCACGTTGTGCATACTGCAGATAATTGCTCCAGATTCTCACCCTTCAGCACCAATTTCAGTATTCCTCTGAACAATATTTTTACACTGTTGTTTGTTAAATTATTCCTATTTACTCACTCAGGTATATTATTTTTACTTAACATTTTATTAAAGCTTCTTTCATTAATTTATAGTTCTTACCTTTTAAGAGTTTAGTAGAGTTCAGAAGAAGAGGGTGACTCACCTGCTAGCATCCAAAAAATGGTAACTACATCTCATACCAATACGTACTCTATGATTCATCGCCTCTTCCTGTGTACACCTAGTCTGAAATTATTTGAAAAAGAAAACAGGTCACTCACCTATCAACTCTAAATGGTAGTGACACTGTATTTCAAACATCTGGTCAATGTTTTGCAAGTGTCACTGTATCCTCATCAGCAAAGTTATAATTTCTGTCCTAGCTAATATCCAATAAATCCCTGCCCTGACAGCATTACTTCCAAAATTCTTTGATTGTTATTTTCAAATGCCCCAGTGAATACGTTGTTGCTGTAAGTTCCATGAATCAGAAAATCCAGCATTCACCCTCCATTCCTCTGGCTCTGATTTAACATGCATTCCCTCTCTTTTTGTGATACTAAAACGTCGGTTGATTGTTGGATTTCATTCCCGATCCTCTCTGAATTGATACACCTCTTTTCACCATGAAAACCTAAAATCTTCTATACTCTTTGCTTGTTTCTGAGTTCAAATTTTACTGTACTTCAACTGCATATCGATAGCTCACAAAATGTTGAAATATCTCATTTTTGTTATGCTAAGAAAAAACATTCAGCTAAGCATTGCAAATCCTTGTCAAGAACCCCATTCTTTTTCTGCTAAATTGAACAATTTTAAATACATCACAGAACAGCATTCAGTC
Source organism: Chiloscyllium plagiosum (assembly GCF_004010195.1). NCBI lineage: Eukaryota > Metazoa > Chordata > Chondrichthyes > Orectolobiformes > Hemiscylliidae > Chiloscyllium > Chiloscyllium plagiosum. The sequence goes on along the minus strand of NC_057712.1, from coordinate 18,630,527 downwards.
ACTCTCTTTTTTTCAGAAGAATCTAGTGCCACAAAGCTGCACAATGAACTGATTTACTGATTCGTCGCTGCATGTTCCTGCCAAACTTTTTAATGTCTGGCAACTTCATTCTTAGACTGATGCTGTGGCTGCCAGGAGTGATGTTATTATCCACAACTCAGAATTTTTATTAAGTTCATTATTGAGAAAATGCACTCACACTAAGACTCAGTGATACAGTTCGTTATAGGAATAAACCCCACAACCCAGGATCCAAACTTCTCTCATTAGGGTGATGGTACTAAAAAAAATGTTGAAATTCTCAGTACCAAGACCTATACATAATTAAACTGCGTACAGACTCATTAAAAACAAAATTCTGCAAGGTGACTGGTAAAGGTGAGGAACATCTAGAAACTTCAAGAAATTCAGCAATTTAAGTAGAATACTATGTCGTTTAGCATTTCATAACTTCCTGAAGACTGGAACATTACCTCAATATTCATAAAAAGTGAGAGAGATGAATCAGGAAATTATTATTGTTGCAGGGAATAAATCTCAAAACTCTATCTAGAACTTTATGCACATGAATGCAAAAGTGAAAAAAAATTAAAAGACAAAAATGGCTTGCATGGCTAAAAACTGCCTTGAGAATCTAAAGGATGATATGATAAATGAAAAGGTGCATCTGAAAAATAATAGTTATTTGGAGTTTTGAGAGAGGTTTATTTTGGATTTCTGGTATTCATTCAATTTAGGTACTTATTGTATTCTAACTCTAGCAAACGCACTGGATATCTTGAGAAACATCAAAAGCACACAGAGACCACGTCCAGGCAGCAGAAAGTGACCACTGCTTGCTCCTTCAAGCAATTCATTTATTTGACACTTCAAACACCACCTGCCCTATAATGCAGTAGTCTGCAGACTGCACATGAAAATGTTTGAGCATCATCAAAAAATGTGTTCAGTTGACTAAAGTATAGGAGACGGGTGACATTCAACAGAGTCTGGACAAATAAAGAAAAATACATTTTACGTTGATGTAAATTGGTACAAGAAGAATAAAAAATACATATGAAATGCAAAAATATTTTAGTTATTCTAATACATTGTGGAAAGGGCAATCACACTGGGACACATGTTCAAATAAATAATGAGCCAGGTTTTGCAGTGGAAGGAAGGATATGCATTGCTGACCCAAACGATTGCTGCCAAGAACAGTCCAGCAATTTGGCATGGACTTCTCTTTTCCTAATAAAGTTTAAATCTGGCACCAGGTCAACAGAATTTCAAGGCATTAGATGCAATTGAGTCAGCAAACAGTATAATCAGCTGATAACATAACAGTATTCTCAAAGACAACAAACAAAGAAGAAAAATCCCTCATTTTTCACTTAAAATTTCAGATAGTGAAATTAATGAGATTGGATTTAGATAGAAGCTAAAATATCAATACAACTAAATGTATTTCTATTAATGTAAATTACCCAATAATGGAAAAACCTAACACTTCATAAATATAAAATTAAATTTCCAGGAACAGTGAGGGTATTTAGGAGTAATTGTGAAATTACAGCACCATTAAAAATCTTGCTAAAGCTCAGTCAACAAGATGCAATGTCTCCAAAAGCTTTTACACTAAAATTAACAGCCCAAGAATGAAAGTTGTAACCATTTCATGGATTTTTTTTCCATTTTACTCAGTCTAAAGGTGAAGCAACAGTGCAACCTGTGAGAAATGTAGAATCCTGGCAATCAACTTTTGGACTGTAATATTCCTTGTTATTATGACCACAACATCAAGGCAATTCATTTTTCAGAAAATTTGTAAATGTGAGGATATAAATATGTAACTAGTTGCTAGTGAGACTTGAGATTAATCACATTTATTTTTCCAATATAAAAGTGGAACTATTGGCAGATTCATTAATCTTATGTTGATTGTCATAAAAATGGATTATAGTCCTGAATTACAAATACATTGAGTACAAAACGTGTTTTTTAAATACATACACACCAAAGGATGGCTAAGAATGTAAATTCAGTAGCTGTCTAATATCCTTGTGCGGACTGTATTGAGTCCCAAGAGGATTCATTGAATGCTGCACCTGAAGAGTGCCAAAGAAAATTCAAACAGCAACATTTCAAAGGGAGAGATGCCATTTAAAAAAAACTGAAATGTAATCTCCTTTGTGTTGTGTCCCAGACTGCAGACATGATATGAATTAAAAGGAAGGTAAATGTGAGCATAGATAATGTAGTTCGTGGTTCAAGTTCCACAGTCCTAAAGTGTACTGTGAAAGGGTATAGCTTAAAAATTCCACCAGATGCCCCCACGTGTGCACAGTAAATGAAATAAGGTCTTATTGTTGAAGAGAAGTCAAGGCATCGATGCCACTGTTTAAGGGAATTGGACAAGCTCCTTTCAGCTAAGTGTAGAACGAAAAATCTTTAAAATATCATTCAATAGACATCAGTGTTATTGGAGTCATCTGCCTGCAACACTTCACAATGGACCCACCTCTCATCTCTAATCTGTGTGTTTTATTATTTCTTCTACCGTTTTAGCAGCTAATAAGTTCAAGAAATCCTGGCTAAATTGCTTCTTTTTAAAACACATATGCATATATTTGGTATGGAAAAAGTTGTCCACAAGGGAAAAGATCTTTTATAATAGTTGCACCTCCTCTGCAACTAACCAGAGGAGGTGTTGAGTAAGGAAGAGGAGTCAGGTCATCCCTCCTTAGTCAGGAGAATAATAATTTGGCGATATTCAATCTAGACTCATAACAAATTGGGGGCCTTCACCAGGGGATTGGTCACAACATGATAAGTCCTCTGAAAATAATGCTTGAATAACCTCCGTCCAGACATAAGTACGGGCATTGATGATTAAATATTCCAGGGCAAGAACATAATACGTCACTCCTGTACTGCTAGGACTATGAAATGTGTATAACTGGGCCATGGTTGGATAATGCAGGCTTCCACAATATACCAGTATACCAGTATTTTAAGAAATTTTGAAGACAAAATAAAATGTATTTGGAGTAAAGAAAGCAGTTAGAAAATTGAAGCAGACAAGATTATCAACAATGAAATTCAATCTTGCACTTACTTAATGTCTACATACTCAGGCGAGGACTTAATGGAATCTGCAAAGTGCAAAATATGCCATGAAGGGTGATTGAATTTAATAAGAGATGAAATTTTGTTTTCCTGCAGGGGAATTGAAATACAGGGATTAAATCAGCGGTGTGTGTGTTTTGGCATGTTTAATTTCATGTTGTCTTGTGGCGAATTCCCACTTCTAATACATTTATGTGCAATGAACACTCATTGGCTCTTTGATCAAGGTCCCATTGTGCTATGAGATAATCTTCTTCCCTACACCACTTATTTTGGTGTCATCTGTAAACTTACTAACCAGACCATATATATTCACATTCAAATTATTTCCATAAATGATGAAAAGCAGTGGACCCAGCACTGATCCTTGTGGCACACAGCTGATCGCAGGCCTCAGGTCGAAAAAGCAACCATCTACCACCAACCTCTGTCTCCCACCTTCAAGCCAATTTTGTATCCATTTGGCCAGCTCCCTCTGGATCCCATGTGATCTAACCTGACTAACCAGTCTACCCTGCAGAACCTTGTCAAATGCTCTGCTGAAGTCCACATAGACAATGTCTACCACTCTGCCTTCATCAATCTTCTTGGTCACCTCTTCAAAAAACTCAATCAATTTTCTATGATTTCCCATACACAAAGCCATGTTGACTATCCCAAATCAGTCCTTGCCTTCCAAATCCTGTCCCATAAAATCCCCTCCAACAACTTACCCACGACTGACATAAGGCTCACAGGTCGATAGTTCCCTGGCTTTTCCTTACAGCCTTTCTTAAGTAATAGCATCACATTAGTCAACATCCAGTCTTCTGGCACCTCACCCATGGCTGTTGTTGATGCAAATATCTGAGCAAGGAGCTCAGCAACTCTTCCCTAGCCTCCCACAAAGTTCTGATGCTTGTTCCTTTTTCACATAAATGCACAGGGGAAAAAGTTGCATATGCACCTAATTCCTCTTGTCTTTGTATAATATATAATAATTAGCATGTATTCTTCCACATCTTAGTAGGGGGCCTTACCGGAGTTGAAACAGAACTCGTACTCTACATTTTATCCTTTATCCCAAATTATTTCCGCGACCTCCCATTTTTCCATCTTTCAGTCTGACTCCAGTTTTATCTCTTAGTTAAACTGATTACCTACAAGCTCCCAAAAAATCAATCCACAACCTAATTGAGCACTGATCATTGTAGTGTTCAAATGATAGAGATTAAGGTAGCAATTTATAGAAATGATCTCAAAAATACTAAACCATCTTGCCTTGTCTCCAGCATAGGTTTAGACGTTTGAACCTAATTAACATTTTCCAGCCCTTCTGTCTTAAAAATATAGCCTTTTGAGCAGAGTTTATCTCAATAGTGCTATGTATAAAATCTTATTTTTAACATTTGTTACACCAATGATGCCCTGAACATTTAGTCAGAACTGCCAACCTCATAGCGTGGAATTAAACCAGTGACGTTCTAACTTGTATGACTCAGTTACATCCTGCTTCTACTACAGGATAAATTTATAAAGCTGAAATGCCTCATGAATTTGACGCTGATGGCACTAGTACTGTAATAAAATACTGCAGCAATGTTTTAATGATCTTTAACTGAACTGATAACCTGTACCATTGATTACAATAAATAGCATTAGACTTTCAATAAATCAAATACTAAATGGATAAATTGACTGAACCATCAGGGAGCATTTATCCAATTTCTATTTTTATCTTAAAAAATTTAAAGGATTCTGATTATGTGCAGAGGATAGTAATGTATAAGTATGTTAACAATGTTAATCACAATGTTCATTTCCAGCTTCAATTAATTTAATAAATCATAGCAGATCACAATTATTTTTGTATGATCAACTTTAGAATTCACAGGCACTGAAATTATCCCCAATACAAAACAGCTTTTTGACACTCATTCAACAGTTTATGCTTTATTTTCCAAACAAAAGATCAAATCTATGCTTACAAGTTCTTGTAAATTTTGTCTGACAACTTAACTTTGGTCCCAATGTTCACAGAATGATACAGCATGGAAGGTAGGCTCTTGGCCCATTAATCTGTTTTGGCACTGTGCTAGCCTGGATCAATTAATTCCATTCGCCTGTTCATTTCCCCATACAGCTGTATTTTTTTCTGCTGAAGTATTTATCAGGTGTCCTGTTGAATGTCCCTGTAAAATCTGTTCCCATCATCTTCTCTGGCAGTGCATTCCAGGTCATAACAATGCCAATAACATTAAATATATGTCACCTAGTTACTGAACCTTAAGAAACATAAAACTAGGGACATAAAAAGATGTATGACACATAGGGAGGCTATTCTGTGGTTGTTTATGTCAATTAAAAGAGCTATCCGGCCTGATCCTACCTTCTAGCAATTTAAATGATTTTTCCTTATTTAATGTTTCAAAACCATTAATGATTTTGAACAAATGCAATGTGCAGTACATTCCCTCTCATTAGCAGTGACAGGGGTAGACAGCTGTCAGAACTTATCTTCCCTACAATTAATTGCATTACCATACTTCAGATTTTAACAAGCATTTCCATGTACTTTGAATGAAAGTTCATTTCATTCTCTCTTTTTTCTCCTCCCCAATTTTCTGTCCTCTACACAGAACCATGCCCATATTACTCCTAAGCAACCATGATCTCTGCACTTCCCTTAACACGAGATGATGGTCTCATATTGATCCTGCTGCTATGCAGATGATAAAACATTGTGGACCATGAAAAGTTTTATTCCTAGCCTCCAGAGCTTGTTGGACAATTTAGGTTATTTACCAATGTCCCAAATTTCTCATTGCTCTTGCCACACTGTTGTATGCTTGTACTTCCAGCAAGTTGGAATGCCAGACAAGAATTTTGAGGAGCAAAGTGCAAGTAAAACAAGTTGATGGCTCCTACTCAAATATGAATCAGCTCATTTTCACACTCATTTGCAACACAGAAGCAATTCAATAGCAAGAATCTATTTTGTAAGACAATGGATTTCAATTGAGTTGAGCATCACCGGGCTTAGCTCAAAAGCCCACTTGATATTGCAGTGTCAGCTGCACATGCTTCATAGGAAGATAAAGAGGCTCAGAAAATGGCTGTTTCATTGGCCATTGTTTTCTCTGGACCCTCAAAACTGCTAGTTAAGCTTTCTGCTTCTGCTCAGCTCTTATGAGTACTTCCAGTGAGCTACCAGAGTTTACGGATATCAGTGACTACGGATATCAGTGACTGCGTCTGCCTTGTCAATGTCCACTATCTTCATTTCTTGTTTACAGGTGTCTTTGCAGTAGAGGTCACCAGGAGGTTGTGACAAATTCACCACAGAGAAGGCTTTTGGTTTTACAGCAATCATCCATCAAAAAAATGCTGAGCAATGAGTGTATGTTGGTGGATCCCTCACAGCGCAGGGATCCGGGTTCAATTCCAGCCTTGGGTAGCTGTCTGTGTGGAGTTTGGATATTCTCCCTGTGTCTGTATGGGTTTCTGCCAGGTGTTCTGTTTTCCTTCCACAGTCCAAAAAATGTGCAGGTTAAGTGGATTGGCCATAGTAAATGCGGGGTTACGAGGATAGGGTAGGGCAGTGGGCATGGGGTCTTTGGACAATTGGTGCAGACTTGATGGGCCCAATGGCCTCTATCTGCACTGTAAGGACTCTATGAACTGAACATAGAGCTCACCAATATTTCTGAATTAGTATCATCTGACAGGGCCAGTTCACCAAAGATGTATCTGAAACAGCGAAGATAAGAGCTGTTTATCTTTTTTTCTTCTGCCTAGCATATGTTGTCCAGCTCTAAACACTACGGAGGGGTACACTGAGATGCAGGCTGGGTAAACATGCATTTTGGTATTCATGGCCATGTTACTGTCGTTCCACACACTGTCACTCATCATAGCTAATATAGCCACAATTTTTGTAATGTGTGTGTTGATTTCAACAAAAACTGACAGATATATGAAGCTATTAACAACCTTCAGTGTCATGTCGTCAATGCTGACAGTAATATGGCAATAGTTTGGATCATGCTATTTTTCTTTCTGACGCCAAATGAAGCACTATACAGGTCTGACAAAGTCTGTCCATTTTCCATTGAAGGTGTTGCACTTGTGGAATGCCATTGTATCATTATCAGCATACAGCAACGCTTTTATAAGGCTTGGCACATCTTTTTCTAGAATCTCAAGAGAGTAAGTAAAGTTGAACAGGTTCTCATCAGTTCTGGTAGATAATCAGACATATGCTGTGCTTGACCTGAAGGCATACGATATCAGCAAAAAGATGTCTGTGCCGAAGAGAGTCAGTGCAAGAACATAATCTGTCTTGACCTCACTGTGGAACTCAAGGGTTTTGATATTGCTATTATACCTGATCTTGCCCATCATGTTGGTGTGTAAAGGAGAGACCTCACTTAGCCTTTAGCTAACAGACAATTTTCCTTTAATGTCTATATTATGACATTACTATTGATTCGCATTTCAATGCAAGTCTCTAACTTCACAAACATAGGGAGTCTGGATGTTACACAATGCTTCCAGAATACAATTCATCTGACTTGGAAGACTGGGAGGACTTTTGACTCAGAACGGTTGATTGTGACTTTGATGCTGATCTTGATTATTCTATGAACCATTTTTCTGCGGGAGAATCTTTAATTTTGGATGTCCTTTGAAGCGGATGGCATTCCTACTGAATCCAAATGTCAGGCCATTGCCTCATTTGAGTATCCTTGATTTCCCTAATTTCCTTTGCATGTGAACTCTTCCTTGCTAACTCACATAATTGTCCCATAACTTTTAATCTCGGGAATGTTCATCATGGAGTATAGCTGCTTTGTTGGTGCAATTTTTTTCCTTGCTCAGTCCTATATTTTTAGACAAACCAATTGCTTTGTGAATTCAGTGGGTACTCTTTTCTTTTATAATTTCTTGAACTTTCAGACCATACCATTTCTTCTTTTGAACCATATTGTCAATGTGTGGACATTGCTCTGGCTTCCATACTATAGCATGCAGTTGGTATTCATTCTGGTCAAGCAAACCTTTCCCCTCTATCTACCGATATGTCTGAGCTGGAGCATACAAGCTCTCTACTTCAACTTCTCAATTTGTATGGATGGCTTCATTTGCCCTCTGTAGTTGTCCTGCTGATAAACTAGCTGCTTTCCCATCCTTAGTCATGATGCTGGAGGATTGTTGCTCTCTCAACATTTTATTTGTCACTGGCATTGACACTTGCCCCGTCTTAACGTGTTCAGCAGACTGCTCTGTCATCTCAACAACTTCAGTCAAAGATTCATCAGTTAGCTCAAGTGAGGTGCACTGCTCATTCTTGTTCTCACTGTTTGTTTCTTTTGGATTTTCTTTTCAGACTGTCTTCAGTGACAAAAGGGGTGTTTCTCAGGCCTGACAACACTGTGCAATTGTTGGTTTCACAATGAGTTATAAGATGTTCATTGTCTTTTCAGACCTCTGGCTGACACAACGCTGACTGAGCATTGGTACACTTGGCAATATCTATTGTTTCCAGTGTATTTTTTTCCCCGATGTATCTCCCCAAGGAGAGGCTGGATCTAGCTTTCTGTTGTATACGAGTAAGTCAGCTTTGGTTTCAAAATTCTGTCTTTCCTTAAAGTTGGACCTTTTGTCCTGGTCATCCTTCAATACAATACACTTCAGACTGTCCATTCCTATAAAGTGAATGCTGGTTTATTGAGATAAGATTCGCCTTCTCACATGATCTGTACGTATTTGTGGTCTCTCCTTCCATTACAATTAGAATAGCTTTTCCACAAAGTTAAATCTGACAAATAGAATTAAGGAAAATCCAAAGGGTTTTTACATATACATTAAGGACAAAAGGGTAACAAGGGAGAGAATAGGGCCCCAAAAAATATGTATGGTGGCCTTTGTATAGAGCCGCAGAAAATGGGGGAGTTACTAAAGGAGTATTTTGCATCAGTATATACTGTGGAAAAGGATATGGAAGATATAGAAAATAGCAAAATAGTTGGTGACACCTTGCAAAATGTCCATATTACAGAGGAGAAAGTGCTGGATGTCTTGAAACGCATAAAGGTGGATAAATCC
>NC_057712.1:18549698-18620829 GCF_004010195.1 Chiloscyllium plagiosum | reverse complement strand
GCCTCCAAAACTCCAGGGAAAACAGCCCCAGCTATTAAATCTCTCCCTAATAACTCAAACTCTCCAACCCTGGCAACATCCTTGTAAATCTTTTCTGAACCCTTTCAAGTTTCACAACATCCTTCCAATAGGAAGGTGACCAGAATTGCATGCAATATTCCAAAAGTGGCCTAACTAGTATCCTGTACAGCCGCAGCATGACCTCCCAAATCCTATACTCAATGCTCTGACCAATAAAAGTATACCAAATGCTTCTTCACTATCCTATCGACCTGTGACTCCACTTTCAAGGATCCATAACCTGCACTCCAAGATCTCTTTGTTCAGCAACACTCCCTAGGACCTTACCATTAATTGTAGAAGTCCTGCTAAGATTTGCTTTCCCGAAATGCAGAACCTCACATTTATCTAAATTAAACTCCATCTGCCACTCTTCAGCCCATTGGCCCATCGGATTTAGATCCCGTTGTGCTCTGAGGTAACTTTCTTCACTGTCCACTACACCTCCAATTTTGGTGTCATCTGCAAACTTACTAACTATACCACCTATGTTCACATCCAAATCATTTATATAAATGACGAAAAGTAATGGACCCAACACTGATCCTTGTGGCACACCACTGGTCATAGGCCCCCAGTCTGAAAAGCAACCCACCACCATACCCTCTGTCTTCTACCACCGAGCCAGTTCTATATCCAAATGGCTAGTTCTCCCTGTATTCCCTGAGATCTAACCTTGCTAACCAGTCTCCCATGAGGAACCTAATTTCAAAATATATTCTGCTTGGTCCATATTTGATTTTAAATCTATTTGAATGCTTTAGTTCTCATTCTTCTCAACACTGTTATTTATGCCTTTATTCTAAAGTTAGTTTAAATTTATTGCTTCTCAATGCTGTTGCGATCTGCCTTCAAGCTTGTATTTTGCATTAAATAAAAGTTCTTTTTAAAAAAAATAATTGCCCTAAAATGTCTTCAGACTTTTAAACTTATTATAGTATATATTGATACATATGTATTCTAGCATGTATGTATTACTGTATAGTATTCTTCCAATAAAATTTAAGTTCAATTGACTAGCTATATTTTATTGGCTATTTCTCAAAAATTCAAATTCCACTAAATAACAATATTGTACCTGTGTTGCTTCCGTGGGATTTCTGATTTTTTTACTAAATTAATTGTTGATTTTCTGGTATATTGCAGCCAAATAGTTTCTGCTTCCCGCAAGTAAAATGGATCTTTCTCTGCATTTCAATGTCCAACACACAAAATAAATGCACTTGCACAATTTTTTAAAAAATTCTTTGCTTGCAACTTTAATAAGTTGTTTCACTGAAATCAGTTTAACTGTGCCAATCTTCGAATAGTCTTAAAATTGTTCAAACGTTCTTCCACTGCTAAATTTTTCCATGAATTCTTCTAAAATGTTTCCTGCTATGGCTTTAGTTATAGTTTGCAGTCATTTGCTACTATGTACATGGCATAAATTATTTTCTGATCCTTACTTAGTTCTGATTTGTGATGGCAACAATGCTAGTTTTGACATGTGCAAACTTTCTTTTCATTCCATTTCCTTCCATGCTTGGTTTTTGCAGCAGATTGGAAACTTTTTTTCCCATATTCTTTCATAGATCTCTTTTTTTACTTCTTGAGCCTTTAATCGTTTCCTACACAGCCTCCTCCTCTAAGATCTTTGCCTCTTCCCTGTCGCCAGCTTTGACTCTTTTCCTATGCCAGAAGATTTTCCCTGGACCTCTTACCACTTTGAAGTGAAGGAGATGAAGGTCTTCTTTCAGACTGTTTTCACCATACACTCCAGCTCCCACTTTTGCTGATTGTTATCAGTTGTCACATTAAAAGCAGTAATGTTCCGAAAGTGGCAAACTCACTAGTCTCAATAATATTTGTTTTCTTTTGGGAACAAATGGAATTTGAGTCCGCATGATCTCACCATGTCCTAACTCTTGATTTTAAACTATTGGTAGCTTTCAGTTGAGCTAGTCCATTGCCATTAATTGTCATTTTTTATGCTGAATCCAAAGCCTGTCTAAGTATCAATGGTAGAATATGCTACTAAAGTCTTAACAGGAGGCACTTGTAATACCTAATAATGCAGTTATTTGTTTCAATTGATACAAGTTTATTGCTTTTCCAAATGTTTTGACAAATGGTTTCAAGCAGTATATATTAAATACTGACTAAGACTCATTTGTCTATCACTATGGTGTAACACTTACTTGAGAAAAATAGCTGAGTTTGTTCTTCTTTAAAGCAGTGAAAGTAAGGAAATCATATCAGATGTGTGCACAATTTAGCAGAATTCAAAGTAAATAAGGAGTTGTTGTTTCTGGTGGCATGAAGGAACGTTGACCAGAGGACAAACATTTAAAGTAACTGACAAAAGAATCGGGAGGCAAAATGAGGAGGAAAAGTGAGTTATGATAGGATGTAAAGTGTTTCCTGAAACATTAGTAGATACAACCTCACAGTGCCAGGGGCCCGGGTTCAATTCCCGCCTCGGGCAACTGCATGTGTAGAGTTTGCATGTTCTCCCCATGACTGTGTGGGTTTCCTCCGGTGCTCCTGGCCATACTAAATTGTCCATAGTATTAGGTGAATTAGTCAGGGATAAATGTAGGAGAATGGGTCTGGGTGGATTGCTCTTCAAAGGATTGGTGTGGACTTGTTGGGCGGAAGGGCCAGTTTCCACATTGCAGGGAATCTAATCTAATCTCGAAAAAACAGCTTTCAAAGGGGAATAAGACAAGACTCAGAAAGAGGAGTGGGACCAATTGGCACAGTAATATTCCTTTGACAATTCAAAGAGGTAACACCGAATTAACCGACAATCACTACACTTAGAGTCATAGAGATGTACAGCATGTAAGCAGACCCTTGCCCAACTCGTCCATGCATACGAGATATCCCAACCTAATCTAGTCCCACTTGCCAGCACCCAGGCCATATTTCTCCAAACCCTTTCTATTCACATACCCATCCAGATGCTTTTAAATGTTGCAATTGTACTAGCCTCCACCACTTCCTCTGGCAGCCCATTCCATCCACATACCATCCTCAGCATAAAAAGATGACCCTTGGGTCACTTTTATATCTTTCCCCTCTCACCCTAAACCTATACCCTCTAGTTCTGGACTCCCCCACACCAGGGAAAAGACTTTGTCTATTTACCCTATCCATGCCCCTCATGATTTTATAAACCTCTATAAGGTCACCCCTCAGCCTCCGATGCTTCAGGAAACACAGCCTCAGCCTATTCAACCTCTCCCTATAGGTCAAATCCTCCAATCCTGGCAACATCCTTGTAAATCTTTTCTGAACCCTTTCAGGTTTTAGAACATCCTCCCGATAGAAAGGAGACCAGAATTGCATGCAATATTCCAAACGATGTCCTGTACAGCTGCAACATGACCTCCTAGCTCTTGTACTCAATACTCTGACCAATAAAGGAAAGCATACCAAACACCTTCTTCATTATCCTATTTACATGCGACTCTACTTTCAAGGAGCTATGAACCTACACTCCAAGGTTTCTTTGTTCAGCAACACTCCCTAGAACCTTACCATTAAGTGTGTAAGTCCTGCTAAGATTTGCTTTCCCAAAGTGCAGCACCTTGCACTTATCTAAATTACACTCCATCTGCCACTCTTCAGCCCATTGGCCCATCGGAACAAGATCCCATTGTAATCTGAGGTAACCTTCTTCACTGTCCACTTCACCTCCAATTTTTGTGTCATCTGCAAACTTACTATCTCTTATGCTCACATCCAAATCATTTATATAAATGAAGAAAAGTGTTGGACCCAGCACCTTGTTCCAGGTATTTCATACTCCACCTACCCTCTAGTCACTGGATTTGCAATGGTGAGCCAGTACCACTGGAAGTTGTGATCCAGTGTCCTGGTGCATATGATTCCTTCTTTACGCTCAGGATCTCCTTTGCAATTTATGGCTCACTGCATTGCTGGCCCTGGATCAGCAACCCGCTTCTCATTTTCCACAGAGGAGTATAGGTAGCTTAATATTGCCTCTCTCTAATTACCCTCATCAGCAACCATTGCTTCTTGCTTCATAGCAAAGGTAAAATTAACATAAACTGGTTAGGCATAATTACAACTACAATATTAGGAATCAGGTCTATCTCGATTTGGACTTCACGTAAGACTATTTTGCTACCCAAAAGCTGTAATATCGTCAGGTTGGGCGGTGTAAATGCAACTTCGACTTTAACTCTTTCAGAACCATTCTTTCATAAACATTCTATCTCCTCAAAGTCTGGCTTGCTCACCTTCAGATCTGCTTTTGTCACCCATCTCCTTCAAAAACTTATGATCTCTCTTGTCCATGTACCACTGTCTCAATGCTGTTCGATTCCACCCCAGGACAGTTGCACATTCTCACCGTGTCTGCGTGAGCTTCTTCTGATGTTCCAGTTTCCTCCCACAGTCCAAACATGCACAGATTTGGTGGTCTGGCCATGCTAAATTGCCCATAGTGTCCAGGGACACGCAGGGTAGGTGAGTTAGCCATGGGAACTGCAGGATGACAGGGATGGTGTCTACGTCTCTTTGGAAGCTCGGTGTAGATTCGATGGACTGAATAGCCTGCTTCAACACTGTAGGGATTCTATGCAAACTATCACAACATCTTCCACCTCTCACTTTTCTCTGAGCCTGCTGTCAGTGCTAATTGTTTTGGTTGGCTGTCCCAATACTTCATTATGTGGTTCCATATTAAGTTTTGTTTGAACAATTGTTTTGAAGCTTCTTGATGCATTTCACTACATTGAAGTCATTAATCAAATGCAAATTGTTTATAATTATAAGCAAGATTTTCAAAACTTTTCAGCAAGAATGAACTCCCTAACTTCCTTTTAAACAGTGCTGTAGCCAAGCACTTGAAAGTTATCCAATTAGTCCCGTCCTCCTATATTTTTCCCGAAACTAATAACTATTTTTAAAAGTCATTGTTGATACGCTTCTATTATCCTTTTCAGGGTTTTTAAAGCGTTGATTTTTAAAACTGTATCCTCATTTCCCCCTTTGCTTTTCTTTACCCTCATTCTTTGTTTTATGATTAAAGAAACGGGTTCTCCTTCAAAATTTACTTGAATTACTCGATAGTCCAGCATCTCGGTTTAACACCTCATGAGAAGGATGATACCTCTCACAAGGCAATAATTCTTCAGCATTCCAATGTCAATGCGCGGACACCAATAAACCGCACAGCTCGTATGTTGGAATCACTTCTCACAAACGTTCATACCACACACAATTATCGAGTGCTCCAGGCCAGGTGATTAAGGTATTCAGTGGCACATTGCAACATATCCTTATAAGTACTTGACATATCAAAAATGCACCAATCAGGTGTTGCAATTTCCTATTATTTTGAAGTGTGTCTAACATTACCAACGATGCGTAGTGAGGGCGTCAGCAGTTCTGAGATCCAGCATCGAATAATTCACCTATAAGGTCACCCATGACGAAGTGACTTAGGTGTGTGGGAAAAAAAAATCTGAACCGACGAGAATATCTCCCAAATTCTGGCACCTAAAAGAATCCAATATTGCGGCAAAATTAAAACAACAAAAGCTGAACGCTCTGATCATTTTGCCTTACAATGATTATTAACAATAGTTGGTCTTCCACTGGAAGTGATAGACTGCAAACTAATCCCATTCCACAGTAAGTAATTTTAAAAATATAACATTTTCTCATAACAACCCTAATCCTCCCCAAACCTGATACAATTCCACGTGCCGGAAAGACCCGCTTCCTGGCTTATTGTTCACACGCTCCGCCCCATCCACCGAAGGGAGACGGTATGCGCATGCGCTTGAACGCACCTCGTCCCGAGAGATGTGTGAGAGCGCGAGTGAAGGAAAGCCTGCAATCCATTCTCGCGCGTGCGCCTTACTTTTCCAACCCCCCTCAGATACCCATTGAGAAAAAAAAAGGAAAGGCGCGTCTGCAAATGGTCAAAGTCGGAGCGCTGTGAGAAGCGCGTGCGCGCTCGGCTGTCCCTCCCCCCAACCCTCTCTGTCAACGTCACGGCCCGAGCAGTGTGAGCTCGAGCGCTGGGATCGCGTCGGTTGGAAATCGAAGCTGAACTTTTCAACAGAGCGTTGTCTCTGCGCGCACACGTCGACCGACACAAACTAACTGTCTATCCAAGTACCGATGTGAAGAAGAAAACCCAAAACTAGCATTGCGGAGAAGGGGATTTCTGCCCGTTATCGGAAAAAAAAAGAGGGAGTTAACGATGCCGGACCAAATCACAGTGTTGGAATTCGTGACCGTGACGAACGAGGACTACAAATCTCCAACTACCTCCAGCTTCACCACCAAAATGAGTCAGTGCAAGAACACGGTGGCTGCCTTGGAAGAGGTAGGTGCAGTCCTACTTCTCCAAACAAAAAATAAATGAGCGATCGGTCGAGGAGCTGGTAAGCGTTCGCGGCCAGCGTTCGTCTCTCTCTCTCTCTCTCTCTTCCCTCCGCCCTCCCCGTCATTTCACTCCCAAATCCGATTTGTTTCAAAGGAATCCAGCTCCAGTCTGGCTGTGGGGAGTCAAACGCTAACCCGTGCCAATGTTACACTGACAATCGGTCTTGGGAACCTGAGGGGGAGAAGCTGGTAGTGGGCAGGAATTAACGTTAATAGGGACAACCATGCTTTGGAAATGGGGCATCGGACAAGGATGGAGGTGATCACAGCACACTCTTAGTTCAGTTATTTCTGCTGATTTGGGCAGTTGTGCTTTTTTGCTCGAGACCCGTGCAAATCGTGGTACTGGCATTACTCAGGTTATATTATCTCCATTTTATTAAACATGATTAAAATGAAACTTTGAGAGATTTGCAGCCAGCCGTGAGATTTACAAAACAATACGTATTTTCTTTGAGAAGTGTACTTTAATCTCTTATTAAAGCAGTATATTTTGGAGAGTTGTTTATTGATGCTTTGCATCGGTCGCCAAGTATACACTAATAAAACTGTGCTCTTACTGAACCTGCAATGAAAGCCAAGCTCTCTAATAGCGCAGTATTTACGTTTTAAGGAACGAAATGATCCCTTCCAAGAAGGAAATATAATTTTCGTGTTTTGGGTATATTTGCTGATGTGTTGTTATCAGTGATTACATTAGTTGTCTGATCATAGTTTGGCAGGCAAAACAATTTTGCAGTCTTTAATCGGCACAAAAACAAAAGCGTCTGACAGGATGAAACTGGTCTTTGTTCAGACAAATATCTGCCTGGCTAAAAATATGTATTTTGAAAGGGACTTGTGATTAACACGATATAGGTTGGGATGAACACATTTACAGCTGCATTTACTAGTGTATGGTATATTGCATATTAGAGTATATGTGAATAGTATGAGAAAGTGGTATTGTATTTCCACCATTTAGTCTGATGGATCGTTTTTTATAACTTCAGTCAAGATTATTGCGTAGAACTGAATTTAAATTACATAAATGTTTGACAGTTGAGTGCTAAAAACCAGTTTAATGTAAAGCAATTCCTTAAATTACTCTCATGTTTTTAACAGATTCAATTTTGATGTTCAAACAGCAGTTGAGCTTTATATATGCTGTACCATCAGACTTGGCACTTGTTCTGCCATTACAATGGAAATGGAAATCATTGAAGCAACATCTGCTTGGTCTGAAAAAACAAGTCTGCTTGTGTTTGCAAACATCTTGCATTAACACAATCACTGCCTTGCAATTAATAGAAGCCAATTCTGTTTGTTTAGCATCACCTATAAACATGTTGATTTCTTGTGTGTTGCAATTACGTAGTAAATAATTTCTCTTTAATACATAGGATCTATTTGCTAAAAATCACATAACACCAGGTTACAGTCCAATAGTTTTATTTGTAAGCACTAGCCTTCGGAGCACCGCTCCTTCATCAGACAACCACCTGATGAAGGAGCAGTGCTCCGAAAGCTAATTCCTCCAAATAAAACTGTCAGATTATAACCTGGTGTTGTGTGATTTTTAACTTTGTCCATCCCAGTACAACACTAGCACCTCCACATCATGGGGATCTGTTTGCTATAAGAGTGAGTGCAAAGGTTCACCAGATTGATTGCTGAGATAGCAGGATTGTCATATGAGGGAAGATTGGCTGGGCTAGTTCTGTATTCACTGGAATTTAGGAAAATGCGAGGGGTTCCCATTGAGCTCTTGCATTCTGACATGAATGCACAGACTGGGATACAAGGATATTGTTTCCCTTGTTTTGAGGATTTAGAACAATGGATCATCGTCTCAGGATATGGGATAGGCCATTAAAGACTGCTGAAGGTAAATTTTTTCACTGAGGCTGGTGAACTGCAGAAGGGCGTGGGGGTGAGGTCACTGAACATCTTTAAGAAAGAGACTGCTAGATATTAAGGGGTATGGAGTGAGAGCAGGTGTGTAGTATTGAGATAGAGCCATGTTCCCCAGTGTCAGATCCCAAGTATGGTTGCAAGTTGAAATTTCAGTCTTGAGCCCTGATACAGTTGTGGCCGTGATGGACATCCAGACGAGTCATGACAGCTGTGCTCCACCTGTAACAAGCCTCTGTCATCACAGTTATCCCCCTCCCCAGTACCCACTTTCAGCTCTCATTAAGAGGTCACAACAGTTTTCTAATCTTGAAATTTGGGTCACTGTGGGAAAAGATTTGGGAAGCACAGATCAAGGATCACCAATTTGAATGATACAGGTCTATTGGATTGCATGGTCTACTTTCAATCCTATATTCTATGTCTTTCTGGTATTTTATTGTGTAAAGTCAATGTGTACCTCACAGTGAAAACTTGAGTAATAAATTACTTGTGGAAAACATTTTAGGTTTTATGTATTTGTTACATAGTGCTATGTTACATTTGGTGTATACTAAGTAAAGAATTGTGCACATTGCAAATTAGCCAAGATTTTTGAAGTTATTTTGAAGTAAATTCCAGTCTTGCATTTAAAGAAAAATTAGTTGGGTACCTTGTCCATTTCATTAAATTACATACTAGAACAATAAGCTACCAACTGTTATACAGGAGAAACATATACCACAATAAAATTAATAGTGCAAATGATTGACATATAAAACTCTTTACAGCCTGTGCATCACGTTGGCATATGAATGATTTATTCTGTATCACAGTGTTATTTTTGTTTTCATAGTCTGTTTTTGAAAATGCCGTTGATTTTAAACCTAGGACAGGCATAGTGCAAAACAAATACTGAATTTCAGTGAAAGTGTGTACTGTTCAGTGTAAGAGTTAAATAATGTGAATTAGCCCAACTCCATAAATTATGAAATAGAAATATTATGTGATTTTAAACCTGCTGAGAAAAAATGTGACTGAGCCAGAAATATATTTTAGAGGTCCTCCCTTTTTATGGGGAATTTTTATAAGTTTTATAATTCAAAGTGACACTTCCATGCACCAAATACTCCTCCATTATCTTCCAGGTATTCCTTTGCACCACAAATATAATCAGTTAGGTAAAAACAATGACTGCAGATGCTGGAAACCAGATCAGGCTCTCTGCCTTTATTCCTGATGAAGGGCTTTTGCCCGAAACGTCGATTTTGCCTGTCCTCGGATGCTGCCTGAATTGCTGTGCTCTTCCAGCACCACTGATCCAAATATAATCAGTTGTCAAATCTTTTGCTTTATAGAATATTGGGAATTATCTTTGTGTTACTGACTGACAAAAATAGTTTTGTGTAATTCATTGCTCGCCTATTTGAGTTTACTAATTATAATTTTAAAACGAGTTATAAATAACATTATTCAAATTATGTCAAATGGATGGGTTTGGTTGTGTAATTGATTTAGTATTTGAATAGTCACTTATAATGCACTGAACTGTATACAGTGTTTAACATTATTTACTAGATCATATTTGTATGATTGACAGTCCACTGTTCCATATGGAAATGTGTATAAATTACATCATATGGTGCATAATTATATTAGCTACTATATTCTTAGTATTATAATAGAATAGATTTGGAAGATGCAAGAAGGGAGAGTATATATAAATACCAATATGGGTTTCTATGTAGAATGAAATGGCTGGTTGCTGAAATCTGTAGGATTGTACAAACAGACTTTGGAGAACTTTGACCAGACAAATGCAACACTTTGTTTCATATTAACTTGTGTTTTCTTATTTACTGATGTTTCTAAATGAAGAGAAGAAGCAGAATTTTATTTTCAAAACATGTTTTTAACATGGTGTATCAATGAACAGGCAGCTGTTTGCGACAGTGTAGAAAAATTACAGTAATTAAGGTTTTTTTTCTAAAATCACGTATTTTTATTTTCCTCTGCCCACATTTTATGATCTGGGTACAAACTTTTCAGCAGTCTGGAAGTGTATTTTAATGTGTTTTGAGCCATTTAGACTACTTGATTTGTATATTTGATTTGATATTTAATTTTTATAGTAAGTTTTTAACTGAAATACGTGGACTCTGAAAGAATCCCTTTGTAATGATTCCCACCAGATAGCTAAGTGTAAACCTTTCATAATTCCTAAGTGCACTTGGTTGAATTTTTCTGCTTTTAAAATAGAAGACTGGAGTTTGTGGTCTGTAGTGACCCAATGGCACCCTGATATAACATTGAAGAAAACTACGCACAAATATCTAGCGATCGCTGCAGATTTCCCCTTTCCCAACATAAATTTGCTGTCAAAGTCAGTAGTTTTCCAGGCCTCCAAGGAAAGTGATGTTGTTAAGCAAATATTCTTGTAAGTTACTTCACTTCTTATGCCCGAAACGTCGATTCTCCTGCTCCTTGGATGCTGCCTGACCTGCTGCACTTTTCCAGCAACACATTTTTCAGCCCTGATCTCCAGCATCTGCAGTCCTCACTTTCTCCTAATTAATTGACCAGTCAAATTTCACTGACTGTTCACTGACAGGTGGCATGGTGGCCCAGTGGTTAGCACTGCTGCCTCTCAGCGCCAGGGATCTGGGTTCGATTCCAGTCTCAGGTGACTGTCTGTATGGTGTTCGCATATTCTCTCCCTGCCTGCATGGGTTTCCTCTGGGTGCTCCGGTTTCCTCCCACCATCCGAAGATGTGCAGGTTAGGTGAATTGGCCATGCTAAATTACCCATAATGTTCAGGGATGTGTAGGTTAGGTGCATTAGTCAGGGGAAATGTAGAATAATGGGATAGGGGAATGGGTCAGGGTGGGATACTCTTCGGAGTGTCAGTGTGGACTTGTAGGGCCAAATGGCCTGTTTACACACTGTGGGGATTCTATGGTATGATATGTTCTCTCTCAATTACAGATATAACTTCATCTTTCAAAGTAGACTTACGTACAGTTAATCAGGGGAGGAGTAACACACCATAAATTTAATCCAATTCAACATCTGTATTGATCAGTTGCTGTTCAAAACTCCTAGGAACTTTAGAATTCTAAGTGCTGTCTCCAAGTGCTTTTGCAGCTGAAATCCACAAGAACAAACCTGGTTAACCCTTACTTTGGAGATTATACAACTTTAATTTCTCCAACTGTTTAGTTTATTCGTTTATTTTCAAGATTATTGGGAGCCACCGGAAGTTTACCTTCTTAACGTCAGCTTCTAGTTCTGCTCTGAGCCTGTTACGTCCTTTATTTCATTGTGTAACCTATTCAAACTACAGTCTCTACTTCATTTTCTGTCTGTGGGGGCTACTACCCTTACAGTATTTCAGGCTCTTCCTCTGGTATGTGATCTTTTTCAGACACTAGTCACTCCTGGATTCACTATTTTCCTGTTTCATGGATCATCTTGACCATCAGCCTGAAGTTTGAACTAATAGTTATACTTGCCTGTATCTTTTCTCTCATGTCATGTAATTATCATATTCTTCTATACGTAAAGCCTCTTTGGAATATATGCCACTCTTGCACTCACTCTTAATAATGATAATTTGGGTTATCAATTCTACCTTGGTTCAACAAGGTCAGCAGCGTGTAATTATATCCTGCTGTCAGCCCTGGGTGGTCCATAAATATGGCAGAAGTGCTGTGATATCTGTACATTAGTAAGGCAGGAAGAACAGCATTCTCATGTTTCCAGAGACCGTTATCTAGGAAAGTTATTGCAGACAGGGTGTCTAGTGGTGAACCACTGCCTCAGTGACATTCCTGGCATGTGGTTATTTGTATGTGTGAGTCCTTGTTTAGTTAAAATGTTTTTTTTAAATCAATGAGCTGCAGCAATCGTGGTAAATGAAGGGCTTTTGCCCGAAATGGCGATTTTCCTGCTCCTCGATGCCGCCTGACCTGCTGTGCTTTTCCAGCACCACTCTAATCTAGACTGCAGCATTCATGTCCTCAGTCAGAATTCTACCCCATTCATAACCAGGAGAGGACCGTGACAACAGGGATTGGCTGTTGGGGTGAAGATTTGCGTCAGCGCAGTCTCCACTACCAGAAGGAGGACCTCAGCAAGACACCCTCTGAGGACAAGGAGTCACCTGCACTGAAGAGCAGACTGTTGTGGGCCTGGTATCAAGAAGTGCTTTCAAATCTTGGCAAAGGTCATCGCCAACTGGGTCAGGTCTGCTCTGGGATCGATGATCCACACTGACCAAACCTGTGCTATACCGGCAGGAAGATTGCTGAGAGTCTCACACTCCTCAGGGATATGACTGCCTACGTGCAGGACAGGGGGTTGGACACCTTCCTCATCAGCCTGGACCAGGAGAAAGCCTTTGACAAGATATCACATACGTATACAAGAGATGTCCTGTCCAAAATGGGCTTTGGGGAGGGAATCTGCAATTGGATCAGACTGCTCTACATCAACATTGTCAGTGCAGTCTCAGTCAATGGGTGGGAAACAGATAGCTTCCCAGTCAGATCTGGAGTCAGGCAGGGCTGTCCTCTCTCTCCTGCCTTGTTTGTGTGCTGCATAGCGCCACTTGCCGAGACCATCAGGAAGGATGCGAACCTGAGAGGAGTGATTATTCCTGGCAGCTGGCTACAGGTTAAGGCCTCCCTGTACATGGATGACGTCGCTGTTTTCTGCTCGGATCCACTGTCCGTGCACAGACTTGTGCATATGTGACCAGTTCGAACGGGTCTCGGGGTCCAAGGTCAACCGAAGCTAGAGCGAGGCCATGCTCTTCGGGAACTAGGCCGACCAATCCTCGATCCCCTTCACCGTCAGGACTGACCACCTGAAGGTGCTGGGTATTTGGTTTGGAGGGGCTGTGGGACGTGCGCCAAGACTTAGGAGGAGCAGATCAAGAAAGTGAGGCAGAAACTGGGCAGATGGAAGCTACGGTCGCTCTCCATCATGGGAAAAATCCTGATCATCAGGTGTGAGGTACTGTCAGTGTTGTTATATGTGGCACAGGTCTGGCCTATTCCCAGAACCTGTGCTGTCGCAGTCACCTGGGCATCTTCCATTTTATATGGAGATCAAAGATGGCCAGAGTCTGAAGGGACCCGATGTTCAAAGCTCTGGGCAACGGGGGAAAAAATACACCAAATGCTATCCTCACTCTGATGGCCACCCTTCAGACTCTGGCCATCTTTGATCTCCATATAAAATGGAAGATGCCCAGGTGACCGCATCAAGCTGTGCGTGGTACGCAAACACCAAGTGTCAGTACATACTGAGGTTCTCCCTGTCCCCGGTGTTGCGAAGGATGGGCCTGTCCTCGCTGCTGCGGAACGCTCCAAGTAGTTGGATCGTTCCGTATCACCTGTCCTTCGTGGAGAAATTTATGAAGAAAAACACCTTTGACCACAAGTCCATCAGGAAGTGGTCAGCACGTAGTGTCCTTGAGACCCTTCAGGTAAAGGAGAGGGCGGATCCTATCGAGTGGTTCCCTGAGCAGACAGTCAAAGTCATTTGGCAGAATGCCTCATCGCCAGAACTTTCCAACAAGCACCAAGACATGGCTTGGCTGTTGGCGAGAAGGGTTCTGCCTGTGAGATCCTTTATGCACACCCGGACTTTCTGCCGCACCGCATACTGCCCTCGAAGTGGTTACGGAGGAAACGAGACTGTCACATTCCTCCTTCTGGAATGTGCCTAGGCAAAGGAAGTCTGGAGACGAATGCAGTGGTGTTTGTCGAGGTTCGTTCCGAGCAGCTCCATGACGCGGGACTCCGTGCTCTACGGTCTGTTCCCTGGGAAGCACACCAAGACGAACATCAACTCGGTGAAAGATACTCTTTGGTCTGTCCGAAACCTGTTGATCTTCCAGCTGAAGGAGCTGACCCCGACTGAGTGTTGCAGACTGGCACATTCCAAGGTCCAGGACTACGTGTTGAGGGACGCGCTGAAGCTTGGGGCAGCTGCCGCCAAGGCATGGTGGGGAAGGACCACCGTGTAATGTCTGCCTGCCAAAGGACAGGGGGCCCACACAGTAAGTGGGCTCCACTGACGCCTCAGCTAAATATATGGATAGTAAACGTACAGACCTGTACATGCGAATGATTACCCGATCTCTGATGGCAAAGAAATGGAATGTTTATGTATGTATGGCATGACCAATTGTACAGATCATCAAATATTTTTATGAATAAAGTATATTTTTGAAATTAAAAATAAGACATGTACTGCCTGTAGGTTTTCCCTGGGGCAGGCTATTTTGACGTGACCGTCTGGAATGTGAAGCAGTGCAAGCAGCTCCTGAAGGTTTTTAAGGAGAAGAAAGGGGAGCCTCTGTTCTCCATCTTGTCGGTGGTCCCGTTATGTGTGCTTCCTGTACAGAGGAGTTGGGTTGTTACGAATCATATGTACAACCCCCACGCCCCAGCAGCTGATGTCCTGATCTTCCTGAGAAGATACGTCCAGGTCAAGGGAGAAAGGATCAATGTGATCGACCCTTTCGGGATCTGGACCAGTGAGTGGCAGGTCAGGGTAACCCTGAGGGTCGATGCCAGGGGGAACATCCTCGAGCTTTGCAATCGGAGGGAGCAGAGGGTACCTGACATACGCAGGGCAGCCGAACCTGCAGGAGGTCAGGCCACATGGCGGCGGATTGTAAGGTCACAATCTGTCGGGACTGCAAGCAGGAGCATCACCCAACCAAGGAATGCAACAAGGCCAAGAACTGTATTCTGTGCGGCAAGGCGGGCCACATGTACAAGGCCTGCTCAAGATGAGAGGCCGCCACCTACGCACAGATGGCCAGACGTGGACTGCAAAAGACCGGCAAGGGAACGGTGCCTGGTGGCACCCAGAAGGAAGGAGAGGCTGGAGTGGAGCAGACAGCAGCCAGCCTGGAGGTACAGCAGCCGATCCAAGCTCCTACAGGACAGACGGAGGCAATGGGGGTGGAGGGAACCAAGGAGTCAGAGGAATGGATTCCTGTAAAAAAAAAAGGGAAAAGGAAAACCCACCAGGCCACAGAAACCTCCCAGAAAAGGGGGAAACGGCAGCTGCAGGGTGAGGGTACAGGCAGCTCTTCGGATGGTGAAGACTGGCGCAACGAGGGTCGTCACCAGAACAAGAGACAGAACGGCGCGGGGAGAAAGGAGGGCAGCACCTCCCAAACAGGAAACGACAAACCCTCTGAGGCGACTGGTAAAGACCACCCCGCACCAGGTGAAAACCAGGATGTACCCACCACCCCACAGCTCCAGGTAACTGGGAGCAGCGACCCTCTGACAGCCCTGCTGTCAGACATAGAACTGTGCTATGCAAACCCTGGTCCCAGCCCGATGACACCAGAGCAGAGAAAATGCCACAGCGTGGAGCCGGACAGCTACCTCAGCCCTGCGAGAGTCCAGCAGTTCGCGTTCACCACGGGGATGCAGACAGCAACCCCAGAGAGGCAGGACCAGCGGTAAATGGACAATGGTAACCTCAAACTGTTAAAATGGTTATAAAAATTTCAAGTATTAATGTGCGTAGCATTAAATCTGCTACGCGATGTGTTTCTACGTTGACCTTCCTCGCCAACGTTAAAGCCGACATCCTGTTTCTGCAGGAGTGTGGGATACCACACCTCAACAGTTACAGGAGATGGTTGAGCTTGTGGGCCATGGGCTGTCAGTTTGGTCAGGGGGGCAATGATAACCGCTCATCAGGCTGGGATATCCTGTTGCGAGATGGCAATTTCACCATCTCCGAGGTTAAGGAGGTGGTGGGCGGGAACCTCCTCGTCACTGACATCATATACAGGAATGCTCCCCTGAGACTAATTAACGTGTACGCCTCAGCCGGTAACAGTGAATGATTGCCCGTCCTGCAGCAGCTTCCACTGTTGCTGGCTATGTCCAGGCCGGTCATTCTGGCGGAGACTTCAACTATATCATTGATGGAGATGGACGATCTGGTGGGGGGGACAGTAAACTGGACGCCACGTCCAGAGTCCTGATGGAAACAGTCAAAGATGTCAAACTGCACGACATCTTCAGCACCCCTGCAGGCGGAGCGCAGCTTAGATACACCTGGTCACGGGCAGACGGGTCTATTCCGCTCAAGGATAGATTACCTGTTTGTGTCCCGAACGTTCTCTGTCAGATCCACCGACGTCAAGCCGGTGTTCTTCTCTGACCACTGCCTCCTGCTGGCCAACTGTCACCTACAGGATGAGCAGCAGGCTGGTAAGGAACGTGGAAGATGAACACGAAGCTGTTGACCCCAGGAAACATTGAGGAGCCCAAGAGGGATTACGCAGGTTGGAGAACCGTGAAGCCCCTCTTTGAGTCTCCAGCGGACTGGTGGGAAACAGTAAAAGGGAACATCAAGAGGTTCTTCATCCTCAAAGGTGTTCAAGAGGTGAGAGAGAGAGACGAGCAAAACTGTCACAATTCCAGGAAAGAATGCAGAACCTGCTCCTTCTGGAGACGATGGGGGTCGATGTCACGGAGGACCTCCAGGAGGTGAAGGGCCAGCAAGCCTCGCTCTTTGCCTCGGAGGTCTCCAAGATAATCTTCCGGTCCAGGGTCCATCCCATGTAGCAGGACGAGACGTGCTCACATTTCTTCTTCCAGAAGGTGCACAAAGAGAGCTCCATGCTCAGCAGTCTGAAGGAAGAAGATGGCTTGGTAACGTCATCTCAGGCTGACATCATGAGGATCAGCAAATCCTTCTGTGCCAGCCTGTATGACTCAAAGCCAACTGACAGCGCGGCCTCCCAGTCGTTCCTGTACTCTATCACGGAGGTCTTAGATGACAGAACACGGGGGAGGCTGGACCAGCCGTTATCTCTGGATGAGTTGACCAAGGCCCTCGAGTCCTTCGAAAACAAAACTCCCAGAAGTGATGGCTTGCCAGTCGAGCTCTATTCTGTTCTTTGGGACTTAATTGACCAGGACCTGCTGGAGGTGTATGTCGGTATGCTTCTGGCAGGTACCATGAGCGAATCCATGAGGAAAGGTATCATCACCCTCATCTACAAGTGGAAGCGGAAGGGGGAGAGGGAGGAAATTGGAGACCAAACTCACTACTAAATGTGGTCAAAGGTCATCGCCAACACCTGCCTCATCAGCCTGGACCAGGAGAAAGCCTTTGACAGGATATTTCATATGTATATGAGGGATGTTCTCTCCAAAATGGGCTTTGGGGAGGGAATCTGCATTTGGATCAGACTGCTCTACACCAACATTGTCAGTGCAGTCTCAATCAATGGGTGAGAATCAGATAGCTTCCCAGTCAGATCTGGAATCAGGCAGGGCTGCCCTCTCTCTCCTGCTTTGTTTGTGTGCTGCATAGAGCCATTTGCCGAGTCCATCAGGAAGGATGCGAGCCTGAGACGGGTGACTATTCCTGGCAGCAGGGCCTTACAGGTTAAGGCCTCCCTGTACATGGATGATGTCGCCGTTTTCTGCTCGGATCTGCTGTCCGTGCACAGACTCATGTGCCTATGTGACCAGTTCGAACGGGCCTCGGAGGCCAAGGTAAACCGAGGCAAGAGAGAGGCCATGCTCTTTGGGACCTGGGCCGACCAACCCTCGATCCCCTTCACCGTCAGGACCGACCACCTGAAGGTGCTGGGTATTTGGTTCGGAGGGGCTGGGGCCTGTGCCAAGACTTGGGAGAAGCGGATCAGGAAAGCGAGGCAGAAACTAGGTAGCTGGGAGCAAAGGACGCTCTCCATCGCGGGAAAAAAACCTGGTCATCAGGTGTGAGGTACTGTCAGTGTTATATGTGGCACAGGTCTGGCCTATTCTCAGAACCTGTGTCGCCGCAGTCACCCGGGACATCTTCCACTTTATGTGGAGATCAAAGATGGACCGGTTCCGATGGGACAGCATGTATAAAGATCTGGGCAGCGGGGGGGAAAACACGCCCAATGCCACTTTCACCCTGATGGCCACCTTTGTGTGTGGCTGCATCAAACTGTGCTTGGATCCCCGGTACGCCAAGTGTCAGTACATACTGAGGTTCTACCTGTCTCCGGTGTTGCGAAGGATGGGCTTGGCCTCACTGCTGCGGAACATTCCAAGTAGTTGGACCGTTCCATATCACCTGTGCTTCGTGGAGAAATTTATGAAGAAAATCACCTTTGACCACAAGTCCATCAGGAAGTGGTCAGCACATAGTGTCCTTGAGACCCTTCAGGTAAAGGAGAGGGCGGATCCTATTGAGCAGTTCCCTGGGCAGACAGTCAAAGTCATTTGGCAGAATGCCTCATCGCCAGAACTCTCAAACAAGCACCAAGACATGGCTTGGCTGTTGGCGAGAAGGGCTCTGCTGGTGAGATCCTTTATGCACGCCCGGACTCTCTCTCCCATTGCATGCTACCCTCGAAGTGGCTGTGGAGGAGACGAGACTGTCACACACCTCCTTCTGGAATGTGCCTATGCAAAGGAAGTCTGGAGTCGAGTGCAGTGGTGTTTGTCGAGGTTCATCCCAAGCAGTTTCATGACGCGGGACTCCGTGCTCTATGGTCTGTTCCCCGAGATGCACACCAAGATGAACATCAACTGTGCCTGGAGGATCATCAATTCACTTAAAGATGCTCTTTGGTTTGCCCGAAACCTGTTGATCCTCCAGCTGAAGGAGCTGACCCCGACTGAGTGTTGCAGACTGGCACATTCCAAGATCCAGGACTACATGCTGAGGGATGTGCTGAAGCTTGGGGCAGCTGCTGCCAAGGCGTGGTGGGCAAAGACCACCGTAGAAGGTCTGCCTGCCTAAGAACAGGGGGCCCACTCAGTAATTGAGCTCCGCTGATGCCTCAGCAGAATATCTGGATAGTCAATGTACAGATTTGTACATACGAATGATTAATTCCGATCTCTATGTAAAGAAATGGAATGTATACGTATGTATGGCATCATCAATTGTATAGATATCAAAATATTTTTATGAATAAAGTATATTTTTGAAATTAAAAAAAACAAAAAAAAAGAGGGGCTGAAAGGTGTGCTATGGCAAAATTTGTTGGTAGCAGAGTATGAAGTAAGGCTTTGTCTCGACAGGCTTTGGAGAGCACTGGCTAAGGTAAAAGCTTCTTTTAATGTTTCTTTTTAGTTTACAGCAGTTAAGTTGGCAGTTAATTCCTCCTGCTGAATGTGGGAGTTCAGGGAGACTTCCATTGTCCATGATGACTACACCTGTGGGAAGTGTACCCAGCGACAGCTCCTAGGAGATCACGTTAGGGAGCTGGAGCTGGGTGCCCTCAGGATCATCTGAGATGCTGAGTGCTTCACAGATTAGAGTTTTAGTGAGGTCACACCTAAGGTGCAGGCAGAGAGTAGCTGGGTGACCACCAGGAAAGGCAAAGGGAATAGGCAGAGGGTGCAGGAATCCCCTGTGGCCATACCTCTCAAAAACAAATATACTGTTTTGGATACTGTTGTGGGTGGAGCGAAAATGACTGTTCAGGGGAAAGCAGCAGTAGCCAGGTTGATGGCACTACGACTGGCTATGAGGCACAGCGAGAAAGGGTAAAGCTAAACAGGACCTTAGTGATAGGAGACTCGATAGTTCAGGGGACAGATGGGAGATTCTATGACTGCAAACGGGAATCCAGGATGATGTGTTGCCTCCCTGGTGCCAGGGTCTAGGATGTCTCAGAGTGGCTGCAGAACATTCTCGATGGGGAGGATGAGCAGCCAGAAGTCATTGTGCACATTGGCTCAAATTACATCAGTTGAAATAGGGATCAAGTCTTGCAGAATGATTATAGGGAACTAGAAAAAAAGTTTAAAAACCAGCACCTCTTTGAGATAATCTCCAGATTACATCTAGTGTCACATGGTAGTGTGGGTATGAACAGGAGGATATGGCAGATGAATGTGTGGCAAAAAAATTGGCGCGGGGGCAGGGATTCAGACATTTAGATCATTGGGATCATTTCTTGGGCAGCGTTGACCTGTTCAAGAGGGACAGGTTGCACCTGAACTGGAGGGAGACCAGTGTCTTAGCGGCCAGGTTTGCTAGTGCTGCAATAGAGGGGGTTTAAATTAGATTGGCAGGAGGTGGGATACTCAACAACAGGGGAGGCAAGTGTGAGACTCTAAGGAGATGCAGTAGTCAGAAATTGGAAGTTGAAGAGACGGGTCAGGCTAGAACACAACAGGAATGCCTGTTGGATTAAATTGCACCTATTTCAATGTAAGAGGGCTGACTGGTAAGGCCAATGAACTCCAGGTGTGGATAGGATATTATAGCCATTACAGAAACATGGCTAAGGGAGGGACAGAATTGGCAGCTTCATGTACAAGGATGCAGGTGCTTTAGGCAGAACAGTGGTGGTGGAAGGAAGGGAGGGGGAGTTGCATTTTTGTTTAAGGTGAGTATCACAGCAGTAGTCAGAAGTGAAATAACTGAAGTATCATCCAAAGATGCTTTGTGGGTAGAATTAAGAACTAAGAAGGGGATGGTGACGTTATTGGGGTTGTTCTATAGGCTCCCAAATAGTCAACAGGAATTAGAGGAACAAATATGCAAGGACTCTGGGGAGACGTGCAGGAGCAATAGGGTTGTCATAGTAGGGGATTTTAATTTTCCTAACATAGACCGGGACTGCCAGAGCGTTAAGGGCTCAGATGGGGTAGAACCTTTTAAGTACATTCAGGAAAGTTTCCTCAAGCAGTACATAATGTTCTACATGGGAAATGGCAAAAGTTGACCAACTCTTGGGAAACAGGGTAAGACAAGTGACTGAGGTGACAGTGGTGGAGTAACGTCGGACCAGTGACCACCGTTCTAGCAAGTTGGAGGCCTTTAAAAATGGGATAGCTAGAGTTCAAGGTCTACATGTTCCTGTGAGGGTGAAGGGCAAGAATAGGAAATCCTGGATGACAAGAGATATTGAGACTTTGACCAGAAAAAAGGAGGAGGCACGGCTCAGGTACAAGCAGCTGGGATCAAGGGAATCCTTGGTACACAGGGAGTACAGGAATTTACTAAAGAAGGAAATCAGGAGAATGAAAAGGAGGCACGAGATAGCCTTGGCTGAGAGGATTAGGGTAAATCCAAAGAGGTTCTTTAAGTATATTAAAGGAAAAAGAAGAACTCGAGAGAGAATAGGGCCCCTCAAGGACCAAAGTGGGCATGTATGTTTAGAACTGCAGGAGATAGGTGAGGTTCTCAATGAATATTTCTCTTGTGTTTACCATGGAGAAAGACATGAAGACATGGAGCTTGGGGTAGTTTGTGGTGATATCTTGAGGACAGTCCATATCACAGTAGAGGCAGTGTTGGATGTATTTGAATGTATAAAGGTGGATAAATCTCCTGGTCCTGACCAGATATATCCAAGAACACCAAGAGGCTAGTGAAGAAATTGTGGGGCTCCTGGCTGATATTTTTGCATCGTTGTTAGCCAAAGGTGAGGTCCCGTAAGGCTGGAGGTAGCGAATATTGTGCCACTGTTGAAGAGGGGCTGCAAAGAAAAACTGGGGAACTACAGACCAGTAAGCTTAATATCTGTGGTGGGTAAGTTACTAGAGAAGATTCTGAGGAATAAGATATACAGAAGAACCTCAATTATCCGAACATCGCATTATCCGAAGGAGATCTCGAGGTCCCGATAGGAACATTACATGAAAGAGCTGTTTCAACCCTGATCGCATCTTTTGTTTACACTGATTAAAGATGATCTCTGCTGAGAATAAACATAGATGGGAGCCCAGGCACTGTCTCCAAATGACTGACGACCTGCCCTCTCCCTCTCCCCACACTTTCCCTGAAGTTTCTACATGGGGATGAACCCTAAACACTCCACTTCCCCAGATATTTTCTCTAACATTGTCCCTTACAGGACAGAGGCAGAATTTGTGAAAAAGTTACAGTTAAAACATGTATGTATGTGTGCGCTATTTGGAGACTTACCCCAGAAAGGTAGCAGCAGTCTTACTGTTGGTGTCCAGTCCGGCTGCCCTGGAGAGTGGGGGGTGGGGGTGGAACAGAGAAATGGCACTGAATCGATTTGCTGAATAATCAATTATCCGAATGAAATAATGCCTGCCCATCTTGTTTGGATCATCGAGTTTCCTCTGTATATGTATTTGGAAAGACAGGGTGTGACTAGGAGTAGTCAGCATGGCTCTGTGAGTGGGAGAGCATGCCTCACAAATTTGTTAGAGTTCTTTGATGAAGTGACCAGGAAGGTTGACGAGGGCAAGGCCATAGACATAGTCTCTTTGTATTTCAGTAAGGCCTTTGATAAGGTTCCATATGGTTGGCTGCTCTGAAAGGTTAGATCACATGGAATTCAGGGCAAGCAGACAAATTGGATACAAAATTGACTTGATGGTCAGAAGCAGAGGGTAATAGTGGAAGAATGCTTGTCAAGGCTGGAGGCATGTGACTAGTGAATGCCTCAGAGGTCGGTGCTGGGTCCATTACTGTTTGTTATCTATATGAATGATTTGGATGATAATGTACAAGGCAAAATAGGTGGTATTGTGGACAGTGAGGAAGGTTATCAGAAATTGCACCAGGACTTTGATCAGTTGGGAAGTGGGCAAGTAATGGCAAGTGGGGTTTAATATCGATAAGTGTGAGGTCTTGCATTTTGGAAAGTCAAATCAAGGTTTCATGGTGAATGGTAGGGCCTTAGGGTGTGTAGTGGAACAGAGGGATCTTGGAGTTCACGTTCATAGTTCTCTGAAAGTGGAGTTACAGGTAGACAGGACAGTGAAGAAAGCTTTTGGCACACTGGTCTTCATCAATCAGGGCATTAAATATAGAAGTTGAGAAGTTAGGTTGCAGTTTCCAGGATGTTGGTGAGGTTGCAGTTGGCGTATTGTGTTCAGTTTTGGTCACCTTGTTATAGGAACGATGTTATTAAACTGGAAAGCATGCAGAAGAACTTTACGAGGATGTTGCCTGGACTTAATGGTCTGAGTTATAGGCAGAGGTTGCACAAGCTAGGAGACTGAAGGGGGGATCTTATTGAAGTGTAAGTGCATGAGCCTGAAATGTCTATTCTCCTGCTCCTTGGATGCTGCCTGACCTGCTGCGCTTTTCCAGCAACACATTTTCAGCTCTGATCTCCAGCATCTGCATTCCTCACTTTCTTTTAGAAGTATATGAGCCAAGTGTAGGGAAATGAGGTTAGCATGTATGGATGTTTTGGTCGGCATGGACCAGTTTGGTCCATTCTGTAAACTCTATGATTCTGAATTCATCATCATCCTACCACTCAATTTTGTACTTCAAATGATGGTGCACATCACATTTGGCAATATTCTACCATAAGTATATGTGTAAGACATGTTAAAGATGCCCTAACGCATGACAGTTGCTCAAAATATCAAAATGTTTTACAGATATAAGCCTCCTAGAATCTACGAGCTTTTGGGGAGTTTACCCAATGCATCTACTATCTGTACTGTCCTGCTACCAATTCTTTTAAGACCTGAGGAAGCAGGTCATTTGATCTTGGGAACTTGTCTGTCTTTGGGCTCAATTATTTTCATATTAGTTTCTCTGGTGATGCTGATTGTTTTAAATTTGTGTGTCCTCCCTTTTACCTCTTGATTTTTCAATTATCTTTTGGGAAGTTTTCCAAGTCTTCTGCTATGAAGATAGGCACAAAATACCTGCATAGCCAGTTCTCATTTTCTGCATTCAGTTACCTAGTCTTGCTCTTTAGAGGACCAACAATGGCTATAGTTGCTCTTTCACTATTCAGATGCTAATAGAAATTCTTGTCATTTTATATTGCGAGCTAATTATCTGTCATGTCCTGGTTTCTGTATCTCATTATTTTTTAAAGTCATTCTTTGTTGGTTCTTAAAATCTGTACAATTTTCAGACTTACCATTAACCTTTTTGGATTTGGATAGAATTAAATTGAAATGACACTATCTTTAACTATCTTATTTCGTCACGGATGATGCATCCTTCTCAAAAACATTTTGTTTCTCCCTTGGGTAAATCTTTCTTGAGAATTATGTAATATCGCCTGAAAAGTCTGCCACTGGAATTTCACTGTCCTACTTTTTAAACTTGCTGTTTTCCAGTTCACATTAACCAGTTCTACCTCTTATTTATGCATATTCTCTCCCTTTCTTTTACACTTTGGTAACCGTTAAACAATTTGCTGCCCTGCTCTATTATCTCTTTTTCACTTTATTTATCATTTCTCTCCTCACTTTATCTTCTCCCCTCTGCCACCAACCATTATTCATTTTAAAGCCCCCTGTATCTCCTGTGAGTGAGTGAGTAAGGCCCTTTTCGGTCATGGCTGACCATCAATTGCATCTTCATTGTTCTGGCTTGTAGCTTCAGGGAAGCAGAATCACTTGTGACTAAAAAGACCAATACTGGAATAACAGTCCTGGTCGCTGAGGTCACATCTGTATGTGGTCATTGATCTGCTAGAGCTGCTGCATTCCTTCCTGCGTGCCCACTTGTCTGCTGCAGCACTCATCAGCTTCTTTTCCCCTGTTTTGAGGCGTTGGTTCAGGGTGCTTCTCCAACTCGTGCGGTCTGCTGCAAGCCTTTCCCAGGGTGCCACTTTTGGAATATTGCATGCAATTCTGGTCTCCTTCCTATCGGAAAGATGTTGTGAAACTTAAAAGGGTTCAGAAAAGATTTACAAGGATGTTGCCAGGATTGGAGGATTTGAGCGATAGGGCGAGGTTGAACAGGCTGGGGTGTCGAAGCCTGAGGTGTGACCTTATAGAGGTTTATAAAATAATGAGGGGCATGGATAGGACAAGTAGACAAAGTCTTTTCCCTGGGGTGGGAGAGTCCAGAACTAGAGGGCATAGGTTTAGGGTGAGAGGGGAAAGATATAAAAGAGACCTAAGGTGCAAACTTTTCACGTAGAGGGATTGGAATGAGCTGCCAGAGGAAGTGGTGGAGGCTAGTACATTTGCAACATTTAAAAGGCATCTGGGTACGTATATGAATAGAAAGGGTTTGGAGGGATATGGGCCAGGTGCTGGCAGGTGGGACTAGATTGGGTTGGGATACCTGGTTGGCATGGACGAGTTGGACCGAAGGGTCTGTTTCCATGCTGTACATCTCTTTGACTCTGACTCTGTAACAACATCAAGCACCTTCATGTCCCTCATGCAGACGTCATTGTAGCACAGCTTTCCCCTACGTTTGATTGGCTCTGAGGCAGGCTAGGTTGAAGTGCCTGCCATCAGACCTAGTGTGTAGTAAATCGCCCCCGTTGCAGTGCCAAAGGCATGTTTCAGGAGCACAGCAAAAAATGTCCCAAAGACTGTGGGAGTGAGGACGCAGCTTTGTTTGAGGCTGCTGCGGATGTTGAAGGGCTCAGAGCTGCCGTTGAACTACCCTGTCCCTTTTATGTTACTGTGGAAGGATTCTATCATGCTGAGCAGTGGCCAATCTTCAGGAGAGCCATCCTACTTCTACAATTTGCCCCAACACTGCTTAGGGCATTTTTCAGCTGTTGGATGTCTCAGTGGTATAGCTTCTACTTACACCAGTACTGGTAACAGTGCCCTAGCAATCAAGATCCATTTCCCCCACACTAATCTTTGAGCCATGCTTTCATCTCTTCTGTCTTATTTACCCTGTGTCAATTTTCATATGGCTCAGGTAATAATACTGAGATTATTACCTTTTTAACTTCTTTCCAGTTTAGGCTGCAGCTTCATCAGTACCTCGTGCCTTGTCTCTACCTGTTATTGGTACATATGTGGTCCATGCTCATTAGATCATCCCCTCCCATTCAAGTTGCTATCTGGCCCAGAGCAGATGCCCCAAAGACCTGTTAATCCAGTTTTCTATTCTCCAACTATGTTGTTCCTCACTATCACTATATTCCTATTTATCCCACCCTGACTTTAATGGCTTCCTGTACCACAGTCCGTTCACTCATCCACTGTGTAGCAAACATTCCGTTGGACAAGTGCAAAGTCTGAGACTCTCCCCTTCAGTTTGTGGTCACTGTTAACTCCCAGGCTGTCGATAGTAGAGGATACAGTGATGGTATCTCCATTGTATATTGAGGGGTGATGGTTAGATTATTTTCTTGTTGGAGTTTGTCATCATCTGGCACTTGTGTGGTTCAGATAGTACTTGCTATTTGTCAATCCAAATCTAGATGTTGTCCAGGTCTTGCTACATGGATTGTTTCAGTATCTGAGAGTTGTGAATGGTGTTGAATGTTTGCAGTCATCAAACATCCCTGTTTCTAAGTTTATGATGGGCAGAAGGTCCTTGAAGAAGTAGCTGAAAGATGGTTGGGCACTATTCTGAGGAGCTCCTTCAACAATGTCCTGGAGCTGAGATAACGGACCACCAACTAGTTTCCACCTTTATGTCAGATAGGACCCCTCTAATGGAGAGTATTCCCCTTTTCCCATTCACTTAAATTTTGTTTTCTCATTAGGATGTCTAGTGATCACGAAAACTGTTATGTAAAAGAAAGTTTGTCCGTTGTTTGCCTTTTGCATTCACCCTCTGTTTAAAATACAAATTAGGAACAGATTTAGGAGATTCAGCTCTTCAGGTCTGCTTTACATTCCATTAGATTATGGTTGTCTCTCAAATTCCACATTCCAAACTATCCATAGTAACCTTAAATTCCATGCTAGGTAAGGGAATCTATCTATTTTTGCCTTAAAAATATATTAAATGATCTTCCACTGCCTTCAGATGAATATTCTAAAAATTGCAGAACCTTTTGAGGGAACAAATCTCCACATCTCTGTCCTAAAAAGCCAACCCTTAGTTCTGGACTTATCCGTAACAGGAAACAAAAGCCCTTCCATGCCCACCTTTTCAGGACTATTCAGAATATTTTCTATACTTGAATAAGTAACCCTCACTTTTCTAAACTCCAAACAAACCAGTCAGTCTCTTATGCCTTTTCTCATAAGACAACCCACTCGTTCCAAGTATCGACTGCTGCCTCTCAGCGCCAGGGATCCAGATTTGATTCCAGCCTTGAGTAATTATCTGCACGAAGTTTGCACATACCTTAGGTGGATTCCATCTAGGTGGAATATTGTCCTTCATTGCTAAAGGGATGGAGTTTAAAAATAGAGGCTATGCTGCAGCCGTATCAGGCGCTGGTGAGACCCTACATCCAAATTACTTTGTACAGATTTGGTCTCCTTACTTGAGAAAGAATGTACTGGCACTGGAGGGGCTACAGAGGAGTTTTGCTAAGTTGATTCCAGAGGTGAGAGAGTTGGCTTGAGGAAAGATTGAGTAGACTGGGACTGTACTCACTGGACTTTGAAGAATGAAGGTAGAAACATATACAATAGATAAGCAGGGAGGTTGTTTCCACTGGCAGATGGAAACTAGAACTAGGGGGTACAGTCTCAATAAGGCGGACCAGACTTGGGACTAAATTGAGGAGGAACTTCTTCACCCAAAGGGTTATGAATTCATGGAATTTCCAGTCCAATGAGGCAGTTGATACTACTACGTTAAAAGCTTTTCAGGCAAAGATTGTTGCACAGTAAAGGGATTAAGGGTTACGGTGACCGAGTGAGTAAATGGAGTTGAGTCTGCAAAAAGATCAGGGAGGGAGGCAGAAAGCAATAAACTATAAACCAGATAGTTTGATGTCTGTCATTGGGAAATGGTTGGAATCCATTATTCAAGAATTGAAACTGGATATTTAGCTGAAGAAAGGTTATACCCGAAATGTTGACTTCTCCACCTACTGATGGTGCCTGGCTTGCTGTGTTCTTCCAGCCTTCTGCTTGTCTACCTTGGATTCCAGCATCTGCAATTTTTTTGTCTCTAAGAAAATTGTAAGAGGCTATTGCTAAGCATGAGATAAAAGGGCACTTCAAAATATCTCTCATTACAACTCACTAGGACAGGAGGCTGGAAAACTAACTATTTTCTGGGGACAGCATAAAAGATAAAGATCTAATAATGTAGAATTCTGCAGTTTACCTGATTTCCGACTCAAGTTGACAGAAAGCAGAGACCAGGTTTTTGTACTTATTACAAATAAATAAGTTGTAGCTATGAACCATCTGCAAATAAGCCTACTGGTTAAAACTCTAACCCCCTTATATAAGTGCGCATGCACAGCCCTGTGGATGAAATGAAAGACTGGGGAAGGCAGTTTAGTCATTCATGTCTACATGGTTTCTGATATGATTCTTATGTTGATCAGAATACTGCTTCTTGATCCTCCATCTTTGGATGCGTTCACTTGTTTACAGCAGGCAAAGGCTGACTGTTCATTCTTGTGAGGGTCTTTGACTTAATTGTTAAAAGTCACAGCTCACAGCAATTGCTGAAAGAAAAATCGACTGGTTTTCTTCAGACTTAATGTTTTTATGTAGAGAACATAACCGCTTCCTGAATACATTTAAGCTTCAGAGATCAGATGGCATATCACTATCTTGTTTGTAACCCAAATCTGTTCAGCCAATCATATCATTGGCAGACAGAAGGCTTTTGTTATTGATAATTAGTCATTTGTCCACAGATCGATTGGCTATTTGTTGCTGGCTGAGTCTCCATTTGTGTATATCCTTGTATGCACATCCTTAAGTCCCAGCTCATCTGCTTGAACCAAAAGCTATGTAAAAAGCACTTACAAGTGTCTTGTTACTTGCTGTCAGAATATGCAGCAGTACTTCAATTCTTGGTTTTTTACACAGTTCTTGCCCTTTTCAGTCAACGATCAGAAATATTGGGGAAAAGTGGTCTTGAGCATGGACAAATTCAGCATGGAGTTTTGCAATGAAAATCCAGTTTGACAGGCTTACTGGAGATTTTCTGAGGATGTAACAAGTAGAAAAGGTAAGGGAGAAATAGTGAATGTTGTGTATTTAGGTTTTCAGAAAGCTTTAGATATCCAACATAAGAGGTTAGAGTTGGGGTAATTGGGGTAATATACTGGCATGCATTGGGGTTATATACTGGCATGTCTGGGATCATGGGTTTGCATTTCACCATGGCAGTTAATCATGGAGCTGTCTTCTCCAGATGGAAGATGTACCAAAAGCACGACCCCGGAAAGACTCCAACACATTGCCTAATGAACAAGATGCTGCCTTTCACAACTTTCATAACATTGACAGATTATGCAATAGCCTGTTTGTCATCACTGAACCATCTCTATTGTTTAGTTGTATACTTTCTTTATCTAATTAACTAATGTGTCATATCTAAACTGCTACTTAACATACTGAATAACCATGTAGAAAATTGCTTACAAGTGGTTGACAAGATATGTATCCGGTAATTGTGGTCACCCTGCCTTCAAAATCTAACAGTATTCTCAGAAGAATGAGAGGGAATCTCTTTGAAATGTATGAAGCTCTGACACAGCTAGACAGCCTTGATGCAGGAGAGATGTTCTCTGATTTAATAGTCTAGAACAATGTATCATGGCTTCAGGGTAAGGGTAGGCCATTGAGGACTGAGAAGAGAAATGTCTTCACTCAGAGGGTAATGAACCTGTGGAATTCTCTACCACATAAGTTTATGAAGATCAAGTTGAGAGTGTAGTGCTGGAAAAGCACAGCAAGTCAGGCAGGATCCGAGGAGCAGGAGAATCAACGTTTCGGGCGTAAGCCCTTCATCAGGCAGGTCACTGAATACATTTAAGAACAAATAGATGATTTTCTAGATACTAAAGGCATTGAAGGATAGTAGGAGTTAGAAGAAATATGATTTGAAGTAGATGGTCAGCCATAATTATGTCAAATAGCAGAGCAAAGTTGATCTGTCAAGGGACCTACACCTCCTATTTCTAACTTTCTATAAAGATTGCATACTCTATTTTAACTCTGATCACTTAAAGCTTTTTAAAACTTGCTGCTTGTTTGTATTCCAATAGCTTAATGGTAGCCCAGACACTGACATTGGTATATTGTAGTTAGCTATAATGAATCTGAGATTCTTCAGAAACTCAATATCCTCACCTAATTTCTTACATTGAGGGATAAGCATTGCCACATCAGATAAATACCCTACTGGAAGCAAAACCCACAATAAGGCTACACAGATTTAGGATTTTGATAGGCAGGGGGAATGTGAGGAACTGCTTCTTCACACAATGAGTGATAATGAGCTGGAACTCTCTAACTTACAAAGCTAGTGGAAGCAGAGACTATCAATTTTGTTTTAAAAATTGAACACAATTTTAAAGAAAATTAGGCTTGAAGGGTTATTGGGATAGAGCAAGATAAAGGGAGTGACTAAGTTATTCCAATGTGGACACTTCGGGCCAAACAGGTTCCTTTCATTCTGTAATGATGCACTGATTTGATATATACAGGGAGATTTAACACTCACAGGGGAAGAAGTGTCTTATTATCTTTCACCCGTTCCATGTGTTCTCCCACACGGAATTCCATAATGTGTGTAAATGAGGCATTAAAGCAAATGTTCACAAAATCAAAAGTCCTTTGTAATTTGTGTTTGTGGAATAAATGAGCAATTCAGACTCTTGTTGGCAATTTGACGTCCAGATTGCATCTAGTACATGCAATTCTGTGTGTTCTTAAGGCAAGAATTTCTTCTAGACTTTATGATCAATTTTCCCACTTTGATGCACAAAGAAACTTGGAAGATAGGAGTAGTAGTAGGCCATTTGACCTCTCCGGCCTGCTCCACCATTCAATATGATTGTGATTGATCACCGAGTTTGAAAATGCCCTTCCTTCATATCCCTTGATTCCTTTAGCCACAAGAGCTATATCCATCTCCTTGAAAACACAATGTTTTAGACTCAACCACTTTGTGTGGCAGCGAATTCAATAGGCACACCATTCTTTGAGTGAAGAAATGTGTCCTCACCTCAGTCCTAAATGGTTTACTCTTTGTCTTTAAACTATGACTACTGATCCTAGACTCCCCCCACCATTAGGAACATCCTTCCTACATCTAAGCTGTCTAGTCCTAATTGAATTTTATAGGTTCCTATGAGATCTCGCTGCCCCTACCCCCAACTGTTTTCTAATATCTGTCGAACTATAGAACATAGAACATTATAGCACAGTACAGCACCTTTGGTCCTCGATGTTGCGTTAACCTGTGGAACCAATCTGAAGCCCATCTATCTGACACTATTCCATTTTCATCCGTATGTTTATCCAATGACCATTTAAATGCCCTTAAGGTTGGTGAGTCTACTACTGTTGTCAGCCATCACCATCCGAGGAAAAAGGCTACCATTATCCACCCTATCTAACCCTCTGATTATCGTATATGTCTCAATTAAGTTACCTCTCAAACCATCTTCTCTCTAACGAAAACAGCCTCAAGTCCCTCAGCCTTTCCTCATAAGACCTTCCCTCCACACCACACAGCATCCTAGTAAATCTCCTCAGAACCCTTTCCAAAGCTTCCACGTCCTTCCTATAATGCGGGGACTAGAACTGTATGCAGTACTCCAAGTGTGGCCGCACCAGCGTTTTGTACAGCTGCACCAAGACCTTGTGGCTCTGAAACTCAGTCCCTCTAACAATAAAAGCTAATGCAATGTATGCCTTCTTAACAACCCTATCAATCTGGGTGGCGACTTTCAAGGACCTATGTACATGGACACGGATCTCTCTGCTCATTGACACTACCAAGAATCTTACTATTAGCCCAATACGTTTTATTCCTGTTGCTATTTCCAAAGTGAATCACCTCACACTTTTCTGCATTAAACTTCATTTTCCACCCCTCAGCCCAGCTCTGCATTTTATCTATGTCCCTCTGTAACCAGCAACATCTTTCAGCACTATCCACAACTCCACCAACCTTCGTGTCACCGCAAATTTACTAAACCACCCTCCTATGTCCTCCTCTCGGTCATTTATAAAAATAACAAACAGCAGTGGCCCCAAATCAGATTCTTGCGGTACACCACTAGTAACTGAACTCCAGGATGAACATTTCCCATCAAGCACCACTGTCTTCTTTCAGCTAGTCAATTTCTGATCCAAATCGCTAAATCACCCTCCAATGCCTCTATATTTTGTGCAATAGCTTACCGTGGGGAACCTTATCAAAATGCCTTACTGAAAACCATATACACCACATCAACCGCTTTACCTTCATCTACCTG
This sequence comes from Chiloscyllium plagiosum, assembly GCF_004010195.1. Taxonomy (NCBI): domain Eukaryota; kingdom Metazoa; phylum Chordata; class Chondrichthyes; order Orectolobiformes; family Hemiscylliidae; genus Chiloscyllium; species Chiloscyllium plagiosum. The sequence continues at coordinate 18,588,409 of NC_057712.1, read as the reverse complement.
TTTGGTCACCATCTCAAAGAACTCAATAAGGTTTGTGCAGCACAACTTACCCTTCTCAATGCTGTGTTGACTATCCTTAATCAACTTATTCCTCTCTAGATGATTATAAATCCTATCTCTTATAACCTTTTCCAACACTTTACCCACAACCGAAGTAAGGCTTACTGGTCTATACTTACCAGGGTTGTCTCTATTCCCCTTGAACAAGGGAACAACATTATCTATCCTCCAGTCTTGCACTATTCCTGTAGATTATGACGACACAAAGATCAAAGCCAAAGGCTCCACAATCTCCTCATTGACTTTCCAGAGAATCCTAGGGTAAATTCCCTAGGGGACTTACCTTTTTTACACTCAACAGTTGCTAACACCTTCTCCTTGTGAACGCCAATACCATCTAGTCTAATAGCTTGTATCTCAGTATCCTCCTCGACAACATTGTCTTTTTCCAGTGTGAATACTGATGAAAAAACTCATTTAGCGCTTCCCCTATCTTTTCGGACTCCGCACACAACTTCCCACTACTATTTTGGCCCTAATCTTTCTCCAGTCATTCTTCTATTCCGTAGGCCTATAGAAAGCTTTCGGGTTTTCCTTGATCCTACCTACCACTGACTTCTCGTATCCCCTCCTGGCTTTTCTTGGCTCTGTCTTTAGGTCTTTCATGCAAACTTGTAACTCTGAAGCGCCTTGAGTCTTAACATCTCATCCTACCATAAGCCGCCTGCTTCCCCTTGACAAGAACTTCAACTTCTTTAGTAAACCACGGCTCCCTGCCTGACAGGGACATACTTATCATGGACATGCAGTGGCTGTTATTCATAGTCATAGAGTTATACAGCACGGAAACAGATCCTTTGGTCAAACTCATCCATGCCGACCAGAAATCCCAGCCCAATCAAGTCGCACCTGCCAGGACCCAGCCCATATCCCCTCCCATTCATATACCCATCCAGATGCCTTTTAAATGTTGCAATTGGAGTAGCCTCCACACTTCCCCGGCACCTCATTCCATACCCTACCACCCTCTGCGTGAAAAAGTTTCCCCTTACGTCTCTTTTATATTTTTTTCTCACTCTAAACCTATGCCTCTAAACCTCTATAAGGTCACCCCTCAGCCTCCAATGCTAAATGGAAAACAGCCCCAGCCTATTCAACTTCTCCCTATAGCTCAAATCCTCCAACCCTGGCAACATCCATGTAAATCTTTTCTGAACCCTGTCAAGCTTCAGAACATCCTTCCAATAGTAAGGAGACCAGAATTGCATGCAATATTCCAACAGTAGCCTAACCAATGTCCTGTACAGCTGCAACGTGACCTCCCAACTCCTGTACTCAATACTCTGACCAATAAAAGAAAGCATACTAAATGCCTTCTTCACTATCCTATCTACCTACGACTCCACTTTCAAGGAGCTATGAACCTGTACTCCAAGGTCTCTTTGTTCAGCAACATTCCCTAGGACCTTACCATTAAGTGTATAAGTCCTGTTAAGATTTGCTTTCCCAAAATCCAACACCTCGCATTTATCTAAATTAAACTCCATCCTCAGCCCATTGGCCCATCTGATCAAGATCCCATTGTAATCTGAAGTAATCTTCTTCACTTTCCACTACATCTCCAATTTTGGTGTCATCCGCAAACTTACTAACTATACCTCTTATGCTCACACCCAAATCATTTATATAAATGATGAAAAAGCTGCTCTTTGAATAAGCTCCACATTTCAATTGTGCCCATCGTCTGCAATTTCCTTCCCAATCCTGTGCATCCTAAATCTTGCCTAATCGCATCATAATTGCCTTTCCCCCGGCAACAACTCTTGCCCTGCGTTATATACCTGTCCCTTTTCCTCACTAAAGTGAACATAACCAAATTGTGGTCACTATCACCAAAGTGCTCACCTACCGCCAAATCTAACACCTGGCCAGGTTCATTACACAGTACCAAATCCAATGTGGCCTTGCCCCTTGTTGACTTGACTTGTCTACATACTGTGTCAGAAAACCATCCTGCACACATTGGACAAAAACTGACCTTTCTAAAGTACTTGAACTGTATTATTTTTGGCAAGTTAAAGTTCCCCATAGCAACTATCCTATTACTCTCGCTCCTGACCAGAATTATCTTTGCTATCCTTTCCGCTACATCTCTGAAACTACTCAGAGGCCTATAGAAAACTCCCAACAGGGTGACCTCTCTTTTCCTGTTAATAATCTCAGCCCATGCTGCCTCAGTAGTTGAGCCCTCAAATGTCCTTTCTACTCCCATAATACTGTCCTTGACTAACAATGCCACACCTCGCCCTCTCTTACCATCTTTTCTGATCTTAATGAAACATCTAAATCCTGGAACCTGCAACAACCATTCCTGTCCTTGATCTGTCAATGTCTCCGAAAAGGCCACAACATCAAAGTCCCAGGTACCAAGCTGTGCTGCAAGTTCACCCACCTTATTCCGGATACTCCTGGCATTGAAGTAAATACACTTCAAACCACCTTTCTGCTTGCTGGTGAACTCCTCTAACCTTGAAACTATATTTCTGACCTCACTACTCTCAACCTCCTGGACGCTGGAAGTACAATTTCGGCTCTCATCTCCCTGCTAAGTTAGTTTAAACCCTCCCGAATAGCATTAGCAAATTACCCCCACCCCAGGATGTTGGTGCCCCTCTGGTTCAGGTGTGAACCATCCTGTTTATTGAGGTCTCACCTCACCCAGAATGTGCCCCAAAAATCCAGGTATCCGAAACCCTCTCTCCTGCACCATTCCTGTAGCCACGTGTTCCAACTCCTCTCCCTGTTCCTCGCCTCGCTTGGGTGTGGCACGGACAACCAGAGATAACAGCTCTGTTTGTTCGAGCACTAAGCTTCCAGCCGAGCTCCCTGAAGTTCTGCTGTAAATTCCCATCCCTTTTCCTATCTATGTTCTTAGTACCCATGTGGCTGCTCTCCCTCCCTGTCATGGATCTCTCAAACACAATTCGAGACATTGTGATCCTTGGCACCTGGGGGGCAACACACCAACTGTGAGTCTTTCATTCCCACAGACCCTCTTATCTGACCCCCTAACGATGGACTCCCCAATGACTAATGCTCTGCTCATCTTCCCCCTTCTCTCCTGAGCAACTGGGACAGATTCTGTGCCAGAGGCCTGTAACCCATGGCTTATCCCTGGTAAGTTCAGCCACTTCCCCCCACCCGCCATCACCCAAGCATTATCCTGAACAATATACTTGTTATTTAGAGGAACGGTTACACTGGTTCCCTGCACTGTCTGCTGATTCCCTTTCCGTCCCCTGACAGTAACCCATCTGGTTCTTTCTTGCACCTGAGGTGTGATTACCTCCCTGTAACTCCTCTCAATAACCCCCTCCGCTTCCTGAATGATCCGAAGTTCATCCAACTCCAGCTCTAGTTCCCTAATGTGGTTTTTGAGGAGCCTGAGTTGGGGGCACTTCCCGCAGATTAAGTCAGCAGGGATCCTAGTGGTGACCCTTACCTTCCACGTTCTGCAGGAGGAACATTCAACTGCTCTAACTGCCATCCCCCAATGTTCTAAATTCCCAGAGAGACTATAGAAAAGTAAAGAATAAAAAAAACTAGTTACCTCACCAATGCAGTGCACAGAAGTTTTTTGCTTTGGTTAGAGGAGGAGGATGGCTAGGAGACACTACTTAAGTAGTGTTTTGGGTAACGCAACCACCCAAATACATTACTTCACTTACTCAGCTGTCCCGTGTCTACTCCTGCTCAGCATGCTTTCTGCCTCTGGTCCTCGCTGTCACTCCTCCCACTGTTGCTGCTGCTACTGAAAAAATTGAGCCAGTGAGAATACAATCCTGACTGACTCAATTTCTCCTCGTATATGTCAGCCCTGCCATCCCATAATTTGGTAAACCTTCATTGCAATCCATCTATAGCAAGAACATCCTTTCTCAGATAAGGAGGCCAAACCTTCACGCAATATTCCAGGTACAGCCTCAACAGCTTGTGTTACTGCAACAAGACAACCTTGAATCTTCTCAATATGAAGGCCGACATACAATTTTCTATCTTTATTGCCTTCTGCACCTATGTGCTTACTTTCAGGGACTGGTGCATGAGGACACCCAGGTCTCAATGAACATTCCATTCTTTCAATTTACAGCCATTCAAATAATAATTTGCCTTCCTATTTTTGCTACCAAAGTGGATAACCTCACATTTAATCACATTGTGATGCATGTGCTATACATTTGCCCACTCTACAGCCTATCCAAATCACACTGCAGCATCTTTGCATCTTCCTCACAGCTCACCTTTCTACCCAGCTTTGTACCAGCTGCTATTTGAGATGTTACATTTAGTTTCCAAATTTAAATCAGTGACTTATTGTTAAAACCTTGCTGAGTTTTCATTATTTTTATTTTTATTCTTTTATTGATTTTTGGTTTGGAGCTGAAGATGACTTGTGGACTTTGAGAATAACTTGTGGTAAAAGAAAAAGAATAGACCAAACAAGCTTTTTGTGAGGCCAGGCCTGGAAGTTAATTACGGGCTGAATCTTGATCAAAAGGGTTCCTATGGCTCCAGCAACTCTGGGAAGAGCCTTGTGTTTAACATAGCAAAAGTTGGCTATGAATAAGGTCGGTATCTGGGAATTGGTTCCTGCAAGTCTGGAAGAGACCCTATGTTTAAGCAGATGGCAAATCTTGAGTAGTGATTGAGGCCTCTGGGGGAAAAATGTTCATCTGGGAGGGCAGAATCATAATTGATGATTTTTTTTTAAACTGTTTTCTGTGGAGATGAGTCTGGCAGCTGGCAACACAGCATGAAAATTTGAAAGCTGTCTCCCTGATTTCCCACACCAGCTTTTGGAAGCCCAAAAAGTAGAAAACTACCAAAAGTGTAACTACCAAGACCTGAGTGAACTGAAAAGATGACCCTGATTGACAACTCGTGAAACGCAACCAAGGAATTCACATCTGTGTCTGTGAAAGAATGCATTGTGAAAGCCATTTGAGTAATTTGGTCAGTTTTGTTATTTTCTTTTAATTTACCTCTTGTCTGTCTGTTATGTAATGGGGTGGCTGAAAACAAATGTTTCAGATTAAAGTATAAAGGTTAATCAGTTCACTTTTATTTAGTTTTTCCTCAGCTAAAGGTATTGTGTATTTAGTAAGTAGTTCTGTTTTTTTGTTGTTTGCAATACAAAATCAATGTATGCAATTAATTATTCACAAAGTCTGGGACTGATTATTCAAAAGTCTAGTTAGGAACCATTCAAATGACTATTGTGGGTCATTAGTTTCGTTTTACTAACTTGCATATACAGAACAATCTTGATTATTCGAACAAGATGGGCGGGGAGTAATTTTTTTTGGATGATGACTGTTCAGATAACTGATCTATTTGTAAACAAAGGAAGCCATACTGAACATTCGAACAGAACTTTCTATCCATTCAGGAGCATCCTGTGTTTGTGCCAACTCCGGGACAGCGAGTGATGTCAGAGGTTCATTAACTCATTCATGCAGTTGTATGTGTGCATGCAGAGGTAGAGGACAAAGTGAGTAGGTTCTGCTAACGAGGACAAAGCAACTCCTGTTCAGTTGCAACAAGCGAATTTCAGCCTCAGCCCTATTCACCTGGTGAAAGTGACCAGAAGGGAGAGGAAAGCACAAGCAACTGGGGGGGTGCGGGGTGGGATCCAACATTAATCCATGTGGCATTGCAGATTGGGACAGGTACTGGAGATTCCAGAAGAAATGGAAATTCAGGTTGTAGCTCGGTTTTCTTTGTGTGTTGTTATTGCACAATTATAAAAGAATTAGTTTTGTCCTGGTGGATGTCCTGCGTGTAATTGTGGGTAAACGTCTTTCTCATAGTGTTTATCTCTTTATATAGAGTTCAAAACATTTTACAGGGCATTGAGATTTTGTTCGGATAATCCAAAATTCGGATCATTGATGTTTGGAGAACAGACGTTCTGTACAGGGGTAGGAACAATTTGGTTCGTCTGTCTATCTCCATGTTGTAACAATATATTGTAAATAACTGACATCATAGTTCTAATCCCTGCGATACCTCTTGAGTCACCACCTGTCATTCAGAAAAAGACCATATCGTTCCTACTCTTTGTTCCCTGTCTGCTAACCAATTGTCTGTCCATCTCGATGTAGTACCTCCAATCTCAGGCACTTTGATTTCACACATTAACCTCATGTGGGTCTTTTGTTGAGAACCTTCTGAAGGTCCCAAGAAGCCACATCCACTGGCTCCCCCCATCAAGTCTATTAGTTAAATCCTGGAAAAATTCCAGTAGATTGGTCAAGCATGATTGGGTGTGTGATTCTACTACTATTCTTGTTATAAAATCCTTGATAATGGACTCCACCATCTGTGAGCTAAGCAGCTGAGTTGAGAGGTCAGCAGAGACTTTTACCTGTGATTTGAAATGAACAAAATTGATTTTATTTTTACGACGTATGTTATATATGATCCTCCTGATGGTTGTTGAGGCAGAGCTTTGTAAGATCAATGCAGTCACACTGCACTCATATTCTGTAATTATAACTGAAAGATAAACTGCTGATTTGTGAAAGCTTCTTTAGTGAAGAGAAGTTTTATAGTTTTAAGGTCAGTTTTGGCACAATTTTTAAATAAAGGTTGTTTCCATTTGCAGCCAATCTACAAGAACAAAAAACATCAGTTGCTCATAGTCACTGTAAACATGAGGCATTTGTTTTGACAAAGGACTGTTTGTAACTAGGTCTTTCAGGAGACAAGAGTATGAATTGTGGATTAGGCATAAAGTGATAACATAAAATCAAAATATTGCTGGTATGGCAAACCTGAAATAAAAGCAGAAAACGTTAGCAATTATCTGTATCTATGGAAAGTTAACATTCAGGTCACTGACTTTAATTCTGATGAAATGTCATCAGTTTGAAATGTTAACTCCTTTTCTCTCCACAGATGTTGTCTGATGAACTAAGTATTTCAGGATTTCTGTCTTTGTTTCTGAAATGTTAAGTCTTGTTTCTTACCTGTTCCTTTTGTGTGGTTCTCATACTGGAAATGTGTGAAATTTCCCTTGTAATGGACTTTAAACAAAGTAATAAAATTTAATGGTTTGTTTACAATTTTGCAAGAGCGATTTATCAAGTTTTGGAACCACTTGTATTTGGAGTCAGATGTACAGCACGGAAACAGATCCTTCGGTCCAACTTGTCCATGCCAATGAGATATCCTAAACTAATCTAGTCCCGTTTGTCAGCATTTGGCCCATAATCCCTCTGAACCCTTCCTATTCATATGCCCATCTAGATGCTTTTTAAATATTGCAATAGTATCAGCCTCCTCCACTTCCTCTGGCAGCTTGTTTCATACACACACCTCTCTGTGTGAAAAAATTGCCCCTTCAGTCCCTTTTATGTCTTTTCCCCTCCCACTTTCAACCTAAAGCTTCTAGTTTTGGATTCCCCTAAGCTAGGGTAAAATTCTTGACTATTCACCCTATCCATGCCCCTCATGATTTTATAAACCTCTGTAAAGTTACCCCTTAGCCTCTGACACTCCAGTGAAAACAACCCCAGCTTATTCAGCCTCTTGCTATAGTTCAAATCCTCCAACCCTGGCAACATCGTTGTAAATCTTGTCTGAACCCTGTCAAGTTTCACAACATCTTTCCTCTAGCAAGGAGACCACAGCTGCACACAGTATTCCAAAAGATGTCTAAACAATGTCCTGTACAGCAGCAACATGACCTCCCAACTCCTATACTCAATGCACTAACCAATAAAGGCAAGCATGCCAAACGCCATCTTCATTAATCTGTCCACCTGAGATTCTATTTTCAAGGAACTATGAACCTACACACCAAGGTCTCTTTGTTCAGCAACATTCCCTAGAACTTTAAGTATGTAAGTCCTGCTCTACCAAAATGTCAGGCCTCACATTTATGTCGATTAAACTCCATCTGCCACTCCTTAGTCCATTGGCCCATCTGACCAGGGCCCCATTGTACTCGATGTAAATCTCTTTCCTGTCCACTACACCACCAATTTTGGTGTCATCTGCAAACTTACTAGCCATACATTGAATATTCATATATAAATCATTTATTAAATGACAAAAAGTAATGGACCCAGCACCGATCAGGGGTGAGCTGGCAAGATGCATACAGAACTGGCTTAGTTATAGGAGACGGAGGGTAGCAGTGGAAGGATGCTTTTCAGAATGTAGGGCTGTGACTAGTGATGTTCCACAGGGATCAGTGCTGGGACCTCTGCTGTTCACAATCTACATAAGTGATTTGGAGGAAAACGTAGCTGGTCTAATTAGTAAATTTGCAGATAATACAAGGAAAGGTGGAGTTGCAGATAGTGAGGAGGATAAAGCAGGATACAGATCAGTTGGAGGCAAGAGCAGAAAAATGGCAGATGAAGTTTAATCTGGACAAATGTGAGGTGATGCATTTTGGAAAGTCAAGGTACAGGCGGAAATTATACAGTGAATGGCAGAACCTTTAGGAGGCATCTGGGTGTGCAGGTCCACAGATCACTGAAGGTGGCAGTGCAGGTAAGGAAGGTAGTAATGGCCTACTTGCCTTCTAGGAGTATAAGGATGGACAAATCACGCTGCAGCTTTTTAGAACTTTAGTGAGGCCACACTTGGATACTGTGTACAGTTCTGGTCACCACACTACCAGAAGGACGTGCATGTTTTGGTGAGGGTACAGAAAAGGTTGACTAGGATGTTCCCTGGTATGGAAGATTTTAGTGATGAAGAAAGGTTGGATAGACTAGGTTTGTTTTCACTGGAATGTCGGAAGGTTGAGGGGCAACCTGTTAGAAGATTATAAGATTGTGAATGGCCTGGATAAGTGGAAAGTATGACGCTTTTTCCCTTATGAGGGGACACAGGTCTAAGATGCGAGAGGGGAGGTTTAAAAACTATGTGCGAGGCAAGTTTTCACACACCGGGTGAGTGCCTGGAATGTATTGCCAGAGGAGGTGGTGGAAGCAGACGCAATAGCAGCATTCAAGAAGCACCTAGATGCATACATGAATAGGAAGGGAATAGAGGAATATGGATCCTGTAAGTGAAGACAGTTTTACTGTGCAAGGTTAAAATGTGTCAGCGTAGGCTTTGAGGGCCGAAAGGACATTCTGTCCTCTATTGTTCCTTGATTCCTGTGGCACACTGCTGGTCACAGGCCTCCTGCTCAAAAAGCAACCCTCAACCACTATCCTCTGTCTCCTTTTTAGCCAATTTTGTACACAAATGGCTAGTTTTCCCTGTATTTCACATGATCTAACCTTGTTAACCAGTCTACCATGCGGAACTTATCGAACACCTTACTGAAGTCCATGTAGACAACATCCAGCATTCTGCCTTCATGAATCCCTTGCAAAAGTTTTAAATGAAGTTCCCAAAAATGGATAAATCAATGGGAAATCCACTACTTACAAAATCATGGCTTATCTAGGACTGCAAGTCAGACAAACAGGCAAAATACACATATTCAATGAAGGGTTGAGGGAAAAGTTGATGAGTTAGAGCTGGTATCAGTTTGGTCTGTGGACATCAGTGTTGATGTGAAATCTCTTGTCATGTCTTTAAATGATTTCACTGGAAAGCAGCATGTAAATGAAAATGAGATGTCCTTGCAGAATCTTCAAGGGATTCCAGAGATAGCATTGAAACAAAAGCTATTAAAGGAGATTATCTGTGTACATGACTAAGTGCATAAGCAAAAGCAGGCAAGGGAAGTCCCACTAGTATGACAGTGCAGTTGTATTGGAGGAGGTTGGCATGGTAGACTGTGCAGATGATACAGACTGATCAAGTAAGACAAAGTGGAATAATGCACTGTCATGGATAATGTCACCTGTGACTGAGTAGTTTGTGGTACAGCTGCCAAAACCGTAATGTGCATCATGAAGGATAGTATAATAAATAGATATGGAAAAAAACCCCGTGATGATAAGTAGCCTTCTGCATCCATCTGGATCAAACTGAGAGCTGTCTTCTCAAAGCAGTGTTTCTCCAATCTGATGGAATTAATTTAAATGCTGGCTTTAAAAGAGGTGTGAGGAGACTCCTTTGAAGCATAAACACCTGTTGAGCAAATGGCCCATTTCTGTATTCTAAAAGCTCTGTGTCCTATTTATATGGAAGCGAATTAAGAAAGATGTTTTGCTTCAGGACTACATCGGCACTGTTTTTTGCTGTCAGTTATAGCCCTGAATTGGCTACATCATGAGATTGGATGACTTATTACATCAGCAGTTGTAGACCTCAAAAGTTCTAACTGCATATAGTTTACTCCATGGCAAGATTTGTAATAAATTCATTTCTTGAAGAATGAGTAACCACAATGAAAACAATCTTTTGGCTTTCTATTACCTAGCAGGATCAATTCTACACATTTTGGTCACTTCCAGCCTTCAGTAATGCCCTTCTAATACCAGTTTGCCTGTTATTTTGCTGTTCATTGCTGGATAATGTCTTATGTCAGGAAAGTTGTTTTGCTTTTATTTGTTAGCAGCATGTGCAACCTTGTTTGCAGAAAATATCCAGCAATTCATTGATATTTTAGTCAAAATAAATAACTTAGCCTTTCAATTAGTGACCCATGTGATTGGAAAAATGCCACATTAATGACCAAACTGGTTTAAGTTCTGCTGCTTCACTTGACTTCGAAGTATGCTTCTATTTGTGTAGGTTGTGTTTAATGAGATGAATGTACCTTTCGAGTGAGATGTAAATCTGAGTGTGGAATCAATTTGACAAGTTCAGTGGCATTGACTTATGTGTAGAGAACTAATGTGTTAATTTTGGTGTTGTTGATCTTCAGAAGAAATTGGAGTAACATTTTTTGGTCTGATCTGATTCTTCAATTTTGTGGTAGCTTCTGCTTTTGCTTTTCAGCTTTGAGGAAAGGTCACTGGACCTGAAACATCAACTCAGATTTCTCTCCACATGTGCTGTCAGACCTGCTTGGCTTTTCCAACAATTTCTGTTTGTGTTTCTGATTTCCAACATTGCAGTTCTTTCAGTTTTTCTTTATTCTGCTTTTGAAAGGCTATTTTTAACTCAATAGATATTTCAGTCTGAGTACTGTATTCAAAATATTCCTTATACTTGAGTTAGTTGAGGATCTGGATGCAATGGAGATGTTCCACATGTGCTATTGATTCACAAGCCTATGTTTTGTACAAGCTATATTATAAATAACTCTGGTTTAGCTAAATAATGCAGTTTGTCATCTGAAGTTTTATTAATTTGGTTTAGAAACTTTAATCTTGTTATACTTGCATTTCAGCATTAAATGCTATATATGCATTATGAATGTTGAAGTTTACACTTTGAAAATAAACTGACTGGAATGTGGTCGAAAGACCATCTGTATTAACCAGAAGTGCTTGGTAAGCAGTTCTGAGACACATGCCCAATTAGCCTGTTTTTGGGCAGCATTGGTTTAAGAGGCAATGAAACTGGAAGCATGTGCTGATGTTCTTCAACTGTTATTTTTACGACCTATAAGACCAACAGGAATAGGCTGATAGGACCTTAATTTAGCAAAATCCAGCATGTCCAACCTAAACAAGTAACATAATTTACGGTTCACAAGTCCTAGAAAGAGGCATAAAGCCACAATCCTTGACCTAAACATAATTAATATTAATTAAACCAAGGTGATTCATTGACTTCTCACATTTTGTCTTGGTAGCAAGCAGTTTCATGAGGTAATGGGATCTGGATTCCTTCTGTTCCCTTCTATGCGACCACTCTGCCTCCTCATTAAGGCATTTAAATTCAAAGGATGATGACTTCAATGGACACATTGCCACTATTTCAAGTAGTTGATAGCAAGCTCCCCTAAATTATTAACGTCATGCTGCTGTGCTTCAAGAAGAGTTTTAGAGTGCCTTAAGCAATTTTGTTCTCCCATGAAATGCTGGGCAGTTGCGTGTTGAACAAATTGGATGTTATAGTGGGAGCCATGTTTCCATCGTATGGAAAAAGTCTGTAAATCCATCATATATATACAGGAGTTCTGCTTGAATATTTGAGGAACTTGCTTCAAGGACACTAGTTTCTTCAAATGTCCTTCCAGAAGGGATTCTAGAAAGGAGCAAAGTCGCTAGAATTTCTCTAGCAATGTTATATGTTATATGATATTCAGGAGTGGGGACTGACAACTGGCCTGGACACTAAGACCTCTGTTCATTTGTGGCGATCTTTGAGTGATTCTTGATCTTTGACAATGAAGATGTCATACATGTTCTGATTGACATGTAGATAACGTCATTATGCCTTTCATATACGCAATTGAGTTCTGGAAGTACATCCATCGTCGTCCTCTTGCTACTTTGGCAAAACCAACTCCATAGACCAGAGAACAGTTGTCAGCCTTTCTTTTTCCAGTAAAAGGAATTACCATTCCATAGCAGGAAGGTCATACTGAGGGCTACAATGTCAATATGCAGTCTTGATAGCTCATGCTATCCGATTGCAGTTCTTCTTTCTGAGCAGTCACTTGTGAGATTATCCATGTGTATTCTAACATTCCAAGCTGAAAGATTAATGTTCCTTCCTTTGGTCATGAAAATTGTGATTCCTTAGGGTACAGTTCCCCAGACAAGAGAAGGTGATAGAGCAATTGGTTAGGACACCTTTTCTTTGGCGTGAGCAGAGGATATTCTAAAGAGAACTGCTTGCTCATAGATGCTGCTGCCCAGATATACCTCTGTTCCAACACAGTGTTCTTCATGCATTTGTTCTCTGTACAGAAATTCAAGATTAAGTCCTTCCAGGCTCATATCTCTGTCCGCATCACCAATTCTGCATCATCACAGGGTTTGACAAATGAATTCTGATAGAAGCCTGCTCATGACTTTGTTTAACATGGGACCTTTGATTCAGTGATATGTCACATAATGATTATGAGTACCTTGCTGCTGCAGCCTCCTTCCTTCGCCTGCTCTGTCATTGAAGAATGTATGAACTGGACTTTGCCTGGCAATCCCTGAACCCAGATTTTGCCAAAGAATTGTAAGCTTGTGCAGAACTTTACACTGGTGATCCATGGAATGAGTTAGGAGTAGACTAATGGAGTAGTAATTGACTGGGTTAGGTTGTTTGAAGATAGGACATACCTGAGCAATTTTCCACATTGTTACGTAGATGGGAGAATTGGATTCTGGAACACAGGTCTTAAGGATTTCTGGCAGAATGTTGTCATGGCTTTTGCTTTAACTTGTGCACCTTGCATGAGTAAGTTAAATTTGTTAAAAGAATACTAAAGATGTTGAGAGAAGGCTGAGCTGGATCATTGAGCATTTTTCAGCCATTCTATTCTCTGATTAACTTGGCTGTCCTACCACTGGGGACAAGGTTTGTAATTATTTTATTGAATCTTTCAATATGCTGTGAAATATCTCTAAGGCAGGTGGAACTTCAACCTAAACCTTCTGGAACAGTTAGGGACTCTACCACTATGCCACAAGAACTTTCACAGTAGAACGTCTTCCTCCAATTAATTGTTTAATTGTTCATCTCCATTCTGGATTGATTGTGACAGGACTGCAGAAGGTTGATTTGATCCTTTGTGGGATTGCTTAGTTTTATCTAACACATGCTGATTTGCTGTTTAGTATGCACATAGGCCGCAATTGTAACTTCACAAGGCAGCTCCGCATTTTCTGCTGAGCGTGGTAACTGCCAGCGTGCTCTTTTACATTCCTCACTGAAATAAAATTGGTCACCTGGCTTGATGGTCATGGTACAAAATGAAATAGAAGGTGCTGAGAGGTTGAATGAAATTTTGCTGAGAACCTACATGGATGCCCAGTTTTGAGTTGCTAAATTGGTTTTGAACGTATTCCACTGAGTAGGTTTGTGATGACACACATGATGGAGATTATCCTCCATGTTCAGATGGCACATCAGCTTCATGAGGCCCATGGGTTTGGAAGACTCCTGAGTAGATCCTTCTGGATCAGGTAGATTAATGAGGGTGAAGTTGAATAGGTCATTCTGTTTCCACACCACTTGCCATAAGCCCAACTTCAAGCACACTGGATGAACGAATGACTATGAGAAGACGGACGGTTAAGATAGGACTGAAGGTGTTGTATCTGAATGCACACAGCATAAGGAATAAGGTAAATGAGCCTGTGGCGCAGTTTGAAATTGGCAGGTATGACATAGTGGGCATTATGAAGATGTGGCTGCAAGGGGATCAGGATTGGGAACTGAATATTCATGGATATACATCGTATTGAAAAGATAGGCAGGTGGGCAGAGGGGGTGGGGTTGTCTTCTTAATAAGAAATTAAATTAAATCAATAGTAAGAAACGCATCCAGGTCAGATGAAGTAGATTCTGTGTGGTAGAATTGAGGAACCGCAAAGGTAAAAATGGGAGTTACGTACACAGGCCTCCAACAGTAGTCAGGAGCTGGGTGCAAAATACTCCAGGAGATAGAAAAGATGTATAAGAAAGACACAGGTACAGTTATTATGGAGGATTTCAGTATGGAGGTGGACTGGGAAAATCGGGTTGGTAGTGGTTTGCAAGAAAAGGAATTTGTAGAATGTCTGCCTACAAGATGGCTTTTTGGAGCAGCTTGTAGTGGAGCTCTCTAGGGAATAGGCAATACTGGATTTAATGTTGTACAATGAGGCAACTTGATAAGGGAGTTTAAAGTGAAGGCACCCTTCGGAAGCAGTAATCATAATATGATTGAATTTACTGTGCAATTTGAGAGGGAGAAGATAGAGTCAGATATTATAGCTGATTAAGACATCTACAGAGGCATGAGGGAGGAGCAGAGGTAGAATTGACTGGGAGAGGAGCCTGGCAGAAAAGACAGTGGAACAGCAATGGCAGGAGTTCCTGGGAATAATTTAGGAGTCACAGCAGAGAGTCATCCCAAAGGAAAAAGCAGCATGGTACAGGGAGGATGAGGCAACCATGGCTGACTAGAGAAGTCAGGAATAGCATAAAAGCAAAAGAGGAAGCATATAATGTGGTGGAGGGAAGTGGGAAGCTAGAAAATTGGGAAGCTTACATAGACCCAACAGAAGGCAACAAAAAAAGGAAGGAAAAGATTAAATAGGAAGATAAGCTAGCCAGTAATATCAGGAAGACTGTAAAAGTTTCTTTAGATACATAAAATGCAAAAACGAGGCAAAAGTGGACAGTGCATTGCTGGAAAATGACGCTAGAGAGATAATAATGGGGAACAAGGAAGTGGCTGAAGAACTGAAATAGTTGAAAACGGAATAATTACTTTGCATCAGTCTTCACAGTGGAAGACACGAGTAATATTCCAAAAATTCGAGAGTGAGGGGGAAGAGCTGAGTGTGGTGGCCATCACTAAGGAGAAGGTGCTAGAAAAACCGAATGGCCAGAAGGTGAATAAATCCTGTGGACCAGATGGACTACACTCTGGAGTTCTAAGGGAGATAGCCGAAGATATAGTGGTGATCTTTCAGGAATCATTAGCATCAGGGAGGGTCGCAGAGGAGTGGAAAATCGCTAACATGTCACCACTGTTTAAGAAGGGAGTAAGGCAAAAGGCAGAAAGTTATAGGCCAATCTAGCCTATATTCGGTTGTAGGTAAGATCCTGGAGTACATTGTGAAGGATGAGATTTCTGAATACTTGGAAGTGTATGGTAAAATAGGGCAAAGTCAGCATGGTTTCATCAAGAGTAGGTCATGCCTGACAAATCTTCTTAAATTCTTTTGAGGAAGTAACATTTGACGAGATGCCGCGCAGGAGGCTACTGAGTAAGATAAGGGCCCATGGTGTTAGAGACAAGGTGCTAGCATGGATAGAAGTTTGGCTGTCTGGCGGAAAGCAGAGAGTGGGGATAAAAGAGTCCTTCTCACGATGGCAGACGGTGACAAGTGTTGGGACCACAACTTTTCATTTTATACATTTAACGATCTAGATGAAGGAATTGAGGTCATTCTGGCTAAGTTTGCAGAAGATACAAAGGTAGAGGGACAGGTAGCGTTGAGAAGGCGGGAAGGCTAACAAAAGGATTTGGACAGGTTAGGAGAAGTGGCAGTAAAATGTGGGAAAGTGAGAGCTCATGCACTTTGGTAGGAAGAATGGAGGCATGGACTGTTTTTCTAAAATGGGGATAAAATTCAGAAGTCAAAGAGACTTGGGAGTTCTAGTCTAGGATTCTCTCAAGGTAAACTTGCAAGTTGAGTCAGTAGTTATTAGATTAGATAGATCAGATTGCATACAGTGTGGAAACAGGCCCTTCGGCCCAACAAGTTCACACCTACCCTCCAGACCTATTCCCCTCCATTTACCCCTTCACGTAACACTACGGGCAATTTAGCATGGCCAGTTCACCTAACCTGCACATTTTTGGACTGTGGGAGGAAACCGGAGCACCCGGAGAAAACCCACGCAGACACTGGAAGAATGTGCAAACTCCACACAGGCAATTGCCTGAGGTGGGAATTGAACCCTGGTCTCTGGCGCTGTAAGGCAGCAGTGCTAACCACCGTGCCACAGTTAGGAAGGCAAATACCATGATGGCATTTATTTTGAAAGGACTTGAATATAAAAGCAGGGATGTACTTCAGAGGCTTTGGTCAGACCACATTTGGAGTATTGTGGGCCCCATATCTCAGGAAGGATGTACTGGCCCTGGAGCTTATTTAGAGGAAGTTCACGAGAATGGTCCCAGCAATGAAAAGCTTAGCATATAAGGAACGTTTGAGGACTCTGGGTCTATACTCGATGGAGTTTAGAAGGATATAGGGGGAATCTAATTGAAACATACTGAGTGGCCTGGACAGAGTAGATGTTGGGAAGTTATTTCCATTGGTAGGAGGGTCTAAGACCCGAGGGCACAGCCTTAGAATGGGGATAAAACAAAGCCTCTTCAGCCAGAGAGTGGTGAATCTATGGAATTCATTGCCATGGAAGGCTGTGGAGGCCAGGTTATTGAGTACATTTAAGATTAAGATAGATTTTTGCGTATCAAGGTGATTAAGAGTTACAGGGACAAAGTGGGAGAATGGGGTTGAGAAACTTATCAGCCATGATTTGAATGGCGGAGCAGACTCAATGGGCTGAATGGCCTAATTCCTCCTCCTATATCTTATGGTCTTAGCGTTTTTTCTGCCATTAAAAACAGTAAATGGTTATTAGTTTCATTTGCTGTTTAAAATGTATAAACTTAGTTTTGTTTTCTACTATAAGGATTTTGTGTAGACATAGAACATAATATTTGCAATAGTTGACAGTAACTCAGCAATTTTTGAAACACTAATCCATATAAATGATTTACTATCGTTATGTAGATACTCCATATTGAGTATTGTTTGCAGGACTTACATTTTGAAGGATTGTAGAAAAAATAATTTATTTCAAGTTTTATGAGCATACCTGGAGTGGTTTATTTAAAAGCAGTCACCGGAAGTTCACAGTGGACTTTGGGGATTCTTGGTGTAAACGAGGCTTCCTAGAAATCAAATGATTTGCTTTTCTGCAGACTGTGTGGGGCTGATTTGAATAGTGACTGACTTAGAGAGATTCATGTTTTATTAGGTGCTGTTGGAGAAAAGCTTGCAATGTACAAGCTGCCTAATTGATATTTCCCATTTCAGAAAAGAAAATCCTCTATATCAGTTACTGGGAAAACCTATTTGTTCTTTTGAAAGGATGATTGAAAGAATATCTCAAGATTATATTTCCCGAATAAGCTGTGTCGGCAAGATGACAACCTTAGACCAACAGATTCCAGAACATCCTACATTTATCCATTGGCTGATGTGTTTTTCTTTCCAGTCAACTCTCCAGAAACACTTTTTTTTTGTCTAATTTCTGGATGTGAATTGTTTCAGGGATATTTAGAGATAAGTATTTATAATTCTATATTGCTGACTTAATGTTAACCAATTATTGAATCTTAACATTATTAAAACGAAACTTACTCAATTCCGATCTCAGCTGATGTAATTACTGGATAAGTGAGATCCTAGTCTGAAATCTGGCTTGATTGTTCTTATTTTGGTTCCTGTTTTAATTGTATTGAGGTAGTGTTTCACTGAAACACGCACACACAATGCTTTAGATCTGTCTTTAACATTAAATCAAGTTGGTTTTGCAAAAGAAATGAGGATGAAATCGAATAAACTAAACTCTTTACATATGGTACAAGTTAAATATTTAACTTGTAAAATGCAGTAAAATACAAACAATTGAATTGGATTTATTTATTGTGTTCTGGACCAGACCAGATTCCCTCAATATATTAGGAAGATAGTTCAGACTGTAGCTACTTATTATTTTAAAGATACGTGTGAAGTCCTGTGTTCCGGGTGAAACTTGATTGGTTAAACTACCAGATTTGAAGCAAAACACACCTTATTTGTACACTCTGTAGTTAAAGTACAACAAAAGAAAGAATGAAGAAAAGAATTGGCTTAGTCGTCACTCTACTGGAAAACTTAACAGAAGAATAGGTTAGTTAGCTACTAAACAGTAACTGTTCCAATATAGTAACACCCCATAAACACACCCTTAGCAAAAACAATGTCTGTAAAATAGATTGTCTCACATGCAATTCTAGCAGCCCAGGAGAAAAAAACATCAAGGAGAGGTGTACTACAGCAACAGACCCATCAACAACTGCTTCTGAAAAACTAAGAAACAAAAAATCATGGGTCTGTGGGACATCCATTACACCTATTCAGGTTGCTTAGAGTCATAGAGATGCCCAGCATGGAAACAGACCCTTCGGTCCAACTCGTCCATGCTGACCAGATATCCCAACCCAATCTAGTCCCACCTGCCAGCACCTGGCCCATATCCCTCCAAACCCTTTCTATTCATATACGTACCCAGATGCCTTTTAAATGTTGCAAATGTACTAGCCTCCACCACTTCCTCTGGCAGCTCATTCCATACCCTCTACGTGAAAAAGTTGCTCCTTAGGTCTCTTTTATATCTTTCCCCTCTCATCCTAAACCTATGCCCTCTAGTTCTGGACTCTCCCACCCCAGGGAAAAGACTTTGTCTACTTATCCTATCCATGCCCCTCATAATTTTATAAACCTTTATAAGGTCACACCTCAGACTTCGACGCTCCAGGGAAAACAGCCCTAGCCTATTCAACCTCTCCCAATTGCTCAAATTCTTCAACCCTGGCAACATCCTTGTAAATCTTTTCTGAATCCTTTCAAGTTTCACAACACCTTTCTGATAGGAAGGAGACCAGAATTGCATGCAATATTCCAACAGTGGCCTAACCAATGTCCTGTCCAGCCGCAACATGACCTCCCAACTCCTGTACTCAATATTCTGACCAATAAAAGAAAGCATTTAAACGCCGCCTTCACTATCCTATCTACCTGCGACCCCACTTTCAAGGAGCTATGAATCTGCATTACAAGGTCTCTTTGTTCAGCAACACTCCCAAGGAGTTTACCATTAAGTGTATAAGTCCCAAAAAGTAGCACCTCACATTTATCTAAATTAAACTCCATCTGCCACTTAGCCCATTGGCCCATTTGATCAAGATCCCAAAAACCCCCAAGGCCTACAAGTTGGTTACTTTACGGGTTTTCAATAGACATCTTGGTACTGCTGTCCTAAAACCTTTTAAAAAAAAAAAGCCAGGATACAGTAAAATCCGAAAGCATAATATGTCACGTGTATCTTTTTACAAAATATCGTGAAAAGTGTTGAGTCTCTGGCGCTATCTTAAAGCACAGGAAAAATTAATCAAAACTTAACAAGGACGGTAAAGTTGTTTATTTTCTTTAATTTCTTCAGTTTTCTGTCTTTACTTTCTAAATGCTGCATTATTGGTCATGACCTGGTGGCCAGTCTGAAACCCCTTTTGCTGTGCTGCTGGAACAAAATCACCATCTTCGGCGTCATCTCACCTCCACTGACATAACTGGCGCCATCTTGGTTACACACTTTTTTACAAAAAAAAAGCAACAAAATCAAAAGGAATGAGAAATCTCCAGATATTAATGTCTTATCTCAATGTAGACAGTCAGGCCAAGGCACAGCATGGAGTCTTTGGAGCGGGGCGGGGGGAGGAGTTAGGTGCTTGCTGACACTGCAAGGCCAACTCTGATCTCCTCCCTGCTGCTGCCACCTCTGATTCTATAACTTTCAGTGCTGCAATTGGATCCCAGAGTATGCTTGTGTAGGGTCCACACACAATATCCAAAACATTGAATGTATTCAAGAGGCAGGTATAGCACTTGAGGTAAATGAGATCAAAGGTTGTGGGGAGAAAGCTGGATTAAGCCAATGAGTTGGACGATAGGCCATGATTGTGATGAATGGCAGAGTAGGCTCGAAGGGCCATGTGGTCTCCTCCTGCTCCTGTCTTTTTCTGTCTGATCCCTGGATCCCAGAATATGCTTGTACCTGGTCACAGCTTCTGGTCTTTGGGTCCCTTGCCAGCTCCTGGAACATGGTTGGGCAGGGTCCGCTCGCAGCTTTCAATCACGGGTCCTGTAACTTGTTTAAGCAGGGCCAATCACCGATGCCTTGCCAAAGCAAAAGACCTTCAACAAAAAGCAAAAGGCAAAAACAAAACAAAAGGGGAAAATATAAAGCAGATGGAAGTGAATGAGCTCAAACTCCAATGCACTGCAGCCACTTCGCCACCACCTTGGTTAGGAAATCTCATTAATCCCAGAAGCACTCCTTTGTAGTACTCGCACCAGAGAGAATTCACTTCTTCTCTTATCACGTATGTAAGGTTTAAGTTAATGAATGTTTCAGTTTCTGGATAGCCTCTTCTTCAAGTCTGCATATACCTGAGCTTAGACTTTCTCAACTCTCATAACCCTTTCATGGTTGTAACCAAACACACTGGTCTATAAGTTTGAAGATAAACTTCTTGCACTGAGAGAACCTATTTCTTAACAGTTCAATACTATCACCTCTTTTCAGGAGTAATTGTTTTACACATCCTGCTTTCACCAAGTCTTCTACAAACTCAAAACAAAAAGGTTTCTGCAAACTGTGGATGTTTTCCCCAACTCAGCCTGCCCCCACTTCCGTCCCTATTATTCCATATTCTTCTAACTGAAACTTAATGCATAACTATTTACTCCTTCCACCGGTAAAGCTCACCTAATGAAAACAAAACTCCATTAATTTCCAGGAAGCCTCTTATATTGCATTTTAAAAGAAATCACCTTAGCTACAAAAAATGCTTTCAAGTTCATCATTAAACCTGTTCAGAAACGCAGATAATCCATATGCCACAAGTTCCAATTTAAAAATTCCAAAATATTTTAATTTAAAACATAAATTATGCACCTTCCACTATAGTAGTAAACCCATAATTATATTAAGAAGCCTAGGTTGATTGATATTTTTGTTTAAAACCTGATTTAGATGAGGTATTTTTGGTCATCTTGGTGACTGGAAAAATATTATTATTTTATGTTGGACCCATTAAGTAGTGGCACTAGAACAATAGTGCACTCTTTCTGCCTCACTATTAATACTATGTACAAGAAAAACAAAATGCTAGAATTACTTAGGAGACCTGACAGCATCTGTGGAGAGAGCAATGAAACTAATGTTTCAAGTCTGTGATCTTTCATGAGAATCCTCCAATATCCGATATTTTACTTTTGTATTCGATATTAATAGTAGTTTTAAACTCGATCTGTTCAAACTTTCTGCAGGATGCTTTCACCAAACAGTATGATTAACATAGGAGAGTGCCTAAGTGTGTGTTTATGTTATTTGAAGTGTAGGGAGTATTTTCTCATATTTTGTGTTAATATGTATTATTTACTCACTGAAAATACATATTTTGCAATCTCTGTTTTGTGAGTATGTAAGCAGTTCTGAATTATTTAAAATAATTTACAGTGGTTCCAAATGTACTTGAAGTGCTCACTTAAAAGTTGTGCTATGTTCCTGAAAATTATTTTAAGTAAAATATGGTTTCCATCGGAGTCAATGTAAAAATTAGTTTCTTTTTGGAACTTATTTATCAGAAAAAGAAATTATATCTTGTAAGTTGGAATTGTTGACATGGCCAAATTCCTACAATGATGAATTAAACAACTTAAAATAGACTTTAAAACATTTTCAAAGGCAACATTTCATTTCAGGATCTAAGTGCCAATAACATTTCCTGGTCCCTCATCCTCTTGCGGCTGGCAACTCCCCTTCCTTACCTTTCAACTTGACACCTCTCCCTTCCTCCTGAATTCCACCTCAGCCCAAGAGTGAAGCCTGAGGTATGTCTGCACCAGGGAACTTCCAGGCTCCTGACCTTAGTGGTAGGACCTCAATTATTTACAATCTCTAATACTGATTAGATGAAGTATTAGGGATTAAGTTTACTGATAATACAAAGCCAGGTGGAACGGTAAGCTTAGGAGGATGCAAATTGCTCTACATTGTTTAAGTGAATGGATAATAAGGTGGCAGATGGAATATAATGTGAGAAGGTGTATGGTTATTTGCCTTGGTTATAAAAAAAATTAAAATGCCTGGAATTTGATATTAATTAGCCCATGGGTTTATTTGTAATAAGAAACTGAGAAAGTTAACCTGCAGGTAAGGCAAGCATTTAGAAAGACATATGGCATGATTGTTATGGACTAGGCCAGGCCACTCGAACATTCTTAAAGAGGCAGCCCAGATTGTAACTTGCTATTTGTTTTGGTAAGTGTACAGTGAAAATTACCCTGAGTAAGTTAGCTGGTTTGACTAACAGATTTTAAAACAGACAAAAATTTATTCACAAAATTACAGAATGAAACACAGAACAGAAGACCCACAGAACTCAGTCTTTCCAAACTAGACTTAATTATGCTGTTCTGAAAATACACAAAGTCCTAATAAACAAACCCCTTAAACACAGAGTAAAACTGAAACAGAGGCTTACAGGTCAAAGTTAGAAGGGCAGAATCTGTTACGTATAAACAAAAGGCCTCTCAGTAAACCCTTTCATCTCTGTACCACTTCAGCAGATTCGGAGGCTAGGCTGTTTTACGTTCCCGCTGGAAAAAAAACAAAGACTCAGTAACCTTGAGAAGAAGGAGTAGCTTTTTAGAAAAAAGACCAGCTTTGTGACATGATTAAGTCATCTCGAGTCGAAATGTTAGCTTGTCTCTCTATGGTTGCTGTCTGACTCACTGTGATCTCCAGCATTTGTTGTTTTCAGTAGGGATTCTAGCTTCTGCAGTATTATGCTCCTAAGACAAATGCCATGTTGGCTTTTATGGCGAGGGAATTGGTACTTTATCATTCATCCATCTGTCCTTGGCTAGGCCAGCATTTATTGTCCATCCCTAATTGCCCTGTAGTTTGAGTTGTTGCCTTGAACCGTTGCTATTCTTGGCGAGGAGGGATACTCAGTGCTAGATTTTAAGATCTTTGATGCTGCATCTGGTGTACTGTGAGGAATTTTGATCTTCATATTTAAGGAAGGATATATTTTCTTTGGAGATGGGAAAGCGAAAAGTTACTGTCCTCTCTGGGATAAGAGGCACAAGTAAATTGATCTTATACTCTTCTTGGAGTTCCAATGAAATGCAAAATTCTACATGGCCTTGGCAGGATGGATACAGAAGTTTTATTCCCTGCCTGGAGAATTTAGAACACAGTGGTAGAATCTCAGGATAAAAGATTGAAAATTTTGCTTTGAGGTGAGAAGAAATTTCTTAAGTTAGTATGTTATTAATCTTTGGAATTGCCTATTTCAGGGATAGTGTATGCTTCGTCACTGTGTTTATTTAAGACTGAGAAAGAAAGTTCAGGGCATTAAACGATTTGGAGAACAGGTGGGAAAATGAAGTTGAGACAGGGTGAACCACCATCATGTATTGAGTGGTGGAGCAAGCTTGAAGGGCCATATAGTCCAGATGTTGTACTACTTATTGATCACAGATTGTGTTTTTCAACTGTAGTTTCTTTTCATCGAAAAATACCCAAAAAATGACTTATTTGCAGGTGAGCAATAGGCCATGTTTGTTTTCTTTTAATTTTTATATGTAATCACTCTATTTTATAAGTAGAATTCTGGTTTCTCAGCTTAGTGCACATTGTGGTACTGGGGTTATGATTTTAGGAGGGGTGGAATGCAACTTATGGGTTGGGGAGAATAGGAATGCTAACAAGGTGAAAAATAGGTGCAAGGCCTGTGAATAGATTTGGGGAGAAAGGGCACCTGGGAAAAAAAAAATCCACAAGCAAGATTGAGAGAGCTGCGGGGAATGAAATAAACAGTGGAGAGGAGTCTCTGCTAAGTATGAAATAAACAGTGGAGAGGAGTCTCTGCTAAGTAATCATAGAACAGGCAAATGCCAGAAACAGGATGGGGAGGAGAGTGGCAGAATACAGAAAAGGACAGCTTAAATTCTTTAGATTTAAATGAAATGGTATGAGCAATTGAAATTATCAGAGAATTATAAATAAGGCAAAAGAATGAGCAAGGGCACCAAAATAATGAGGGAGCACTGGATGTGAGGGGAATATGTTATGTTACTTTCTCCTGCCAGTTATAGCAAAATACACATAAAAATATTATGCTGAATTATTGCTGAGCTGGAGAACCTGATCAGAACCTTTTTAATTATCGCCATTGAAATTTCAGTGCAATCAGGATAACTTGTTACTGTACTTGTGAGAAGAGAAGTAAACTGTGATGATTTAATATAGTAGTAGCAAATTAGTTACTCGAATTTGGTTATGAATTTCAGTAAAGGCTTTGCATATAATTAAACAAAAAAAAACAAAGCATAGTGAATAAGTTTACGGGAAATATACAAACTGATTGTAAAAGCTTCTATAGGCACTTGAAGAGAAAAAGGCTAGTGAAGCAAAATGTAGGTCATTTACGTCAGAAATGGGAAGTTACAATGGAGAACAAAGAGCTGACCATTTACATACATATTTTGGTCCATTTGTCAGAAAAGAAAACACCAATAGCTTGCTAAATATATTGTCGAATATGAGGTCGAGTGAGGGGGAGGAACTGAAGAAAATTAGAATTAGGAGGGAAATGTTGGGGAAATTGATGGGATTAAAGACTGATAAGTCCCCAAGGCCCTCTAATGGACATCTAATGGAAGTGGCCCTAGAAATATTGGGTGGTTAGTGGTCATCTTTAACATTTCTATAACTCTGGAATAGCTCCTATTGTATTTGAGGGTTACTAATGTATCCCCACTATTTTAGAAAAGGTTGAGAAAAAAAAATAGAATTACAGACCAGTTAGCACTTATATAAGTGGTGAGGAAAATGCTAGAATCCATTATAAAAGATTTAATAGTAGAGTATTTGGAAAATAGTGACAGAATTGGACAGAGTCAGTATGGATTTACAAAAGAAAATCGGGCTTGACAAATCTACTAAATTTTTTGAGGATGTAACAAGTAGAGTTGATAAGGGGAAACCAATAGATGTTTATATATTTGGACTTTCAGAAATATTTTGATAAAGTCCCAAATAAAGGATTAACATTTAAATTAAAGTAGGATTGGGGCTGGTGTCCTGACATGGATTGGGAACTGGTTGGCAGACATGAAAAAAGAATAAGAATAAAAGGGTATTTTTCCAAGTGATATGCAGTGACTAGTGGGATATCCAAGACGTTAGTGCTTGGATCCCAACTATTCACAATATATGTTGATGATTTAGATGAGGGAACGGAATGTACTATGTCCAAGTTTGTAGATGCCACAAAGCTAGGCAAGAGAGTGAGCAATGAGTGGGATGCGGGAGGAGATGCTTCAATGCGATTTGAACAGTTTGAGTGAGTGGGTGAATGGTAGATGATGTACAATTTGGATAAATGTGAGGTCATCCACTTTGGTAGTGAAAACAAGAGAGCAGATTATTATCTGTTCAAGTAGACCTTCTATCAGATAGTTCTTGATCTTGAATAGTTCACTCACCGATAATGGAGGGAAAATGATCAGCTTATTGACTTGCATCTACCTCTAACACAACAGATACATCTTGTAATTTTGGTGGCCATTGAGATGTGGCTTATACCACTGGATATTCACTGAACTTGTTAAAATTGAGCATTGTTGGGAACAACTCTTGCTGTGCTTGACATCCCTTAGAACAGGTCCAGTTTTGAAATGGATATTGTGACGAGCCCACATTGGCCAATTTGAGCCAAATCTATAGTTAAAACTAGGAGATGGGCTCAAGTTCTAGGCTTGGGAGCAGGAGTCCAATTTTATGTTAAGACAAGTTTTGCACATGCGCATTACAAATTGTTACGCTTGAAATCAACTTTGAGAGCATACTAGTTGTCCATTCTCTAACAATACTTCCATTTGAGGAGTACCTTCTGTTATGAATTCCTGAATGCAAAGTCCACCAATTGTTCAAAACTTCCAGTTCACTCCTGTTTCTGTGCTCTGTGTGTACAAATTACTACCCCAGATGTTCCAATGACCCCCTTGTATTAAGAGCAAAGTAGACTTAAGTTGCACATAGGACTGTGCAAAATTCCTGATGCAGATGACTCTAGGGAATTAAGGATTAAAAACACTTTGGGTAACTACCACTGAGATAGGAATACCTGGGCCAATATCTACACCTGTGCAGATCCCTAACTCAAGATTTTATTATTTTCAGGCGAGAATAGAAGAGGAGAAACAATGTTGATTGATTGAACCGAGTTGACAGACATTTCCTGTGAAGTTCATGTTATGACAAATCATGTCAAGGCAAAAGTATGCAAAAACATATTCAATCTAATTCTCTTTACACAATTTATTTCCCTTATTAATTATTAAACTTTTGAAGGAGTGATTAATTTAGAGGGCAAGAGAAAATGTCGTTGCTCAAAAAAAGTCAATGTGGAGTGAGTACGGAAGAAATGCTGCTCAATTCAAGATCATTGGCATTCCTTGTGGCTGAATCAGGAGAAGTATTTAGATATCTAGTCGCTATTCCTCACCCACTAACAGTGCCTGACTGAATTGTTAACAGCAGCTTCTGCCATCAGTTATATGTCGTGCAGCAGTTTCTCATTTTGGAATTACTGTATAAAATTATACTGCATAATATCAATGCAAGTTTGTGGAAACAATTGTAGAATTTTCAAAATAATTTTGAAAGTGTTTAACAGTTTTTAAAAAAAAACTTTTCTGGAGTAACATGGTAGCTCTACAAATCTTTTTAATAAATTCTTGTGCTGTAAATATTATATTCAGGGATGTGGGCTTCACTAGCTAGGCCATTATTTATTATTGTCCTTCTTCACCCTTGAGAGAGTGGTGGTGAGCTGCCTCTTTGAACTGGTATAGGTGTTCAGGTATACCTAACAGTCCTGTCAGGAGGACAATTCTTAGATTTTGAACCAAGATAGAGGAATGACGATTATATTTCCAAATTGGGATGGTGTGTGCCCTGGAGGAACACTTGCAGATGGTGGTGTTCCCATCCATCTTCTGCCTTTGTCCTTCTAGATGGTAGTTGTTGAGAGTTTGGAAGGTGCTTTCTCAAAACCTTGGTACATTTCTGCAGTGCCTCTTGCATATGGTATAACCTTCTACTATGTGTCAGTTGTGGATGGAGTGAATGTTTGCAGAAGTAGTGGCAATTGAAAGAGTTGCTTCAATATTATTGGAACTGCATTCGTCCAGGCAAGTGTATTTTCACACTCCTGACTTGCACATTGTAGGAGATTGAACAGGCTTTGGCAAATCAGGAACTATGTTGCATGATGCAGAATTTCTACCCTCCAACCTATTCTTGTAGCCATCGTATTTATATCATGAATCTAGTTCAGTTTCTGGTCAGTGATGAGCCCCCAGGTGTTGATAGTGGGTGATTCGGTGATGCTCAGATTCTGTTTTTAAAGTTGGACATTGCACTGGGGTTTTGTGTGGCACAGATGTTACTTGCTACTTGTCACCCCAAATCTGGATGTTGTCAAGCTCTTGCTACATCTAGACTTGGACTGCTTCTTAATCTGAGGAGTTGCACATTGCTGAGCATCATTTATAATTATCAGCAAACATCCCCACTTCTAATTTTATATTGGAGGGAAGATCATTGATGAGGCAGCTCAAGATTGTTAGGCAAAGGACTCCTGCAGTAATGACTTTCAGCAATAATAATCAGTTATCTTCCTTTGAACTAGGCATGATTCCAATCCACACCCATTCACTTTTCAGAAGAAATATTGGTAGTACAAGAAAAGGACTGTTCAGTAAACATACCTAATTTAAGTTCATTACAAGACACTAAACAATAGTCACCTTAAGTTCTTTAGATCCGCTGCTGACCTAAAGGAATCACAACTTATTCTGAATGTGGAGGATGAATAAAATTTGGACAATTGGCAGAAAGGGAAAATTCAAATTGTAATATAGGTCATTTTGGTTGATTCTGCTCTCCTGTCAACAATTAGTCATTTAATGGTAGGGGTGTGTGATACTGGTTGCACTTGCCCACAGGAAGTGCCCAATTGTAAGAAAAATCACAGTTCAAAATATCAATAAATGGATGTCAGGAAACCAGACAAATCATTTAACCTCTGCTTAATTTTTCACTGAAGAACTTTACCACCCCAGCTTGAATCTAGAAGTATATGATGATGGAGTTTACCAAACTATCCTATATTTTATGTTGATTTGTTGCACAGGATGTGAGTGGCCCTGGCCAGGCCATTGTTTATTGCCCATCTCTAATTTGTTCTGGGGATATTTAAGAGTCAATCACTTTACTATGAATCTGGAGTCACATGTAGACTAGACCAAGTATGGACAGCTACCTTCTCATTGGGGAACCACGTGGTTTTTCTGATAATCGACAATGGTTTCACAGTCATCGTTATATCACCCAGTCTTGATTGAATACTTGTTAACACTCAGAATACCCAAATATTGAGTCAATGAATTCTTTTTCTTGTATTATCAAATACAGACAGCAATTTGTGCACTGGTAGCTTTTTTTACTACAAACAAAAATGATCACAAATTTAAACAAGAAAATACCAAAAATTAATTTAAAAAGTATTTGTTGTTAAGGTTACCTACGTTTGATACAGTCAATATACACAGTTTCTTAATGAAATGATCAACACCCTTAAAATTATTGCATTAGTGTCAAGATAAATCAGCATTAGCTGTTTTGCTGATTATAGTTGAAAATCATATACAAGACTGATTTATAAATTGGGAAGATTAACCTAGGATTAAATTCCTAAAGGAATGGTAGCATAGTGATTGTGTTACAGGCGTGATCCAAAGGCTGGGTCTAATGCCCCAGAGACTAGAGTTCAACTCCCATTTCATAGCTCGGAGTTAAGTAAGGATAGAGATGAGGAAGGACACCACTTCGACTGGGACAGCACATCCATCTTAGGACAAGCCAAACAGAGACATGCACGAGAATTCCTAGAAGCATGGCATTCCGACCAGAACTCTCTCAACAAACACATTGAGTTAGACCCCATCTACCACCCCCTGAGAAAAAGAACAAGAAGTGACATCGCAGGAAATGACATCACCAACCTAAAGAAACTCAAACATATAAATAGAAAGCAAGAATCATGTACAATGCTTCACCTGAGGCCCATGTTACCTAATAGGGTGACAAAATGTCTGGAAATGAACCTTCCAGCTCAGCGAGCAAACCTACATCCAGTTTTAGATACATATTAATAATTTAGATTAAATATGAGAGGCATTGTTGGGAAATTTACAGACAACGCAAAGTTGGCTGTATAGTTGATATAACCTGATAGAGGGTGGCACAGTGGCTCAGTGGTTAACAATACTATCTCACAGCGCCAGGGACCCGGGTTTCATTACAGCCTCGGACAACTGTCTGTGTGGAGTTTGTATGTTCATCCCTTTTCTGTGTGTGTTTCCTTGTGGTGTTCCAGTTTCCTCCCATAGTTCAAAAATATGCAGGTTAGATGGATTAGTCATGTGAAATTATCTAGCATTCAGGGATGTGCAGGCTAGCAATGGTAAATGTGGTGTTACGGGATATGATGGGGGCTGGGTCTGGGTGGGATGCTCTTTGGGTGTAGATTCTATGGACGCAATGGCCTCCTTCTGTACTGTAGGGGGTTCTATGATTCTATGACCTTATTGGACACGAAAGATTTAGGAGCAGAAGTAAGCTATTTGCCATTCAGTGAGACCATGGCTGATCTGACAATCCTCCATTCCATTTTCCTGCCTTTCCCCTATAACTCTGGATTCTATTACTGATTAAAAATCGGTCTCTTTTAGTCTTGGCAATTGTCAGTGACCCAGTACCTACAATCACCTCTTGTAAAGAATTCCACAAATTGACTAACCTGTGAGAGAATAAATTCCTCCTCTGGTTCTAGACTACCATATCAATCCCCCATTCAAAAACAAAGCTCCCTCTCATCTTCTAAACTCTATTGAGGAAGATCTCAGTGGTTTGTTGAGTGGACAAAAAGTGGGAAATGGACTTCGATCTGGATAAGTCTAAGTGCTACACATTCGGATATGGAAAGGAAAACAAGGGAATATCCAATAAACAGGAGGATTGTGTGAGGGCTAAAGAAAAGGGACACATTGGAATCCATGTCCATAGGTTCATGAAGGTGATAGAAGGTAAAAAATAAGACATATGGGAATTTTTGATCCGTATCCTGTTTTAATCAAAATCCTCTTCAGAGTTGTTGTTACTCACCATTGGAAGAAGTGTGTCTTGAACCCAGGCCTCCTGGCTCAGAGGTAGGAACATTACCACTGCAATGCCGTTCTCTAGAAGGTACGTATACCGCTTTACTTTGATGGACGAGACATTGAATGTGTAACCCAGGGTACGGTACTGGAACAATATAATACACTGTTGGGTCATAGCTGAATTTCTGAGTACAATTTTTGTCACCATATTACTGTTTGGATAATTGCTCTTCAGACAGCAATGATAAGTCCTTCAATAACGTTGCCAGGTCTTGAAAATTGCGGGTATGAGGAAAGATTGGATGACCTAGAGTTGTTTTCCTTAGAACAGAGGAGGATAAGAGTTGCCTTAATTGACGTGCAAAATAATGAAGAGCTTGGATAGTGTGTACAGTGAAGACCGGTTTACCCTCTGTGGAAAGATCACTTACTGGGGTGGTTAGCACAAGCATTAGAGGGAGCATGAGGAAAACATTTTTCAACCAGAGGGTGATGGGTGTCTGGAATTTGCTGTCCAGTTTGGTTGAGGCAGAAAGTCTCAAATGTATTTAAAAGGAGCTTGAAACGCTGAAACCTGCAAAGCTATGCATCAGATGCTGATATGTGGGATTTTATTGGGAGGATAGTTTATTCAGGTGATGAAGTCACACTGGGTTTAATGGCCACTTTGTGCTGGAACATTTCTATGGTTTTATGGTTCACTTCTTATAATGTCGATCATTCGAACAAGAAGTGTAAAACTTAGATGTCAAATTTCATGCAGTTGGGATACCAAGGCATATCAAATGCTACTTTTGTTTCCATTGAAAAGTTAATCTTCACTAAAATATTGTAGATGGAACTAAACAAAGTATAGCATGTTTTTATTCTACTGATGTCCTATAGTGATGTTTGTATAACGGCAAGCTTTGAGCCGATTTGGTAACCAATCAACATCCTTTTTTGATGTAGTATAAATAATTGCTTCCTTTGAATTTTAATACCTAACTTAATGACTACAAGTTGAATGGCTTGGACAGTCTTCAGTATGGAGACAGGCAAAGCAATACAGCTTCCCTATTCCCCCCCCTCCCCAATGCCTGTACTTGCAGTATAGTAAAATTAAAATGCTCAGTGATCCTCAAAATTGACCTCAGTGATTTCTAACCAGACATTTTGAATAATCAGTACCAGGCTTTGTGAACAGTCAAGACTAGACACTGAGTTTAGAGCTCAAACAAAAGAATTAGCAATTTACTAACAATATGGTAACTTTAGCTGAGCAAAGTTCAACAGTAGGTAAAATACAGAGGAACCTCGATTATCTGAACGAGATGGGTACTATTTCATTTGGATAATTGATATTTCAGATAATCACAGATTTCACATGATGATGAAAATAAAGCAATGATAAGACAAGGAAACCTTTTAAAAATGCAGCGGTAGTTAACATTTGGCAAGGAGTGGTGAAGACGGTATTAAATAAGGTCCCGAACAGCTTCTACAATCACAGAGCATTTGTCAGTTAGTCTTGTGATAGAAAGACAGAAGCACTGCCTCGTGCATGCGCTTACGTTCTTTGCCATTTTTTTCATGAATGGCTTGGTAAAGTGACAGGAATACTGTAAAACCTTTGCTTTTGCTAAGGGCTGTGTAATAACCCTTACCTAAGAAATATCCAGTTGCTGATGCTTGAGCTGCATCTGTTTCTTTGTTATTGCCAGCGTTTTCACATGTTCTTCAGTACAGGTAAATCAAATGCACTAAGCTCTTTGATGTAATATTTTTGTGGGACCTTGAAATCTTCTTCGGATAATCTGAAATACAGATAATCGAGGTTCCACTGTAATTAAATTCTAAGATTTAAATACAATTCACTTGAATTGTAGCCACCACTGTCTCACAAGGAAAGATAGACAAACAGATGCAGTTAAAAAATAAACCAAAAGGGAAAAATACATTAGATGTAACTGGCCAGTTCACTTAGGCAGTCTCCATCATCTGTAACATCACTGGCATGTTGGATTCCATCTTGGTTTCTGATACATGCAAAAAGCTACTAGTAGGCTCTGAGGGATATTCGTTTAATTCTTCTAACGAACATTTTAGCATCTGAAGTTTCAGTAAGTTGACCATGAGAGGACAATAAGGGAGCAATCAAACCTCTGTCCTGTAGCTTTCACAGGCACAATTATTCCAACTTAAACACAGTTCAAACTTTGGTCTCTCCCTACTAAATTGACTATCTTCCCATGAGGTCCCACTTTACATTCAACATCTGCCAACTGCTTAACCATAAGGCATCTCCAGAGTCAAAGCATCTATAGAGCACTTTTTAACAAGAATCACCCTGCAATTAATTTTCAGATCTGGCCTCAAAAGGTTTTTTTTAATACAAGCTGCTAGTCACAGTCCAAATGTCATCTTCAGCTCATAGTTCACAGCTCCAAGCCAAAAATGTTAAGAAAAAAGTAAATATTCAAACAGCATGCCTGTTTTTAAATCAGTATCCAAGTCTACCAAATAATAAAGGAGTTATTCCTGAGTTAGTCTATATTGCTAATCTCTCAACACTGCTAAGAGTATTTTGGTTAGATAAGTCTTTATAGGCAATATTAATTTTGATTTGTCAGCATTTCCAGATATTCCATTATCTGCCATTTTAAGAACATATGTGCTGATTTACAACACAATTTTCTATATCATGCAGCTACCAGGCCCAACCTACACCCCCTCCAGGGACAAAAACCCCATGCTATTAGTGTTCAGTATATACAGAAAACTGAAACTCCACGAGTTCGTCTCTGAAAAAGAGACTCCCCTTTGAGGTTATTGATGGGTAATTGGGAATAAATAATTGTTTAGCTAGAATAGGATTTTTAGATTAGATTAGATTACATTACATTACAGTGTAGAAACAGGCCCTTCGGCCCAACAAGTCCACACCTCCCCGCCGAAGCGCAACACACCCATACCCCTACATTTACCCCTATACCTAACACTACGGGCAATTTAGCATGGCCAATTCACCTGACCTGCACATCTTTGGACTGTGGGAGGAAACCGGAGCACCCGGAGGAAACCCACGCAGACACGGAGAGAACGTGCAAACTCCACACAGTCAGTCGCCTGAGGCGGGAATTGAACCCGGGTCTCTGGCGCTGTGAGGTAGCATTGCTAACCACTGTGCCATCATGCCGCCCATTTTCTGTCCTCCTGTCAGTGCCTATAGTTTTATTATTGGTCTTGCAAAAGAGTATCTGCATCAAAATTGAGCTATTAAATTTAATGCTTAATTTTGATACAAGCAACTTTCTCATCTCTTTTTAGAACTGTAGAGTTTCTTGAGCTGATGTTAAGGTACTCGGCATCCACTGTCTTTGTGTTTCTCTTCAAGTGAATTTTTTTTAAGTGAACAAACATTGTCACTGTCCTTCCAAAAACAGTCTTTGGAATTCATATTAATCTGTGCTTATTTTTCTGTTTGAATTGAGAAGATCCTAAATTGTGATGGATCCTCATAGTAAAGTTGGGAAACTGGTAACTTGATTTCTTTTTGTGTTTATAAAGGAGATCCTCATTGGAAGTAGAAGGCATTGCTGAGGTGCTAAATGAGTATTTTGTGATTCTCTTCGTTAAAGAGGAACATGCTCCTAATGTCACAAAGGATAAAGCAGAGAAATTGAACAGCATCAAAATAGATAGAGATACTGAAAAGAATGGAGCATTCAAAATAGGAAAGCCATCTGGTCTAGATGGAAGGATATATCCATGCTTGCAGAGGGAATTAAGGATGGAATTTGCAGATGTTCTACCTACAATCTTCCAATTCTTTTTAGATATGTGACTAGTGTCAGCGAACTAGCAGGTTGCAAATACCACAACTCTCCTCAGGAATGAGAGAGATAATTATTGATTGGTCAGTCTGACATCAGTGGTGCTGAAACTTTGGCAGTCTGGAACAGAATTAAATGGAACTTGCTGGAAAAAAACATTGGTTAACAAAAATAGGCCTAGCGTGGATTTGTTGAAGGATAATCATGTTTGACTAATTCAGTTGATGTTTTTGAAACAGCAGAGAGAATTGATAAGGGTGATAAATACATTTTCAAGTGGGATTTGAGGCAATACTGTACCACAAAAGGCTTTTGGCAAAGTTTGAAACTAATGACATTAAAGTGGTAGTGACTATAAGAAAGTTTACTAAGACAAAGTACTGAGCAATAGAAGGAAGATAAATCAGAAATAACTTGATTGAGATTTATGTTTAAAGTATTGTGGTGTATATGAATTTTAAAAATAAATTTGATATAGTAATACACAATGGATTTAGCAAACCGATTGAGTCCCATTAGGGAGAAAGTGATGACATGGATACAAAGTTAATTGTGTAACTGTAACTGATGGAGTCATAAATTGTACTTTTAAGACTAGATGAAAGTATATAGTGTTGCTTCCCAAAAGTGCATTAGCACTACTGTTTTTCATGCTTTACAGTAATGCCTTATGCTTGGATGAGGAGGATGTTGACAGGTAAACAAATGAAAGAAATTAGCATGCATGTGGCTGTTGAAATTTAATTTTGGTGACGTAGAAACAAAGAAAATATGAGCAGGATTAGGCCATTCAGCCCTTCAAGCCAGAACCACCATTCAATTTGATGATGGCTATGATGTGATGTGGTTCATTTTTGTTTTAGAATGTGGAAAGGGAATGTAAATTGAACTTACAATTTTAAAGGGAGTACAGGAGCAGACTGTTTGGTACATGTTCAACTGAGAATTTAACAAATATTTTTAATGGGAAATTTTTATGTAGAGCTCTGCAGGAAAGAGAGTGGAATTGGTACAAATTAGGTAACTTTTTCAAAGAGCCTGGAAAGGCTTGATAGGCTGACTGGCCTCTTTTGCAATGTTGCATCATTGAGTTACTCAATGATCAAACTATGTGAAGTTTTTGGGACAAAAGCAAAATACTATCGATGCTGAAATCTTAGAATTAGTATTAGATTAAAATTAGAATTAGACTTTTATTGTCATGTGTACTCAAGTACAGATATATGAGTACAGTGAAAAGTATACAGTGTTGCCATTCCCAGTGCCATCTTAGGTACCTAAGTACAAAGCAGAAAAAGAAAATAAAGGTTAAACATCACAGTCCTCCTTAGTATTAGATAGAAAAGTAAAGAAATTTAAAGTAAAATGTTTAACTGTCTTAAGTGCTTAGCCACACTGAGCTCACACTACCTTCAAGGGCTTGATCTCCTCCGCTCCACTCTCCGGCAGACCTTGGCTATCTGCTCTCGCCGCTGCTGTAGATGCTGGGGCACATCCCTCACTGCCAAGTTGAGCTCCCTTTTCTCATATTGGACTCAATCTCCAGGTCCCAAGTCGCTGTCATGCTCCAGACAACAATGAACCGCAACGCCGCTGACCACCAAAGTACCTATTCCAGTGTGTAGCCACACACTGGATCTGTTGAAGCTGCGATGCTGTCATCGCTGCTACCTCCATGACTGAACAGTCTTCAGAATGTAAGTTTGATCGCGTTTGCGCTTCCGCTGCTGCAGATGCCGGGAGATCTGGGGCTGCCTGCTCTTGCCACCGCCTCAGGCTGCCTTCTCTTGATGCCAGTGCAGATGCCATGGAACACCTCTGGCCATCACATTGGGCTCACTTACTCCACAGTGGTTCGATCTTCCATGTTCTGGGCTCACTCTCCTTTGCGCTGTTCTCCTCCATGCTGCACAAACTCGTTCTCCACGGAAGGTAAGTAGATTAAAGTAAGAAAAGAACACAGTGAAAGAAAAAAAGTAAAAGCGAATAGAGCAGCTGAGCCCTGGACAGGAGTTCTCATGTTGCACTGCTACTCTGCTGCCACCTTGCTTATGTTGGTTAACTTGGTTAAATCTGAAATTGAAACAGAAAACGCAGGGAATACTCAGCATATCAGGCAGCCTCTGTGTAAAGAAGAGTAAATATTTTTGGTTGAAGATCTCTTGAGGAAAGAAAGGTTAGAAATGTAATAGAATTTAAGGAGGTGAAAGTAGGAAAAGAATGAAAGGGAAGCTATGTGGTAAGAGTGGAAGACAGTATATATTGGGTGGGGGGGTTGCAGTTTTCCCAACTGTTAATAACTGTCCCAATTATTGAAATTAATTAATAAATTGTATAAAATAAGTTGGTTTAGATTTTTCAATTCTCTTTTCCTCTTAAATGTTTTGCTTTCTCTCATGTGTTTTTTTTATATTTAGGCATTGGATGTAGATCGTGGTGTGCTGCAAAAAATGAAGAAATCTGTTAAAGCTATTTATGCATCTGGATTAGGTAAGAAAATGCTTTCATACTTGACACAATGGAAATCATAGAGGATAACATCCTGAGCTTGCAAACTGCATGTCTTGTAAATTTAGGTCTTTTCACCATGGTTAATGAAGCTGAAATACCCCATTATAGATTAAGCTATCATACCACAAAACAATTGTCTTAGTGTGTGGAATTGAGTTTTGGATAATAGAGCTACTTTCAGGGAAGAGGCAAAGAAATCTGGCAACTTAAATTAAAACTTATTGTTCTCTGAAGATCGTTTGGGTCAGACTGACGAGTGTTGCTGCAGATGCTGACTTTTCATTGCCGTATCTTCTTGCTGAACACTGGACAAGACTTTGGACTTATTGTACCTGTTTTGGGGATTTTGATTATTCTCAGAACAGCGAAATGATGTCTGCAGCAAGGACCTACTTATGGAGTGAAGCATAGACTGTTGATTTTGTGTCCATGCTGTCATTTTGGCACTTAATGCTCCAGCTAATGCATTCTTGTAACCACATATAACTGAAGACCTACAACCTGCCAAGCAGTGGTATTTAAAGGGATCATCTGACTCTATTTTGATAGGCTGGTTGATTTTCTTTTTCTTTTGCTTCAATTCCACAAGAGTTTGGCATTTTGTATTGTTATTTCAAGTTGCAAAGATCGACAAGAGTGACCTGGCAGGTACTTATGGACTTTTTGTTAACTTCAAGAATTCTGAACAAATCAGTTAAGCTTGAACATGAATGCATTTGCAGGCTTTCCCCTTTGACGACAGCATGACTTGGAGAATGAACAGAGGTAACATCTAGCAGGACAAGTTTGTGGAAGAGGAAGGAAAGAGATGGTGAGAAGGGGATCCCAACTATGTCTATCCAACCGGGGATTTATTCTACGTGAGCTTGACCAAGAAACAATGTTTGAGACCTTTGTGTTTCAGTGATAATGTACTCACTGAAACGTAGTAGCTGCTGTGGCCATAGCTACAAGAGCAGGGCAAGGAGCATGTTACCACTGATTATAAAGGTGACTGTGACAGTGAAGTTTCATGCATCTTGCTCCTTCCAGGCTGGTTGTATGTTATTTGTAACAGCTTACAGTTTGCAGCCACCACTGTATGAAGGAGAACACTGAGGCCCCCTTGCTTCGTTGAGAGCTAAATACATTTAATTATTTTTCACTAGATACAAAGCATGCTGAGAAAGCATCTAGCTTTTCTAGGGTTACTGTTCTCCCCATGATGAAGGAAATGACCGCACATTTATTGCTTTACAGGTGTTTTCGTCCTGCCCCCCCCCAAATCGAAGTAAAATGCTCAGAGGCACAGTATAGTTTTACCTCCTTCATCTTTGTTTCGGGTCCTGGAGGGAGAGAGAACGATTTTTTTTTATTTCAAAAATATACTTTATTCATATATAATTTAATCTATACAATTGGACATGTCATCATTCTGTAAACATTCCATTTCTTTGCGTATCGAAACAGGGTAATCATTCCTATTCACAGGTTGGTGCGATTACATTGAGCTGAGGCACCAGCGGAGCCCAAATGACTGCGTGGGCCCCCTGTTCTTCTTAGGCAGGCAGATGTTAGACGGTGGTCTTTCCCCACCGCGCCTTGGCAGCAGCTGCCCCAAGCTTCAGCGCGTCCCTCAACACGTAGTCCTGGACCTTGGAATGTGCCAGTCTGCAACACTCAGTCGGGGTCAACTCCTTCAGCTGGAAGATCAACAGGTTTCAGACCACCCAGAGAG
>NC_057712.1:18504433-18548804 GCF_004010195.1 Chiloscyllium plagiosum | reverse complement strand
GTCTGTGCACGGACAGCGGATCAGAGCAGAAAACGGCAACGTCATCCATGTACAGGGAGGCCTTAACCTGCAGACACCCGCTGCCAGGAATAGTCGCCCCTCTCAGGCTCGCATCCTTCCTGATGGACTCGGCAAATGGATCTATGCAACACACAAACAAGGCAGGAGAGAGAGGGCAGCCCTGCCTGACTCCAGATCTGACTGGGAAGCTATCTGTTTCCCACCCATTGAGGGAGAGAGAACGATCGTCCATGTGCACAGAAACATGAGTTCTTGGTCTTTTCTGGAACAGCAGTTTCTTAAGGAATTATATAGTCACTAACAGGGAGGAGCATCTAGATAAGGCGACATACATATTAATTGGGTGACCATTACAATCAGTGAGTGTCAATAATAAAGATTAAGCCATCTGTTGTTACACAATGAATAACTGGCTTCACATAATGAAGGCTTTTCACCTTGTTGACTGACTTTACGTACTGAATGCTGTTTTATCTTGTTCAATGGCTCTACATAATGAACACTTTTCCACCTTGTTAACACATTACCCTTCTCTGCAGCACCCCATTGTTAACTGCAAGTTCTTATCTGATTTGAGTCATGGTCAATTGAACCTCTTGTTTCACAAAACTTAACTATTTGTCCACCTGCTCTGACTAATACACATTCTTAGAGTGATATGCTAATTCTGCCATGTACTCTTTCTTGGGTGTTCACTAGCCATAGAAAGCAGATCGTGCAGAACAGTACTTGATATCCTGGAAGCAGTCATAGTATCTTCTGGTAGTCCACAGTGTCAACTTCTTTATATTAGTCATCCTACTAAATCAAGGGTTGGCTACTAGATGATACCTTGGGAAGGAGATGATACTCTCTGTGAACTGAAGATTGAGTTTGCAGTCACTGAGATGTTGGAAACATATCCAGACTAGGTATTTCAGGTACACAACACCTGCATAAGTGTACAGCTTGGACATGTTAAATGCCATGGTGTCACACAAAAAGTGATAGAACAGATCTGCTAAAGCAATATTTCCACAGCTTGGATCTCTTTTGAGGTGCTCTGCACTATTTGGCAGACATGATTTGGAGATGCCGATGTTGGACTGGGGTGTACAAAGTTAAAAATTACACAACACCAGGGTATAGTCCAATAGGTTTAATTGGAAGCACTAGCTTTCAGGGCGCTGCTCCTTCATCAGGTGGTTGTGGAGCATAAGATTGTAAGACACAGAATTTATAGCAAAAGTTTACAATGTGATGTAACTGAAATTATATATTTCACACTGTAAACTTTTGTTATAAATTCTGTGCCTTACAATCTTATACTGCACAACTGTCCGATGAAGGAGCAGTGCTCCGAAAGCTAGTGTTTCCAATTAAACCTGTTGGACTATAACCTATTTGGCAGAACAAGTGTCGAACCTCCTAATATTCTATTAAATGCACAATCCTATCTACCTGTGACTCTACTTTCAAGGAACTATGAACCTGTAATCCAAGGTCTCTTTATTCAGCAACACTCCCCAGGACCTTACTATTAAGTGTATAAGTCCTGCTAAGATTTGCTTTTCCATAATGCAGCGCCTTGCATACATCTAAATTAAATGCCATCTGCCACTCTGCAGCCCACTGACCCATTTGATCAAGATCTCATTGTACTGTGAGGTAATGTTCTTGGTTGTCCACTCCACCTCCAATTTTATTTCATCTGCTATGTTCATCCTATGTTCATCTTCAAATCATTTATATAAACAATGAAAAGTAGTGGATCCAGCACTGATCCTTGTGGCACTCCATGGTCACAGGCCTCCAGTCTGAAAAGCAACCTCCACTACCACCCTCTGTCTTCTACATTGAGACAGTTCTGTATCCAAATGGCTAGTTCTCCCTGTATTCTATGAGATCTAACCAGTCTCCCGTGGGGAACCTTGTTGAATGCCTGACAGAAGTCCACATAGATGAGCTTTGTCCTCATCAATCCACTTTGTTACGTCTTCAGAAAATGCAATCCAGTTTGAGAGACATGATTTCTCACACACAAAGCCATGCTGACTATCCCTAATCAGTCCTTTTTTTTTCCACATACATGTACATCCTGTCCCTCAAGATTCCATCCAACAACTTACTCACTGACGTCAGGGTCACTGGCCTATAGTTCCCTGGCTTTTCCTTATCACCTTTCTTAAATAGTGATACCACATTAGCCAATCTCCAGTCTTCTGGCACCTCATCTGTGCTATTGATGATACAAGTATCTCAGCAAGGTGCCCAGCAATCACTGCCCTAGCTTCCCACAGAGTTCTAAGTTACACCTGATTAGATCCTGGGGATTTATCCACTTCTGTGCGTTTCAAGACATCCAGTACCACCACCTCTGTTAAATGGACATTTTTCAAGATATCACCATCTATTTCCCCAAATTCTATATCTTCCATCTCCTTCTGCACAGTAAACACTGATGCAAAATACTCATTTAGCATCTCCTGTGGCTCCACACATAGGCTACCTTGCTGTTCTTTGAGGGGCGCTGTTCTCTCCCTTGTTACTCTTTTATCCTTATGTATTTATAAAAGCCCTTTGGATTTTCCTTAACCCTATTTTCCAAAGTTAGCTCATGTCCCTGTTTTCCCCTCCTGATTTCCCTCTGAAATTACTCCGACTGCCTTTATACTCTAAGGATTCACTTGATCTCTCCTGTCTATACCTGACATGTCCTTCCTTCTTTTTCTTAACTAAAACCTCAATTTCTCTAGCTATCCAGCATTCCCTACACCTACTAGCCTTTCCTTTCACTCTAACAGGAATATACTGTCTCTGGACTCTCATCATCTGATTTCTGAAGGGTTCCCATTTTCCAGCTGTCCCTTTACCTGAGAACATCTGTCCCAATCAACTTTTGAAAGTTCTTGCCTAATACTGTCAAAATTAGCCTTCCTCCAATTTAGAACTTCAGCATTTAGATCCAGTCTATCCTTTTCCATTACTATTTTAAAACTAATAAAATTATGGTCACTGGCCCCAAAGTGCTCCCCCACTGACACCCCAGTCACCTGTCTTATTTCCCAAGAGTAGGTCAAGTTTTGCACCGTCTCTAATAGGCACATCCACATACTGAATCAGAACATTTTCTTACACACACTTAACAAATTCCTCTCCATCTAAACTCTTAACACTATGGCAGTCCCATTCTATGTTTCGAAAGTTAAAATCCCTTACCATAACACCCTATTATTCTTACAGTTAATTGATATCTCCTTACAAATTTGTTTCTCAATTTCCTGCTGACTATGAGGGTGTCTATAACAATCCCAATAAGGTGATCATCCCTTTCTTATTTCTCAATTCCACCCAAATAACTTCCCTGGATGTATTCCCACATATATCTTTCCTAAGTACAGCTGTAATGCCATCCCTTATCAAACACATCATTCCCCCGCCTCGCTTGCCCCTTTTCTATCCTTCCTCTAGCATTTGTATCCTGGAACACTAAGCTGCCAGTCCTGTCCATCCCTGAGCCAGGTTTCTGTAATTGC
Source organism: Chiloscyllium plagiosum (assembly GCF_004010195.1). Classification (NCBI taxonomy): domain Eukaryota; kingdom Metazoa; phylum Chordata; class Chondrichthyes; order Orectolobiformes; family Hemiscylliidae; genus Chiloscyllium; species Chiloscyllium plagiosum. Next base: position 18,545,268 of record NC_057712.1, on the reverse strand, counting down.
TATGATATCACAGTTCCTAACCATGTCCTGGGCTCATCTGCCTTCCGTGTTAGGCCTCTTGCACTGAAATAAACGCAGTTTAATTTTTCATTCCTACCTTCTTCTCTGCTTTGTTCCTTCCTGCCTTGACTGTTTGACTCGCTTCTGTTCCCAACTGTACCAGTCTCAGATTGATCTCGTTCCTCACTATCTCCCTGGGTCTCACACCCCGACCTCACTAGTTTATATCCTCCTGAGCAGCTCGAGCAGTATATTAGTCCCATTCCAATTCAGGTACAATTCGTCCTTCATGTACAGGTCACTTCTACCCCAGAAGAGATTTCAATGATCTAAAAATGTAAACCCTTCTCCCATGCACCAGCTCCTCAGCCACGCATTCATTTGCTCTCTCCCTGGAGATGGAACACCCAAGGCCCTGTTTATTGTAACTGGCGACTTCAATTAAGCCAATCTATGGAAGGTGTTACCCAAGTACCACCAGAACATTACTTGCCCCGCCAGGGGCCTGAACATTTTACACCACTGCTACAATCCTGTGAAGGATGCCTACCGCTCCATCCCCGCCCTTATTTTGGGAACTCCAACCACAATGCCATGTTTCTTCTCCCGGCTTACAGACAAAAGCTCAAACAGGAGACACCGCCGCAGATACAGGTCCACTGCTCATCGGAGGAGGCAGAGGATCAACTCTGGTGCTGTCTGGAATCGGCTGATTGGGCCATGTTCAAACAGTCCACAGGTACCTTGGACAAGTACGCCACCACCATCACAGACTTTATCAGCAAGTGTGTGGAGGACTGCATACCGAGGAAGTCAATCTGGGTGTTCACCAGAAGGAAACCCTGGATGAATCACGACATACAGAACCTGTTGAAAACCCAGCCTGAGGCTTTCAAATCAGAAGATCCACTCAAATCTAAGGAATCCAAGAATGCCCTTCGCAGAGCCGTTAAGACAGCCAAAGACCAATAGCGATCCAAACCAGAGACCCAGACAGACACCATGCAAGGACTGAATGACATCACCGGTTCTAAAAAGAGACAGTGTAAGATAGCAGATGATGATACATCCCTCCCAGATCATCTCAATGCCTTCTATGCTCGCTTTGAGCAGAATTTTGGCAGAAAGGTAACACCTATTCCGAGAAGTCCTGACTAACATATCTGAACAGTCATTGCATTGGAGGTCAGATCAGTTTTCCTTTTGTATGAATCAAAGGAAAGCGATGGGACCTGACAAAGGATCAGGCCCTGCAATCAGAGCATGTGTAGATCAACTCCTCGAGACTGATTACTAAACTTAGCGATCTCTGACTAAACTTAGTGACTCTCTGCAACTGGATCCTCTGTTTCCTGACCCACAGGCCACAATCAATGAAGATTAGGGACAACATTTCATCCTCGCTGACACTCAACACTGGAGTCCCTGGGGATGCGTATTCAGCCCCCTACTGTACTCACTGTATACCTATGACTGCGTCGCCAATACCAGACTAATGCTATTTACAAGTTCGCTGATGGCACCACCATAGCCTATCGAATCTCAGATGGCGATGAAACAGACTACAGATGGGAGGTGAAGACCTGGAAAAATGGTGCACTGAGAACAACCTAGCTCTCAATGCCGGCAAAACCGGCATTATTGACTTTCGGCGGGATGTTACTCATGCCCCCCTACACATTAACAGCACAGAGGTGGAACGAGCGGAGTGTGTCAAGCTCCTGGAAGTGGTCATCCACAACAAACTTTCTTGGACTCTTCATGTAGATGCAGTGGTTACAAACGCCCAATAACGTCTCTACTTTGGCAGCTGAGGAAATTTGGCATGACGGCGAATACTCTTGCCAACTTTTATAGGTGCGCCATCAAGAACATTCTGTCTGGATGTATCACTACCTGGTATGGCAACTGTACAATCCAGGATCGGAGACTGTTACAGAGAGTGGTGAACTCGGCCTAGACATTCACAAAGGCTAACCTCCCATTTCTCGAATCCATCTAACAGGCTGGCTGTCAAGGAAAGGCTGCCAGCATTCTCAAAGTTCCATCCCACCCTGCCAATATTTTTCTACAACCTTTACCATCGTGGAGAAGGGAGAGAAGCCTGAACTCATGCACCAGCCGGTTTTGTAACAGTTTCTACCCTACTGTTGTTAGAATACTGAATGGACTCTCAAACTCTGAACATTCGCCTGTACCTGTGTTTTTGTTTTTGCCGCTGTTTACCTATTACTTACTTATCTATGCTACTTAACTCTGTGATCTGCCTGTATTGCTCGCAAGGCAAAGCTTTTCACTGTGAATCGGTACATATGACAATAAATTCAATTCAATTCGAAGACTGTCTTCTCAGCATATGAAAGTGTGGAGATTTGTCTATGAGCCTTGCAACAATATTAAGTGTATGAATAGAACATATAACTTGAATACTGACCATATGAGTCCTGTTTGATAGCGATTGTAGGTAAGTTAGTGATGGGGAAATGGTGACTTCAGCATTATTATTTGCATTTAGGTGATGTGGGATGTGAAGATGCATTACTGACTGAACACTCTGATAATGTCATTGAACTTCCTGCAGAATTGCAAAATAGTTCTTGGAATTTGTTCACGGCTGTGTAAATGCCAGGGAATCTCTTCCCTGGCAGATACATGATCTCTCTTTTCCTCCTCTTCTCCTCCACAAAGAACTCCCAACTTTTAATGAAAAACCTTGGAACCTACATAATTGAATGTCCAAACTTTTATTGTTTCTGCATCACATCCACTCTTTACATGATTATTAGTCTCCCCTTCTTAGGATGCTAAGTTTAAGAAGTGAACTTCTAGTTTTGCATAGTACTAGAAAGTTGATTTTGAGTCTTCTGTTAATGTGTACAGCCAATGAGCAAAGCAGTTGGACTGGCAGCACGCAACAATCCAGTGAGTAGACAGCATGAAGTTGGCATTTTATGAACAATTGAGATTGAAAGGAATAGGAGTCGTGGCTGATGGGAATTTCACCTCCACTTACCTGCACTCTTCCCGTAGCCCTTAATTCCTTGTGAGATCAAGAATTTCTCAATCTCTGCCTTGAAGACATTTAATGTCCTGGCCTCCACCGCGCTCCTTGGCAATGATCCCCACTCCTCCTCTTTGGAGGTTATGCAGTTTAAATCCCAACCTGTTCTTTTGTGTGTTTCAGAATTTTGTCTGGAAGAAGTTGATGACCTAGTTGTTTAATGCTTTTGTGGGTCCCCACAATGTGATTTCCTACTCCGAAACACATTCCTTAGAAGTTTTCCCACATGCAGTGACATATGAAATAGATAAGCATGTATTTATGTCTGTTACACAGCAAACGTTTTGGTGCGAGTCAGAACCATATTGACATCTCGGGGAGATTGGTGTGTGGCCAATTCAATTTCTTTAGATTATGATAAACAGCAAAAAGCTGTTAAGTTATTTTCATGTGAAAATAAGAACTGCTCCCATTGTTAACATAGTTATCTAGCTACCTATCTGTAGCTGTTTTGCACATGTACATTTTTTCAGTTAGTTAACATAGAAAACTTTGAAGGCAGTTTGCAGGTTTGCCTTGGACCACCCAGTAATTGGTTATTAGTAGGCATAGGTACAAGTGGAGCACAACATTTACTTGAGTTTTTTTGGATTGAGCTGAAAATGTGTTGCTGGAAAAGCGCAGCAGGTCAGGCAGCATCCAGGGAACAGGAGAATCGACGTTTCGGGCATAAGCCCTTCTTCAGGAATTGAGCCTTACTACTATGATACCGAATAATATTGTTTCTCATTTGTTTTCACGCAAACCCTCAACTTATAATCTGTGTTATTTAACATGTAAAATGTATATCACAAGTTTAATGGATTTTTGTTGAAAATAGAAACTAGATGAATAGTGTAAGTTAACTGTGTGATTTGATGTGTGCATTTGTCTCTTTTATGCTCCCTGATTTTTCTTCTTATTTTGTGTATATACATAAGACCGCAATATTTACACTTGAAGTACTCCAAGTTTAATAAACTGTACTTTGAGCAGTAATTGACTGAATTGTATATTGCATTTATTCTAAACCCTAAACAACCTTATTTACTGTAATGTTCTGTTTGAAAAAAATAATACTTTATGGTAAGCTTTTCTTTCATGAAACTATTGACTTTGCCTCAGACCATAATAAGACAATGCTGTTTTTGGTGTATGTGACAAGTTCAGAACAACTTAGTATAGAAGTTGCAGTTAGTGACAATAACATAAACATTGAACTGAATTTAAAACTCTTGGTTTAGCACTTAACAAAAGAAAGTGAAACATTTGATTTTATTAAACTGCTTCGGAAAGTTATGTTTCATGAAAATAATCTTGCAGTTTTGACAATGTCCTGCCCTCAATCCTTTTTCTTTATACAAGACTGAATTAATCTATATTGCAGTGCAAAAAAAGTCTAAAGATAAATTGTATTCTGGCATATTATGATTTCAACATTGTTATTTAGCCTTGGGCATTACTCAGGCTGTTACAATTTTGAGACAAAGTATAATGAAGTTAATGTAAAATTCTGCGCACATTCTTTTAAGTGTGCCTCTGTGTTCAGCTGATGAGTTTTCTATCAGGTGAGTTGATGAGACAATGAGCTTCTAATAATTGACTGAAACAGATGGCTGTTTCAAGACCTACAGATTTGAAGTTAACAAAAATGTAGTCTATGCACAAATGTGATGTACCTGTACAACGAATACTCCAAAATCACTTCTTAGAGCATGCCTTGCAATTTTATCACCCAAGGTTAGCAGTCCTAAGCTGTCTTTTGGAGGGAAATCTCAGCATTGTGAATGTATATTAAGGTATGTTACATGTGCATTGCCTCGGAATCTTAGAAGCTTCCTGTCTTCGTTGGAGTTTATATAAATAGTGTTTAAGTTGCTGCCCTTCAGGCTAGATTCAGAAATGAAAGAGACTACTCCTTATGGGTCATAGTTTGCTGTAGGATTGAATTCAATAAACCAAACTATTAGACAGACTTGCCATTTGTATGTTTTAAGTTTTTTGCATGGCAAGTTCCTACAAGGAAATACTTATACCATTGCAGTGAGGGAAATGGGGCATTCTGTGCATAAGAAACAACACTATTAATCTCATTCGTTTTTTAAAAAAAAACTTGTGGGACATTGAAATCTCTGGCAGGCCAGCATTTATTGCCCATTCCTAGTTACCATTGAGAAGATGGTGTTGAACTTCTGTAGTTCATATGCTGCAGGTTGACCCATAATGCCCTTAGGGACGAAATTCCAGGATTTCAACCCAGCAACAGTGAAGGAATTGCAATATATTTCCAAGTCAGGATGTGATTGGCTTGGACAAGAACTTGCAGGTTCCCATGTATCTGCTCCTCTTTGTTCTTCTCACTGGAAGTGGCTGTGCATTTAGGAAGTGCCATCTAACAACCTTTGCTGCATTTCTACGGTGTATCTTGTAGATAGTAGCTACTGCTGCTGCGGAGTATCAGTGGTAAGGAAGTGGATGTGGTGTCAGTCAAGCAGGCTGCTTCATCCTATATGGTTTCTTTAAATGTTGATGGAGCTGCACTCATCCATGCAAGTGTAGTCCATCACACTCCTGATTTGTGCCTTGTAGATGGTGGATACGTTGTGAGTTATTCAATTAAGCATTCCTCGCCTTTGATCTGCTCTTGCAACCACTGTGTTTATGTGGCAAGTCTAATTGTGTTTCTGGTCACTAGTAACTCGCAGGATGTTGGTAGTGGGAAATTCAATAATAGTATCACCATTGAATGTTAATAGGTGGTAGTTAGATACTCTTACTGGAGATGGCCATTGCCTAGCATTTGTGTAGTGCGAATGTTATTTGCTACATGTCAGCCCAAGTCTAAGTATTGTCCAGATCTTGTTGCATTTGATTAGATTTAGATTAGATTAGATTACAGTGTGGAAACAGGCCCTTCGGCCCAACAAGTCCACACCGACCCGCCGAAGCGCAACCCACCCATACCCCTACATTTACCCCTTTTAATCTAACACTACGGGCAATTTAGCATGGCCAATTCACCTAACCCGCACATCTTTGTGACTGTGGGAGGAAACCGGAGCACCCGGAGGAAACCCACGCAGACACGGGGAGAATGTGCAAACTCCACACAGTCAGTCGCCTGAGTCGGGAACATGGAACATTTGAACATGGACTGATTCAATATCTCAGGACTCGCAAATGGTGCTGCATATTGCTCTATTGTTGGCAAACATCCTCACTTCTGACCTGATGGTCAATAAATCTTGGGTCAGTCGAACTTTAGTTTTAGGAAACTAAACATATTTTCTTAATTCAAAATATTTTTGCCCAAATTCCTTTTTGGTAATCATTTGCAAAATTTAAATTATAGGAGCTAAACTATAAAGCTTGATAATTATAACTAGATTTTTACAAATCTTTGGATATTTCTTTTGTCAGTTGTTTCTAAGCGTCTGGAAGTTTACTTTGACAGTTGACTTCATGTAACTGGACATGTACTTTAATCTTTGCACAGACTGGCAAAATAAACACTTGACAAATTGTTGAGTTATATCGATGTTGATGTAGTTTAACACCCATGTAAGAAAGTCACAAAGAGATCAAATAGGCAATTAAGAAAATTCTTTACCCAGAAAGTGGTAAGTGTGTGGAATTTGCTGTCAAATGTAGTAATTGAAATAAATGGTGTAAATGCATTTCAGGTGAGGATAGATGAGATTATGAAGGACAAGAGTCAATTGGATCTAAAATGCAGATATGGACTTTTTGGAAAAATACCTTTTTGGTGCTATAGATGATCAAACATTGTTCACTTGCTATGAAACAACAGATCAATATTCTCTTTGTTCAAGCACTACAATTTATTTTCACAAATGATTCAAAGAACTGCTTATCTTCGCATATATCTGAGTCATTTTAGTTGATTTAAGCAGATATTTTCCAACTATCCTTGGGCTTTTCCAACATCTTCAGCTCAACAATGATTCCCTGTGGGAGTACATTTGTTTTCAGCCTGAACCTTTGTTTATAGCCTGACTGTGGCATCACAGTTTAATCAAAATGATGAGCCAACATCTTAGCAAAATGTCCTTTGTCTAATTTCTAAATGATCCTCGCTGAATTTAAATAGTTGTTGCAGCAGGATGAGTGAATGATTGTTGATGTTAAAATACCTCTGTTTCCCATATGCTGGCTCAGTTGAAATGTCTGCACCTTAATTTAACTCTTCTACACATGCTGCCTTGATAGATCTCAAAAGCTAAAGTGAGCCCTAATTTTTTTTTTTACTTATTTGGGCCCATTGTAGCTTGCATAGCTTCTTACCTAGTACCCCAAGATATTCTGATGGAACCATCTCAAATATTGAGATTTGATGTAGATCAAACAAAGTAATATAAGTTTTCTGAACTGTTCTGCATCTGTAGTGAAAATTAATAGCAGAAGTTCTTACATTTTTCTTGCCCTTCCCCAAAACCTCCTTGTTTCCTTAAAAAGTTCAAGGTGAGACGTTATGTACTACTTGTGCTTGTGACAAAATAGTCTGGGTTTCATCACGAAATTTCAGGTACATAGCTTGCTCTGAAAATTCTTCTTACAAACAAAAGTCATCCAACAGCCATCTGTTTCAATAAAATCTCAACAGAAAATTTGGGTTCACATTTCCACTCAAATGGCAGCTGTTGACTATTAAATCGTAGAAAAGATATATTCATGAAAATCGACCTTCTGGGAACAGTACTACTACTGTGCTCAGACAGCTGGCTGCTAGCCTGTTGTTGACCAGTGACAGCTGGTCCAGTCAGCCACACCTTAGAAAAAAATGAATTGAAGTGACATTCTTAGCTCATGTGTAAGTGTGTTAAAATGGGATGAATACTTGGCATTGTGGATATAATAGCTTGTGTCATTCTTTTAGGGACTACTTTTACAGTTAATGGCTTTGTAATTGGAGATGATTCTGAAAACGTTCAAACATTCCATCTGCTAATCAGTTCTTGTATAAAAAGAGACAAATCAAAGTTCAGAAATGAGCAACTATTTTTTCTTTACCATTGCACTTTGACATTCATGTTAACAAGTTTACTGTATGTTTATTTTCCCCTGTGCATTCTTCAAGGACCGAAGTATATGTATCCATTTGTTCCTTACAGGGCAGAATTTTCAAAATAATTCCCTACCTGAACATGATAGAAATGTTTTTTGTTGGCTTAATATCATTCTTGGTAACTAGTGTTATACATTTATCAGCAAAAAACACCACAAACATTCAAATTGCCCTTTTCATTAATACTGTTTGTTTGATCATGCTCCTTCCAGTGGATATTCCCTGTACCTGATGACAGTCTTCCATATCATTAGATGGTTTGTGCCACTAATACATTAGGCATAATCCTAGTGTGGTTTCGGTTCTGCAAAATAATAGTAGATTGAGAAGGCCCCAATATACTGGGTCCTCTTCTCGAACAGCTGAGCATTTGTTTCTTATCATTTCTTTTAAACACAGCCTCCAGAGCCAATGGCTGTTAGCGACTATTTCATAGTTATTGGCCTTCTTTACCTCATGCTTGTATATGTCCTCGTACTAGTAGTATGGATGTGTAGGAGATCATGTGCCAATAGTTCGTAGCACAGAATGCCTTTGGGTGCAGAGTATTTTATATTAATACCATGAAAATGTTTAAAAAAGTAGTTATTGATGACCATTCAAAATATTGAAAGTATGGCTGAGATGGAGGCACACAAACAGATATTAAGTGATGAAAATGTTATTGAAGTCAAGGGATTGCATTTAGACTCTTGTTGAAAGTGGTCATTTCCAGGCACAATTACAGCATAAATTTTGTGTACTTGGGATAGTTTCTTAGAAACTTATGAAAGCAGACAGGAACTGGATTATTTTTAGACGTGGCAGTGTGTATTTTTTAAAAATGTAATGACACAGGATTTTCTAGGGAAGAGTGATGTCAATGTTTTATGGTCAGTTTGAAGGTGAGAAATGTAGATCTGAAGTTGATGTCTTAAACTTAAATAAAGGTAATTACTAATGTATGAAGTCAGTTGGCTACAGTGAACCAGGAAAACAGGTTGAAAGGTAAGATGAGCAATGATGACATTTACAGATATTTCATAATTCTCAACAGCAAGTATTCCATTGAGAAAGCAAAAGTCTGAGAAGGACATTCCAACATTGCTCCTGGCCACCTGTTTTCCCTTTAACTATACAATTTCTTCTTGCTGTTTTTGATGTCCCTAGCAAGGTTCATTTCAAAATTCCTTTAATATCTGTTACAAAGCTGCTTTATGGCCCTTTACTGATCTTCGTATCTTTCCCATTTAGCAGGACCTTTGCTGGTTTTTTTCTGTGAAATGGAGCTTTTCCCTCTGAGATAAAAACTGGTTTTGTTGAATGTTCCTTTAAACATCCTCCACTGTTTTTAGTTGCTTTGCTCATTAGCACATTTTCCCAGCTCACTGTGGGCCATCTGTCTCATCTCATTAAAGTCGGCCTTGCGTAAAAAAACTTTAGCTGATTCACGCTTTTCACTTTCAAATGCTACATTGAACACAGTCACATTATGATCACTATTTGATAAATGTTCAAGCACAATTAGGTTCCTCACCATGGAAGTAATTAAATCTGATTCATTGTTCGTTACTAAATCCAGTGTCCCCTTGTTGCACCCAGGACACATTGCTGTGGTGAAACTAGCCTGGGCACACTCCAGAGTTTCACTACCTTTCTGACTGATAGTCTGCCTCTTCCAATCTAAAATTAAAACCATCCCCCATTAATACTGCATTTGATTTTTCTACACACTTGCCTGATTTCTGCATTTATAAAATCTAGCATTTCAGAACTACTGCCAGGGAGTCTGTACACAACACATATTAGTTTTAGATCTTTTACAGTTCCTCAATCCTACCCATACTGTTTCTATTGAATATTTTGTACTCATTATATTCTTCGTCATTTGTGTTCCTCATCAGTAAGGCTACTGCACCTTATCTGCCATTTTCCCTATCCATCCTTTAAACTTTCAAACTTGGTATATTTAGTTCCCAATCCTGACTATACTGCAGCCATGTCTTGTTAATGGCTACCATATCATAATCTCCAATTTGAATGTGCCGGAAGCTCAATTTTCCTTGTGTTCAAGTATAGAATGCTTATCTGGGCCTTATGCTGTAACCTGCCCCTCAGCATTGATGTTTTATTTGCATGTTTATATTTTTCTTCCAGTTTAATTGATACACATCTCATGGCTTTTTGATACACAGCTAATGACCTGCTCTACCTGAAGTAGGCCTCCTAACTGTTTCAATACTCTGCTTTGTAACTTGATTTTGAAACTGTCTTGACTTCCCCCGAGCCTACTCCCCCACTTACTACTTTAAAGTCCTTGTGACCACCTTATTTAGCCTTTTTGCTCAGATATTGGTACCAGACATATTGCACAAAATAGAACCCCTCTTGCTCACACTTTTAGCCACATATTTACTTCCCAGATAATTTTCCAATCTCTGCTCGTTTTCATATGACTCTGGTAATAATGCATAGATTATAACCCTTGAGGTGCTGGTCTGAATTTTGTTCCTAATTCCTGATATTCCTCAACAGGATATCTTGCCTATGTTGTTGGTCCCAGCATGGACTTCAACAACTGGATCCTTTGCCTCTCACTCTATTATTCTTTCAAGCTGGTTCAAAATTTTCCTTTACGTTGTGAGGTAGGCACGGCACTTTGTGGGTGTTAGCCCTGCTTACAAAGGATGCTATTTATACCCCTACACATCTCAATTTGCTTCTCATGCTTAAGTGGCCTTCTGTACCACAGTGTAGTGGTCAGTGTGTCCATCCTCCCGATTGTCCTTTTACTCATGCAGACAAAGAGCAAGTATCTCATTCCTGTTGGACAAGTTCAAGAGCTAAATTCAGGATGCCTCCACCTGCCTCACATGTAGTCACAACATCCTATCCCCGACCGCTGACTAAATTTGAAGTACTTGATTTATAAGGTGTGACTAACTCTTGAAGCACAACATTGAGATTACACCCTCCCTAATGTGTTGCAGTGTCAGAAATACAAACTCCAGCTCATCAAAGAACCAACATTTACTCCATGTGGTCACTATGAACCACAGTAGGGTCCACCAGGCACCAACTTCATGAAGGTACAGCACATCACCTGGCATCTCTAAATTACTTAATTATTTTTTAATTGGTATTTTTAAAATTTCCTACTGGGCTTTAGTTTTTAACTTGTGAAATATTTCTCCAATCAATTTTTCAATTTGGAATCAGTATTCAAATTACTAGTCACTTACCAACCAATGAACCTACAGCATTTCCTGTGATTTCTCTTTTTCAAACTGTTTCTGATGTGGCTTTCTTTCCCCTTATGCTCCAAATTCCCTAAGTGATTGCCATGAGCAGAAGTTAAAGAGCAGAAGTACTTATCAATGAGAGAAAAGGAGGGACTGATCACCACTTCTCCCTTTCGCCAGACTCCCTATTTCATCAAACTCCATTTATACTCTAATGCAATAAAGCAACATGGAAGAAAATTTCTTTTATAGCCCCAAATTCAAGGGTTTCTGAAACTGGATTAAACTGGTTGTTTAATTAGCTTCAGTTTAAGTACCTGTAAATAGCTGTTTTAAAGTTTCAATTAGACTGCACCCAATCAAAAGAGCAACTTTTTATGGCTAAATTAAAGAACAGACTAGATTTTAGGTTGAAGTATTTCTTAGAATTTATCCTTTGAGACTCCCTGTTTAACTAAACTCCAGTTACACTCTGATGCAGCAAAGCAGTACTCCACTGCAGAAAACAAATGCAAACCATTGAGACTTGACTGGTCAATAGTACTAATTGATTTAAGAACAGTATTGAGCATTTATGGTCCAGATATTCTAATTAGAGTTAGAAATTCTTTTTTTGCCCCTGGTTGTGTTTAAAAAGAACACTTACCTTGGAGCATCTTCCTGCACAAAACCTCTTGTTATTACCCTATTTGAGAATCAGTGAATTTAACAATGGAGAGAATTATTGTGGAAACTATGCCCCTTTTTTTTTGCAGAAGTGTGCCATCTACTGTGATTTAAGTGTACAGTAGTAGACTCAGCTACTTTCATAGTAGTTGTGAAAGAATAGATGTATAAGGCAAGTGTGGGTTTAGGATGGCAGTTGATTAAGGAGTTAGGGTGCCAGGTTAGTAGGGTGCTGGATGGGTAGGCTAAAAGGAGAAAGTGAGGAGTGCAGATGCTGGAAATCAGAATCGAAGAGTGTGGTGCTGGAAATGCACAGCTGTTCAGGCAACATCCGAGGAGCAGGAGAGTCGACATTTCAAGCATAAGCTCTTCATCAAGAATGTGGGGGTGGCCGAAAGGGGCTGCGAGATAAATGGGAGGGGGTGGGGCTGAGGGGAAGGTTGCTGGGAATGCGATAGGTAGATGAAGGTGGGGGGAGAAAGTGATGGAGCGGATAAGTGGGAAGGAAGATGGACAGGTAGGACAGTTCAAGAGGGCAGTGCCAAGATGGAAGGTTGAATCCGGGATAAAGTGGGTGGAGGGAAAATGAGGAAACTGGTGAAATCCACATTGATCCCGGGTGGCTACGGTTTGGCAGTTTGGGAGGGGGAGTTGAAGTGTTTGGCCACGGGGCGGTGGGGTTGTTTAGTACATATGACCCAGAGATGTTCTCTGAAATGTCCTGCAAGTTGGCATCCTGTCACCCCAATGTAGAGGAGAGCGCATTGAGAGCAACGGGCACAGTAGCTGTCATGCATGGAAGGATCCTTTGAGGCCTTGGGCAGAGATGACGGGAGGGGGAGGGGGAGGTGTGGGTGCAGGTTTGGCACTTCTTGCAGTGGCAGGGGAAGGTGCCTGGAGTGGAGGGTGGGTTGGTGGGGGGCATTGACCTAAGAAAGGAGTCATGGAAGGAATAGTCTCCATGGAATGCAGATGGGGTGAGGAGGGAAATATATCTCTGGTGGTGAGGTCTGTTTGTAGTGGCGGAAATGGTGGATGATGATGTGACATATCTGGAGGTTGGTGGGGTGGAAGGTGAGGACGAGGGGAGTTCTGTCCTTGTTGTGATTGGAGGGGTGGGGTTCAGGTGCGAAGGTGTAGGAAATGGAGGTGATGCTTTGGAGGGTATTGTCGACCACGTGGGAAGGGAAATTGCGGTCTTTAAGGTGGCTATTTGGGATATTCTCTGATGGAATTGGTCCTCCTGGGAGCAGATGTGACAGAGGCAGAGGGGAATAAAGGATAGCGTTTTTACAGGATGCAGGGTGGGAGGAGGTGTAGGGTGGAATTCCCTCTGTGACTCCCTTGTTATATTCCAGATTCCACCCCCCCCCACCACCACCACCAACCCACCCTCCACTCCTGGAATTGTCCCCTGCAACTGCAATAAGTGTAAAACCTGTATCCACATCTCCCTCCTCATCTCTGTCCAAGGCCCCAAAGAATCCTTTCACATCCAACAGAGATTTACCAGTACTTCCACACGTCATATACTGTGTTCGTTGCTCTCGATGGGTCTCCTCTGTACTGGGGAGACAGGACGCCTACTTGCACGACATTTCAGAGAACATCTCTGGGACACACGTATTGAACAATCCCGCCATCCCATGGTCAAACACTTCAACTTCCCCTCCCACACCACCAAACTCTAGCCACTTGAACCCCAGAGGAAAAACGCCTCAACTTCCGCCTTGGGACCTTTCAACCACACAGGACCAATGTGGATTTCACCAGTTTCATCATTTAACAGCTCCCTCCCCCAAATATCCCAGATCCAATCTTCCAACTTGAAGGGTCTATTATTTTATAATAATGTGACACATCATTATATTCTTAATGATAGTGCACTCTGGAGCATCTTTTAACCTGACAGGTTACAAACCGAAGAGTCAAGATGTCCCATTTAAAAAGTTGTGGCCTTGAAATCTCACAGTGGGACATTACTGTTAATATGTTTGAATTTTTTCTCCACAAATTTAGTTGTTTACTCCTTTCAAATAATACAAGTCTGACACAAAAGTACTACATCCATGAAGAACATAGGAAGTTATTCAAGATACATATATGTGGAATTTCAGATGAATATTAAGCATTTATGTCCTTTTGTGCTATGTGTTATTTCAAATTCAGTGTGATTTTGTAACCCTTAATTCGGGATTATTTTGTTTGTATGCTAACACCACAATTTCAAAAGGGTACGTATCTAAATATGTTTGATTAAATTCAATTCATTGTCTGTTGGAAATATTACTTTTGCATTAGTTGCTGCCCTGAGGTTGCTTAAGAAGAATCTGCATCAAGAGAAATCCTCAGGAAAAATAGTTTTGGAGAATGGATGATAACTGGATTAGGACATGGAGATATGATGCATTTATCATTTTGAAACAGTTACATTTGAAATCTATTGTAAATTCCATTGTGTGCATTTGTGGCTTAAATGGTAATTACTGTATAACCTTCTGCTGCAGACCCTGCACAGGAAAAAAGTATAGTTAAAAGGTGGCAAATTTTCATAGAATATAGAAGTCAGAATTTATAATGAAAAAGATAACAAAAACATATAAACATAGAAAACTAGAGTTCTGACAGATCTAAGATTTTTTTAGATTCATAATTTAGCTACACTTTCAATGCCAAAAGTTAAAGCACGTTTTGCAAAAAATAGATTTTATTTGAACACATTCATTTTCGACATTATTCATGATGGTTTAAGGCTGGAGTTGCATTTCACTGCCATATGACATACATTTTGAATTTAGTATTACTGTACATGAGATCTGAGATGTTGTTGTATTTTGTCAGATGAATCATTTAAAGTAATGCAAAAAAATGTTTTTTTTCCTTCATGTCTCTTGCACTAATGTAATTTATTAGTTCTGTAAGGACAATTAGATTTTTTTATTATTGAGCTGCTTAGTTTCAATTAAATAGATTGCGTTACTGTTGCATTTAGTGGAAATGACTGCTAATAGAGCTTTTTCTGTGCAGGTCATGTAGAAAATGAAGAACAGTATACACAAGCACTAGAGAAGTTTGGAGGTAACTGTGTCTGCCGTGATGATCCTGATTTAGGCACAGCTTTTCTAAAGTTTGCTGTCTTCACTAAAGAATTAACCGCACTTTTCAAAAATCAGGTGAGGCTGTAAACTTAAATCCTCGTGTCCCTAAGTTCTTGATAGACTTGTAATTATAATTGTGCATATTGCAGGCTTATATATGTTTGAATACATTTGGAAGTCAATTTGAACCAAGTTCCCAAGGCAATTGATTTTTGTGATATGTCCTAGACGACTGATCTAGAAAGCGCAATTAACATTTCATAATGGATCTTTTTAATTAATTAGATTACTTACTGTATGGAAACAGGCCCTTCGGCCCAACAGGTCCACACCAACCCGCCGAAGCATAACCCACCCAGACCCATTCCTCTACATTTACCCCTTCACCTAACACTACAGGCAATTTAGCATGGCCAATTCAGCTAACCTGCACATTTTTGGATTGTGGGAAGAAACCAGAGCACCCAAAGGAAACCCACGCAGACACAGGGAGAATGTGCAAACTCCACACAGAGAGTTGCCTGAGGCGGGAATTGAACCCGGGTCTCTAGCGCTGTGAGGCAGCAGCGCTGACCACTGTGCCACCGTGCCGCCCATCTATTATGCATTTATCACCCTGATGGCATCCCTAGTAGACATCCTCTTCATTTAAAGTTTTAAAGCTACAGGGAGCAGCTTGCTATATGTGCTTCCCTCTGAAAATAAAAAAAAAAGTAGGGTATACGAGGCAACTGCTTTGCTTTCGACAAAGTGAAACCGATTGATGTATGTCTCCGTTACAAAGTGACGAGTGTTATGGACCAGGCCAAACCCCTAAAAAAAAAATTCAAGAAAGTAGCCCAGATTCTAACTTTGCTAATTGTTTTAAGCAGGTGTAATGCAGATATTCCAGGAGGGATGCAGCTGATTGAACCACTTTTAACCAAAACAGAATTTATTTACAAGATTACCAAATTAAACACAAACAAAAGAGAACAGAGTACTGAATAACTTAACTTATCCGAAAATCCAACAGACATACCAGCTTAATGATGCTGTTCCAAACACTTGCAACAATCCCCATAAACACTCCTTGACACAAAAGTTAAAATCAAACACAGGGTCTTACAAGAGAGAGAAGTCACAGAGAGAGGTGGCAGCATGGAATACCCTCTTCCATGTAACTGTTTCTTGGATCAGCAGCCTCAAAAACTGCCTGACTGCTTTCAGTGATTAGATTAGGTTCCCTATAGTGTGGAAACAGGCCCTTCAGCCCAACAAGTCCACACCAACCCTCCGAAGAGCAACCCACCCAGACCCATTCCCCTACATTACCCCTGACTAATGCACTTAGCACTATGGACAATTTAGCATGGCCAGTTCACCTGACCTGCACAACTTTGGACTGTGGGAGGAAACCGGAGCACCCAGAGGAAACCCACGCAAACACTGGGAGAATGTGCAAACTCCACACAGACAGTTGCCAGAGGCAGGAATTGAACCCGGGTCCCTGTGAGGTAGTAGTGCTAACCACTGAGCCACCGTACCACCCAGTGAAAGCGCCCATCGTGAAGTTCGAACCCATGACTCTCAGATTAAGCATCTCGTGCTCTACCGACTGAGCTAGCCAGGCCTTAGTGAATAGCCAGACTGCCAAAACCAAATCAAACCAGAGAGAAGCTGAGCTGAGAGAACTGGCCACTCCTCTTTCATTGTACAAGTGTTTTTAAAAAACAACTTGAAAGCCTTTTCCCTGAGGCATATCCATCGGCCCAAATATCAAACTGGCCCTAAAATCCATCCAAGCCCAGACTTTTCAGAACCTGTGTTTTTACCATCTCCTTAAAAAAAAACAAGGATAACATAACCTTATTAAAGGAACAGCATTGTCATACAAGTCAACTTCAACACCAAATCAGTCTTGAGTGAGGTCAAATAGTGATTTGGGTCTAAAAATTCCTATTTATATCTTTTCATATCCTTACTGGCATCAGGTGAACTAACTGTTCCATAAAGAAACAATTTTATATCACAATCTTTGTTAACCAGATTGTGGAACTAAATCTTCCAGTAGCAGTTGCAGAAAGATCTGGAACCAATTTTCTGGTATTGAAAACTGCATTCATCAATGGGTAAATCATGACCGAATGACAAGTGATGGAGAACATCAGGTTTTCTAAGTGCTGGAAGACAGTGCCCAAGTAGATTTCATAACAAAAAACTTGAAGGCAAATGGCACCATTTGTGTTTAAAGGCAGCACTCGGATCAGAAATTATTAGCAGCATTCCAAACGTGCATCATTAAACATTTACTTACTCCATTTGATATTTTTTCCAGTGTAAAGTACAAATTTGGCAACAAGTTAGATATTGTTGATGTAGAATTCTGAATTATTTCTAAATGTTGTATAGTGTTGTGCTAGGTGTTAGAACAGTGAGGGGGTGTCAGGCATTTAGTTGTCTGAATCTTTTTAGCTTGCTGCTAAGTATCTTAGTAGACACCATGGCTTCCCAAACTGTGGGCTGTGATCATCAGTGGGAGTTGCCAGCTGAAATCTTGGATTGCAAGCTCCAAGGCAGCATGGCCTAATTGCCCAATCTAAGAGGTCTGAATCATGCCCTGAAAAACCAGATGGAAAGGTTGGTTGGTTAATAATTTGGTATAAACAGCTTTCTCGCCACCCTCTACCCATAAACAAATGAACACACACATGTTTTCAAATTACAAGTGTAATTTCCATTAGTCAGATTGTTGAATTGTGACAGAAGTTCACTTTTCTGAAAGGAAGTATCTCAAATCACTGTCTTTTGATAATAGGAACTTTTTTCATCAAAATATATATGGGTTTAATTCCTTTATGTTGGCATACAATTTTTCCATTCATGATTCCTTAAGTTACCACTTCTAAATGAACTTAATAGTTGAAAAAATTCCAATTAAACAGAGACAAACTTCACGTTTTTGCTGTGCAAATCTTTGGGGAAACTGCATTTCCTCTTAAATTTTGAATTTCAATTAATTCATTCAAAATGGTATTGATATGGTTATCTTTTGTAGGTTTTACAGGAATTTTCCATAATTGCTGACAACTGCAAGAAGCTGACAATTGGTTAAATTGCGAAATTTAATATCAGCCTTTTGTTATTGTATAGATTCAAAATATGAACAATATCATCACTTTTCCTCTGGACAGTTTACTGAAAGGAGATCTGAAAGGAGTTAAAGGGGTAAGAATATACTGTCTTTATTTTGTAGTTGTCTTTACAAAGGAAAAGAAAACTCCTAAATATTTCCATTTTGATGATTTGTGAATAATGTTAGATAAAATGTTTCTTTTTAAAACCAATCCCTATAGCAAAGATCCACGGACTATAAATCAAAAGACCAGTTTGAATACTAATTTTGTTTTCAATTCTAATTTTGTTAGCTCTTCAGCTGCTTAATAAGACCAAGCCCCCCATCCCGCCAATCCCTACTCATTAGAATTTGAATTAGGTTTTATTGTCACTTGTACTCAAGTACAGGAGAACAGTGAAAAGTTCATAATGTCTCCTGTCATGGTGCCATCTTAGTTACAAAGAACCAGATACTAAAAGGGCAAAAAAGAGAAGAAAAGTTGCATTACCTTACTGATTCATGGTGTAAGTTAGAAATAAGACATAGTTACAAGGATAAATATTAGTCAGACAGATTGTAGATAAATATTACATTGCAGTAAATCAGCATATGGGCTTCCACACATGGTCTGACTGCCCATGCAAGCCACTGACCGCCTGCACCAGACTGCAGTCAGTTCAATCCAACAACCGTCCCTGGTCTGTTCCATAACTCCAACCCGCTCCTCTCTGGCTCTCAGCTGCACTGTTCCATGCCTCCTGCTCCGGCTCTCAGCCATTCCACACCAGTACTCAGTATGATTATGCCCATTGGAACCCACCTTGGTTTCGTATTCCTTTAAATGATTGGGTTACAAAATCTGTTGATTTTGGACTTAAAATTAATTAAGCTATCATTTTAAGATTTTTTTGTAGGAGAGACATGCGTACTTTACCACTCTTTGAAAGATTATTTTTCTCTTGATTGGCAATGCTTTGATTTTATGGTTCTGTCTTCAATCTCAGAATTTCTTTCTATCTACCCTTTCAATTTCTTTCCCAGTATGACGAAATCTCAGTCAAATTATCCCTCGACATTATATTTTTTCTATTCTTTCCTTCCTTTTTAACTTGTCTAATTTTCTCACAAATTAATCTGTACTAATCACTGCAGTATGCGCATTTTGCAGTGATTTCTAAATTCTCACCACATGCCTGAATTTCTGAAATAGGCATACATTTTTAAGCACGATTTATTAATTTCTTTGAGATTAGTAGTAATGAGGTAATGTTTAAATGATATTATCTATTGCATTTTTTATATAGTTGTTGTTAAGAGTGTGGTGCTGGAAAAGCATGGAGGTAAGGCAGCATCTAAGGAGCAGGAGAAATGACGTTTTGGGCATAAGCCCTTCCTCAGGAATGAAGTCTCATTCCTGATGAAGGGCTTATGCCCAGAACGTCGATTCTCCTGCTCCTCAGATGCTGCCTGACCTGCTGTGCTTTTCCAGCACCACACTCTTGATTCTGATCTCCAGCGTCTGCAGTCCCCACTTTCTCCTCAAAAGTTATTGCCCAATCAGAGTTATTCTTTCAGCTTTTAAGGTGGGATATAAAGTAAAACTAATTGAATGACATATTGCAGTTGATGAAATGCGCAATTAGTTTTCATTAGGTCTTTTGCCTTTTAGTACAAATTGAATCTTGAGATCTTTCTCGTCAAGGTTATATCATATTTAGTATTATTTATTAGCAATTATCCTTTGTAAAACTACGTGAACGGGCAAATAGCTTTGCCAGATGGCAGTAACACATTTAGCTTAGGTATTTTGATTGACCTACAGATCTGAGAATGAACCCAGTGCCCACATTATATTCTTGGAACACATTTGTTCCATTTACTAGACATCAGCCTTTTGTCTTTGCATGCCTTACATATCTTGCTTATCTTGTAGTATTGTGACGAATAGTGCAGGATTTATATATTAAACTTAATTTGTTTTATAATTTGGCTCTTAAAATATTAGCATTTGATGTAAGTCTATTTTTGTGATGGGGTTTTAAAATTAACTGGTCTTTCTGGAACCGTGATTTTAAATCCATATATGATGCCTAAAATGTTAATGGATAGTTTATTTTATGAGAGGAGAGAAAAAGCATTGAAAAATTTTAGCTTGCGTTTGAGTTTGGCAAAGTAAAAGATTGATTTTAGCTTAAAGTGATAGAGATAATAAAGCTTTTGGAATCATAGAATTCCTACATTGAGGAAAGAGGCCATTCACCCCATTAAGAATTTACCAACCCTTGGAAAAGCATCCACCCAGCCCCAGCCCTGCACTCTTTCCCCAGAAACCTGCATCTCCCATGGCTCATTAACCTAACTTGCTCATCTTTGGACTGTGGGAGGAAACTGGAGCACCCTGCGGAAACCCATGCTGACATGAGGAGAACATGCAAACTCCACACAGGCAGTCTCTCAAGGCTGGAATCAATATTGGGTCACTGGCACTGAGGCAGCAGTGCTAACTACTGAGCCACCATACCACCTTTGGGCAGCTTCAAAAAGGCTTGATTGGTTTCAAATGCAAATTTACGTTGTCTTAGAAAGGAGATGTTCAGAACAGTTAAGGGAATTAGTTAACTCAATGAAAGAGTTTAGGTTGTGAAACTTCCAGACCAGCTGTGTCTGAAATTTCCAGGACTCTGCATTGGTTACTTAAAATTCATAATTTCTAAGATCTCAGTTATGGAAGGATTCACAGAAAAGGCTTCTTCTCACACAGTACAGTAACGGAGGGAAAAACTGTTGATTCAAACTGACAAACTCTATAGGAAAGAGAAGTTTGTATTTTTTGACAAACTATAAAGTGATGGTGTTGGTGTGTAGATGGGACTTGTTTTACTCCATGCTTTGAAATTTTCAAACTTTTTATATTTGGCTTGGTTGGTTTACAGAGGAACCTCAATTATCCAAAGGACACAGATGGGGAGTATTTCGTTCAGTTAATTGAATGCTGGATAATCGAGGTTCCTCTGTGTTTATATTCTGAGTAATAAATGTCTGTTTTGTTGTTAAAACCAAACTGCAGCCTTGTGTGACTATGTTTTAGTGAAAGGCCATCATGTTAAAATAAAAAGGAAAACTATGATCTATTGAGTCATCTCACTTGGGGATCTGACTTATCTAGAAGTAACATCAGCTTGGATCATGTGAAGGGGAAGCTCATCCACAGTCTGAGCTAATTGAATTCGGACGGGTCTGTGTCTTTTGTAAAGAAACAGGAAAATGGAGGTGCTGGACATAAACAGCTGTTGCAGGGGCGTTTAACGTACATATTCAAAATGGCTTTGAAGGTATCAAGGCGAGACAGAATTAGTGGATAAATTGAAGGTAGGCATAAGAGCAAGATCTCATAGACAGCAGATACTTACTGTGATTATCCAACATTGAGATTTATAAAAACTGAAATTGGGATGTCACAACTAGAGTTAGCTAAGATATAGAAAAGAACAGACTCCAGTTAGAAGAAAAAACAGAGGAAAGGAAAACGAAAATAAAACTTGATTTGGTGAAAAACAAGAACAGAGTCATGTAAAGGGATAGAATTGAGAAAACTCAAAATGGAAAAAGAGTATAAGAAAAACAACGATGAATGGAAAAGGGAATCACATTCAAAAAGCTTGAATTCTGAAGTGGTGGGATAGTTTGTCAATATCGTTTGGCCAAAAAAAAGCATAGAGTAAAGAAGAAAAAGCAGTAATAGTAGTAGCAGTAGTAGTACATCAGAAGATGATTTTGATTCCAGTGAGGTAATTGATTTAACTAAGGATTCATATTTAGTGACTTACCGATTTTTCATCTCATTTAAGAAGATAGCAGAGCAGATGAAGTGGTGAAAAGATGTTGAACCTTAATGTTACAAAATATTTTGACAGGTACAGCTATGACTGTACGCAGGTTTGACAGAAGAACAGTCTACAAAGTACAAACTGTCAAAAAGTTATTGCTCAGTGGTTTTCAGCTTGTCCCAGAAGTTTACCAATTGAAACTTAGGTCTACAAGAAAGCAATTTAATTAGACGTTTGTATGATTTGCAAGTGAGAAAAATACTGCGGGCTAAGTGGTTTCAATCACCTGAAGTTAGAGAAAAATTTTGAGACTATAAAATATTCAGAAATAGTTTGGATATCAAGAGTCAAAGATCAGAGAAGGAGCAGATTTGATATCTCTCTCTCATTTATAGTTTGGGGGATTGTCATATGGGAATCCACAAGAAAATTGTGCATTAGCTACAAAGCAGCATTCTTAAACTCAATCCGAAGAGATTCCCTAAAACTAGGGAACACATTACTTCATGATGAACCATAAGTCATAGTAGCTGGAACACCACTGTTGTGATGGTGATGAAACTATATAGTTCCCAAAGTACTGACGATTACAAAGTCAACACGATAACAAAACTGAAATAGTATCCAAAGATTGGAAGATTTGTTTGAAAGAATTGAACATGCATAATTGATCACCAAAATTGACTTGCTTAAAGGGATATTGACAAAATGCGTTGATAGAGCCAAAGGAATATCAGCTTTTGTACGGCTGGATAGACGCTATCAGTGCAGTCTTGCTACTTGAAATGAAAAATGTACCAGCAATTTTCCAATGATTGACCCGTGAAGTCATTGAAGAACTTCTTAACTGCATGGTTTACATCATCAACTTATTATATTTTTTCACCCAAATGTGGGAAGAACATTTATGCTACTTAATTGAGCTGTTTGATTAGCTACTAAATGCTAAAATGTTTTATCAATCCTGTAAATGTACACACTGGCACAAAGTAATTTAGCACATCAAGAACTGAAAGTAAAGAATATTGTGGATTTTCTCATGCCCAAGGCAAAATCTTGCAATATGTTGGCATGTGTGGATTTTATCAGAATTTTATTCTGAACTTTTGCACTGTTATGACCCCCTTAAACTATTTTTTTTCCAAAAGAGGAAGAAAATTTAAATGCATGGAATAATGTCAGTGAGTTTGGCAAATTGAAAGCTGTGCTGACAATCACATTGATTTTAGTGCCTTCATATTATGGGAAGTCAGTCAAACTGACCATTGATGCCACTGACATAATTGTGGGAGCCATTTTCCTGTAGTTTGAGAAGATGGGGATTGAACGGCCTGTCAGTTTTTGAAGAAACTGACTGCATGACAACTGAAACATTTGACAGTTCAGAAAGGGGTGTTGAGTCTGGTGTTGTTTGTGCATCGTTTTGTGGTAGATATTACAAACAGTGCTCAAGAAACTATTATTTATATGCGTCATAATACTTTGGTTTTGTGGAAAAATTTCAGGACAAGAATTACAGTTATTTGAGTGGAGCTTAATTATCTATCCATATAATTAAAGTAACATACGTTTGCCTGTAAAAAGATACTATGTTCTCTTGATATAGCATCAGCTATATGACAGAACCCAAATGCTGTGATGCAACAAATGTGAAATATGGTTGCCATGAATCTTATTGTATGTTCAAAATCAATATAATTCTAGTCTTAATGTGACATCAAAGTTTAACAGGATTTTTATTGAAAAATGAAAATGCCTCTTAAGGAAAGATTTTCATTCTCATTTGGGGGTGTGATGAAAACTGTGAGATAAGCAATTTGTTTTTGAAGAGTTTAGATTTTAAAGGGGTGGCGTATGGGTATTGGTCTATTTTTGTTCAGTGATTTTAAAAATTAACTAATTCAATATTTCCAGAATCATGATTTTAAATTAATGTTCCTCCCTTAGTGTTAATGCAAGTTTGTTTATTTAATAGGGCTTTATGACAGGAGAGAAATATGTTAAACGACATCAAGTTGCACTTTTGTTCAGAATAATTGAGGATTTAATTTTAGTTTAGAAAGATCCAGAGTTAGGAAAGCTTTTGGGCATATTTGAAAAGATTTGGTTGGTGTTAGATGCACGCATAAGTTCTCCTAGACAGGGGAGAATGCAGAAAGTTAAAAGTGAATAAGCCACTACAGTAAAAGACTTTAGTTTGTGAAACCTCCAGCTTTGCTTATTCAAAGCTCAGAACATTTAAGATCTCAGTTGTGTGAGGACTCAAGGAAATGGCTTCATAGCTCATAGCACAGGAAAAAGCAATCAATTCAAACCCATAGATCGGATAGAGAAGAGAAATCTATCTTATTTTTGTAACTGCAAAGTGATGGTGCAGTGGAGTAGGTAGGATTTTGTTTTTCATGTGCTTTGAAATCTTTCAAACTGTGCTATACCGTATACGCTTGAGTAATAATTCAATGTTTTGACTACTTTTTAAGGTTAAATTTATGGGGTCAACTATTACATGGATACTACTTTTGAGGGGCTGAAAATCACGCCTTTCAAAATTCATACCATGTCATTAATAGAAGCCTAACTGATGTGTAAGTGAATAACGAGAGAAAAAAACGAATTCTGGTAATTCTGAAAACCTGGAGAGGAAGACAATAGCCAGTGGACTGGAAGACTGGGTGCTGAGCGAAACAACCAACAGAAACTTGGAGCTGAGTGTGATGGCTGGCACATGGACTCATGAACATTGATCTGTTATCTGTGAAAAACTAGGGTGATTCCCCTCCCAATCACACCACTTATCTCTCCACACTGGAGACTCCCTGCCTCCATTCCTGATGAAGGGCTTTTGCCCGAAGTGGCGATTTTCCTGCCCCTTGGATGCTGCCTGACCTGCTGTGCTTTTCCAGCACCACTCTAATGTAGACTCTGGTTTCCAGCATTTGCAGTCCTCACTTTTGCCTCGTGGACTTTTACACAGGGTATTTGGGAAATTTCAGGTTATTTGACCAAAAATAGGGGTTGACTTTTAATGAGATCGACTATTACTCGAGTATATACGGTAATTAGGTAGCTTCATTTGGTTTATTTCTTTGAGTAAGAAACTTCTATTTATTGTTAAAACTAAATCTGCAGCCTTCTGTGTTTGTGTTTCAGTGAAAACATATCATGATCTGTCAAGCCATATTTCATTTTGCCTTTGACTTGTCCATTATTAACATCAGCTGAGATTATAACACTGTGCAGTAGTATTTTGATTGGGGTGGAAAATCTATTCCTTTTCAATGCACCATCATAAGAAAGTGACGGTATGTATGGTGGGGAAACGGGGCCGTGATGAAAGCTGTATGCCTGAGAGGAAACCTAAGTTTTCACTTTGACCTGTGATGTTACCTAATTTCTTTTAACAGTAAAAGAAATCACAGAAACAAACAACTAATTGCTGAATTGCAAATTTAAATTGATAATTGAAATTAAAATCTGTAACAAAATGAAGCTAACAACATTACAGACCATTATTTTAAGAGTAATTGGGAGTGCAACGAATGAGCAAAAATACTTGGGTTTTCTTCTCTATGTGAACTGAAAATTTTAATTTATCTGGTCATTATAATCATTTTGTGTTCTGAATATATTTTAATTAAATAAAAATGTAAGCTTATTTATTTGACCAATTAGACAAGTCACCACTGTTTGAAAAAAAATCTCAATACTCCAATCCCTTTGGCTGAGTGAAGCTACTCATATATTCTATTGTCACTTGTCAATGATTCATGATTATTTTATCTGCAAGCATGAATTTGCACAGTGATACATAAAAATGTTTATAAATTTGCATGAGGAGACGGTTAAGTGTAGATTATTTAAAGTGGCAATATGACATATGCTAGCAAGTTTTTTAATGCAATAATGACATTTTCTCCAGGTGTGGATATACTTAAACTAAGTTACAGTTCCAACATTGATTTCAATTAGAATTGAACTTTAGACTTGAATAGTCTATATCTTAGGCTTCATTTCCAGTTACCCATAGAAGTGAATTATAACTTGGGAAATGAATTATACTGTAAGTGCATAGGCAAAAGAACCAAAGTGCTTAGCCCTAAGTTTCCTTACCAATTCTATTTGAAATTGAGCAGCATTAAATTTTTTGGAAAATTTATTGTTGACTGGGCATTCTGCGTCATTGACAGGATCAGAATTTGTAGCCCATCCTTAACTGTCTTCACAATGTAGTGGTGAGTTATGTATTTGAACCACAATAGTCCATATGGTATAGGTACACCCACAATGCTATTAGGAATGGTGTTTCAACATTTTGACCCAGCGATAATAAAGGAACAGAAATATAGTTCCAAGCTGGCACCTTTTTTTCCTTGAATTCTTGCAAGACCAAAAACCTATTTTGGTTGAAAGTTTTTCAATATTGGACCATCTGCAATCCTGTGGTGTAGAAAATTCCAAAGTAACACAACCCTCTGAGTAAAGAAATAACTCCTCTTCTCTGTCTAAAATGTTTGGACATTGTTCTGAGATAGGGTGAACACAGTTTCCCCATCCAGAGCACTATCAATCTCTTCAGAATGTTGTATGTTTCAATGAGAGAGCCTCTCGTTCTTCTGAACTCCAGAGAAGATAGGTCCAATTTACTCAGTTTCTGATTGTGGAACAGCCCCCTCAAAGCAGCAGCCGGTACAGCGAATGTCCTTTGAACCACCTGTAATGCAAGTATGACCTTCTTTAAATATGGAGACCATAACTGAATAGAGTAATTCAAGTGTGGTTTTATCCAAGCCGTTTACAATTATTGCTAGATTTTAAAAATGTATTCATTTGTGGGGTGTGGGCATCGCTGGCTTTGTTGTCCATTATTCTTGTACTGTGGACCAGTTGCATTAAAGGCAAATGTGCCATTTACCTTCAAAATGCCTTCCATTATCTTCAAATAAACTTTGTGATCCTTGTATAAATATGCCACATCCATCTGAACATGAAGATTGGCAAGTTACATGCCTTGTAAAAATATTCTGCTTTTCTCCTCTTACTACCAAAGTCCATATCTCTTGCTTCACACATACTGCATCGACCATTTTGTTGTCCCCTCTTAATTTGTCTATAATCACTTTGCAATCTCTTTGTATTATCCTCACAACTTACATTCCAAGCTATCTTTATAACAGCAGCAAACTTCAATAAATTACTTTCCATTTCTTTGTCCAAAGTCATCAATATAAATTATAAATTGCTAAACCCTGATCCTTCTGCACTTTATTAGTCAGAGCATGTCAACTTGAAAGTGCCCCATTTATTTTTACTCCCTGCTTTCCATCCATTAGCCAACACACCATATTTTTCAATTCCAAGCACACCTATTTTGAGTATTAACCCTTTGTGTGACACCTTATGCCTTTTGGAAATTCACATACAGTACATGTATTTCTTTGGCTTTATCTAACCTGCTAGCTTAATCTTAAAAACACTAGTATATTTGTCAAATGCCATCTCCCTTTTGTGAAATCAAGTTGATTTAGTGATTATGTTATGATTTTCTACATGTATTGATACGATTTGCTTAATATATTCAGCATTTTCCTGTTACTGATGTAGGACAGTTCTCTGCTTTTTCATGGAGTTCTGGTTGCTAACCTTTGTACTTGCATTCATCTGTAGGATCTTAAGAAGCCTTTTGATAAAGCCTGGAAAGACTATGAAACAAAAGTGTAAGTTTTGTAATTTCTTTTGGAGTAGTAAGTTGTATATTTGCATGGCTTTTTGTAATAAACACTCCATATGGAATTCAGTAAAAATTACAGTATTCAATGTATTGCTTTTTTGAAATTTTGAATTTTTGTAATTGAGGTTATAATCTGTGTATATCAGTCATATAGTACATTTTTTGTATGAATTATGATAGTATATTCAGAATGATATTTCTAAGACTTCAGAGTGGAATGGCCTGTCCAGATTGGGTGATAATCCTTGGCACTTCAAAGAGTGAAAAGCAGTTGCTCAGATACAGAGAAGAAGGGAACTAATAAATAAATAATTAAACATTTATTTTTAGTGCTGATGTAGTGAAATATATATTCACAAACAGAATTTTGTAACTTAATTGTCCATCAGTTCTATCATGTAAGAGAAAAACTAAAAGTCAACCCCAGAAATTAAAATGTTTGACTCTCAAAACTGTGAAATTGTTCCTATACAGACTTCAACAATTATTCATGTTGGACACCAAGTTTATCACACATTAATAATGTAACTTCGGCAAAACACGGATGAACTACAAAGTAATCTCATTAGTATCTATGGTTTAAGCTCAAACTTATTTGATCACCCATTTTCACATTCACACCAACAGACAAAATTGAGAGAGAACTTTTTTAAATTTGTAACTTGCCAGTCTGATAACCATTTCAAAGAATACCAAGTCTTTCGGAAATCTGATGGGTTATATTACATGGTTGAGGGATTGCACCTTGCTTGAATTCCAAAGTCATCAGTCAATGTAAACAGCTTCTGTTGACTTCCAGAGCCTTTGTCTTATTTCTTACACTGGGATTCTGTCTCAGGATTTTTGACAATTGATAATTGGAGACTAGAGACAGCAAAGCAAAAAGAACAGTAGTTTAGCTTCCAAAGCAACACCTGCCTCCAGCTCAAAAACCCAGTCAAAACCAGTTCACGCTTCAATTTCTCATTTTCAACCTTCTCTGGTTGTTTGGCCAGCACCAGTTCTCCCTTGATTGATCGATTCAACATCCAACCAGCTGCCAGTCCCTTAAGATAACGCCAATGCAATCTGGTTCATCTGTAGAGTTCTTAGAGTAATAATTAAATTGCAGTATCTTTCCAAACCAGTTCCCAACAGCAAACATCAGTCTTTTGTTCTCTCCTTTTCTTTTACAAACAAGCTGCTGTTTAAAGTTCAAGGTTCAATTCTCAACTGCAACTCATAATTCCAAACCAAAAATGAGAAAAAAAGCAAAGCAATGGTCTCAACAGCACTTATTGTCCCGAAATGTGAGGTGCTGCATTTTGGAAAGGCAAAACAAGATCGGGCTTATACATTAAATGGTAAGGTTCTAAGGAATGTTGTTGAATAAAGAGACCTTGGAGTGCAGGTTCATAGTTCCTTGAATGTGGAATGCTGGGTAGACAGGATAGTGAAGAATTCTGGATTAGTGGTGCTGGAAGAGCACAGCAGTTCAGGCAGCATCCAAGGAGCTTCGAAATCGATGTTTCGGGCAAAAGCCTTTCAGGTATAAAGGCAGTGAGCCTGAAGCGTGGAGAGATAAGCTAGAGGAGGGTGAGGGTGGGGAGAAAGTAGCATAGAGTACAATGGGTGAGTGGGGGAGGGGATGAAGGTGATAGGTCAGGGAGGAGAGGGTGGAGTGGATAGGTGGAAAAGGAGATAGGCAGGTAGGACAAGTCCGGACAAGTCATGGGGACAGTGCTGAATTGGAAGTTTAGAACGACGGTGAGGTGGGGGAAGGGGAAATGAGGAAACTGCTGTCACTTTCTCCTCACATGACAGTGGGTTTGTTTCCAACCCGGAGTCATTCAGGAGTTCAGTCCAAGCTGATACATTTATGAGTTGTTCTTCTGGAGCTACTGCCTTTTGAATGTGGTTGAGTCTGGCACCCCATCTGCTGTGTTGTTCAACTGGGATTCCAAACACTGTTCAAGGACAAAATTCTGCCTCAGTCAGACAAATCTGAAATAACGTGAATACTGGAGATCTGAAATAAAAACCTGGCTGATCTGTGGAAAGAGAAACAAGAGTTGACTTCCCACCCACAGCTTCCAACCTCATAGTCCGGGAACCTCGCACTGCCCGGTTCTACCTCCTTCCCAAGATCCACAAGCCTGACCACCCTGGCCGACCCATTGTCTCAGCATGCTCCTGCCCCACTGAACTCATCTCTACCTACCTCGACACTGTCCTAACCCCCCTAGTCCAGAAACTCCCCGCATACGTTCGGGGCACCACCCACGCCCTCCACCTCCTCCAAGACTTCCGTTTCTCCGGCCCCCAATGCCTCATCTTCACCATGGATATCCAATCCCTCTACCCCTCCATCCGCCATGACCAGGGCCTCCAAGCCCTCCGTTTTTTCCTCTCCAGACGTCCCCAACAGTACCCTTCCACCGACACTCTCATTCGTTTGGCCGAAATGGTCCTCACCCTTAACAATTTCTCCTTTGAATCCTCCCACTTCTTCCAGACCAAAGGGGTAGCCATGGGCACACGTGTGGGCTCCAGCTATGCCTGTCTCTTTGTTGGCTACGTAGAGCAGTTGATCTTCTGTAATTACACCGGCACCGCTCCCCACCTCTTCCTCCGCTACATTGATGACTGCATTGGTGCCACCTTGTGCGCCCGCGAGGAGGTTGAGCAATTCATCAACTTCACCAACACATTGCACCCTGACCTTAAATTTACCTGGACCATCTCTGACACCTCGCTCCCCTTCCTGGACCTCTCCATCTCCATTAATGATGACCGACTTGACACTGACATTTTTTACAAACCCACCGATTCCCACAGCTACCTGGATTACACCTCTTCCCACCCTACGCCTTGCAAAAATGCTATCCCGTATTCCCAATTCCTCTGTCTCCACCGTATCTGCTCCCAGGAGGACCAGTTTCACCACAGAACACCAGAAGGCCGCCTTCTTTAGAGACCGCAATTTCCCTTCCCACGTGGTTAAAGATGCTCTCCAACGCATCTCCTCCACATCCTGCATCTCCACCCTCAGACTCCACCCCTCCAACTGTAACAAGGACAGAACGCATCTGGTGCTCACCTTCCACCCTACCAACCTTCGCATAAACCAAATCATCTGCCGACATTTCTGCCACCTCCAAACAGACCCCACCACCAGGAATATATTTCACTCCCCACCCCTTTCTGCCTTCTGCAAAGACCGTTCCTCCGTGACTACCTGATCAGGTCCACGCCCCCCTACAACCCACCGTCCTATCCTGGCACTTTCCCCTGCCACTGCAGGAACTGTAAAACCTGCGCCCACACCTCCTCCCTCACCTCTATCCAAGGCCCTACAGGAGCCTTTCACATCCATCAAAGTTTTACTTGCACATCCACTAATATCATTTATTGTATCCGTTGCTCCCGATGCAGTCTCCTCTACATTGGGGAGACTGAGCGACTCCTAGCAGAGCGCTTTAGGGAACATCTCCGGGACATCCGCACCAATCAACCACACCGCCCCGTGGCCCAACATTTCAACTCCCCCTCCTACTCTGCCGAGGACATGGAGGTCCTGGGCCTCCTTCACCGCCGCTCCCTCACCACCAGATGCCTGGAGGAAGAATGCCTCATCTTCCGCCTCGGAACATTTCAACCCCAGGGCATCAATGTGGACTTCAACAGTTTCCTCCATTCCCCTTCCCCCACCTTATCCTAGTTCCAAACTTCCAGCTCAGCACTGTCCCCATGACTTGTCCGGACTTGTCCTACCTGCCTATCTCCTTTTCCATCTATCCACTCCACCCTCTCCTCCCTGACCTATCACCTTCATCCCCTACCCCACTCGCCCATTGTACTCTATGCTACTTTCTCCCCACCCCCACCCTCCTCTAGCTTATCTCTCCACGCTTCAGGCTCACTGCCGTTATTCCTGATGAAAGGCTTTTGCCCGAAACGTCGATTTCGAAGCTCCTTGGATGCTGCCTGAACTGCTGTGCTCTTCCAGCACCGCTAATCCAGAATGTGGTTTCCAGCATCTGCAGTCTTTGTTTTTACCAGGATAGTGAAGAAGGCAATTAGTATGCTTGCCTTTATTGGTCAGCGCATGGGGTGTCAGAGTTGGGAGATCATATTGGAGCTGTACAGGATATTAGTTAGGCCACTTTTGGAGTACAATGTGACCTTTGTAAGGTTTATAAAGTCATGAGGGGTGTTGCTAGGTTAAGTAACCAAGGTCTTTTCCCTAGGGTAGGGAAGTCCAAAACTAGAGGGCATAAGTTTAAGGCGAGAGGGGAAAACTATAAAAGGGACATAAGGGGCAACATTTTCATGCAGAGGGTGGTGTGCGTATGGAATGATCTACCAGAAGAAGTTGTGGAGGCTGGTACAATTACAATTAAAGGCATCTGGATGCTTTTCTGAATAAGAAGGATTTGGAGAGATATGGGCCAAGTGCTGGCAAATGGGAAAGGATTAACTTAAGATATCTGGTCAGCATGGACGAGTTGGACCAAACGGTCTATTTCTGTGCTGTACAGCTCTATGACTCTATCTGAGTCCCAGCTTGCTGCTTTCAGTCCCCGCAATTGACTACTTCAACTTTCCCACCACAGCAGTAGTCCCTGATAACTTCCCTTGACTTTAAATATACTGACCTCAGGACTGATCACAATTCACCCCGAACAACAGCCCAATTAGACCCCTGTCTGATCTCTGTGAAACTTTTCAATGGACTTATTGCCAATCCCTAAACCTTAGTTAT
Source organism: Chiloscyllium plagiosum (assembly GCF_004010195.1). Classification (NCBI taxonomy): domain Eukaryota; kingdom Metazoa; phylum Chordata; class Chondrichthyes; order Orectolobiformes; family Hemiscylliidae; genus Chiloscyllium; species Chiloscyllium plagiosum. Next base: position 18,512,761 of record NC_057712.1, on the reverse strand, counting down.
ACTTCACCTGACGAAGGAACAGAACTTCGAAAGCTTGTGATTTCACTTAAACCTGGTGCCGTGTGACTTCTGACCTAATCTCTGGACTGGTTGGACTTGCCTTGGACCATCACACTGGCCGTGGTCCACTCTCTGTACTATAATGGGATGGATCCACACACCCTGGTTGTCCTATGTGGCCAACTGACTTTGCCCAAGCTCTTAGAATAAGATGTGACTGTATTCTTGATTGTGTAGGCACCCATGACTGTCTATAGACCCATTGACTCGATTAATGAATGCTCCCCGTAGATTTTGAGACCATGACTATTTGTTTGAAGCATAAGCTGCACACATACGGTTGTTGGTTTGGCAGTGATGGTAACGTGATGCCATACAGCTCCTTGACTGTTCATTGCAAAAGAAAAATGACAGTTTTCCCAGCTTTCTCTCTGCTAACAGGCAACACACAAATACTATGAGCATCCAAGTTTACACAACGTGATTGAGCACTGAGCACTGACAAAACAAACTAAGAGGCCAGTGATGCATTTTGTTCCAATGCATAAGCATTTGTACATCTAGTTTAATGTGCTTTATCTTAAGAATTTACATGAGTTTTGTAGTTACTAGCCTCACTTTGCAAGGAGATTATTTGAAAAATTACTATCACAGAAAAAAAAAGGTGATTTCTTTTTTGTTTTTAAGACATTCATCAAAGTTTGCTTTTGTGGCTTTGTAACTGAAGCTATAATGCAGTTTATTTACTTGATGTTTAAAGACAAAATTGAAATTTTTCGTTAATATGCAGCATTAAACAGTTTACATAGCATTATTTGATATATATAGTTTAGAATTAATACTTTTTACTCATTTATTCTCCAAAACAGTTGATACATCTAATTTCGTTTCAATAACTAGGGAAACCTCGGATGATTGTAACTTTCAATTTTTTTGTATTCCAGTCATTTTATTAGGTAGCCTTCGAGCAAGAAGAACTTGCATTTATATGCATCTTTCATAACCTCAAAATGCCCTTGGATAATAATCTTGATGATGTAAATAACTCACCACATAATGTGTTCTCATGGTTTTAGTTGAGAGATAAATGTTGGACAGGTTATTAGGTAAAATAATCCTGGTCATCATCAAAATTGCATTTTTCATTAACGGGAGGCTTTAAATTGACCTGAGATTAGTTTCCTGTATTGTTGCTGCTGGATCAGTTGGGGACTGATTGAAGGGACAATTAAGTTACTTCAATACTTCTTTCAGTGGCTGTTAGAATTAGGCAGTCCTAGGTGTCCTTGGAACTAATGTTATAACCTGGAGAGCAGGCAACAAAGTGGTGGGGCAGGGTGTGGTTTGTTTCCAGGCTGCCTTTGCCTGTTGGAAGTCAGACTCCCACCCCTCCCCACCCCATTCTTCCCACCCTTCCTTGTCGACCCAGGCTTTCCTCCGCAAAAAAACAGACTTACTTTCCCCTGACCTCCATGGTTCCTCTTGTTGAGTGGAGTTCCTGTAGTTGATGTTAGTGCCATTGCTTCCAGTGGCTCTGCGGGGGTGAGAACTGCCAGCCATTTGACTGGAGGTAGGACTTCTTCTCCAATAACGGCCCAAGGCTTGCCTTAAGCCAAGTAATGGCTGACAGCCATGATATGGCTGCAGGGAAAGCTGCCACTGGGGGGAGAGAGAACCCCACCCTAGCACAAATTCAACTCTTTGATCCCACTTCAAATTTTTTTTTGATTCAACATATTTAAGGAAAAGAGAAGGTACTGAGCAGGAACTGAATTTTTTAATTTGTTAATTGTGAGGTGCGGACTAAAAGGGAAATATTTAAAAAAGCAAATTGGAGGACATCAAAGTGTTGTGATCTCAATGGATATAACTGACCATCCTGAAAAAAATTAAGAAATAATAGCTTAGTTTCTAGAAATAATAAGTTACAGGTCTGTTCCAGTTTGATGTATGTCTGACACAGTTCCACAGAGCTAGTTCCACAGAAAATCATTAGCAGTAGCCAGCACTTCATAAAGGAAGATGTTCCTGACAAATCTGCCATCATAGATTTCTTTGAGAAAGTAAAGGTTGAAAGAATTGAAGTGGATGTGTTTAACTGTTCTTTCAAATGTATTTTGTGTGAAAATTATGGAAAAGCATAAGGATTTGGAGGTTGACGATCGAAAGATAGTTGGAGCAGAATCTCAAGATAAGATCATTTAATACATCTGCCTTTGAACCAGTCTCAAGATTTATTACATAAGACAGTAGTGATCTTTGTGAGGTTTGAATGCTAAATTGGAAAAAATTAATGTAATTTTAACATGACTGCAATACTATAATTTTGTTTGCAGTACAAAAATTGAAAAGGAGAAAAAAGAACATGCCAAGCAACATGGTATGATCCGCACAGAAATAAGTGGAGCAGAAATTGCTGAAGAAATGGAGAAAGAGCGGCGATTCTTTCAATTACAAATGTGTGAGGTAAATTTAATTTTGGCAAATTGTGGCTTTTTAGTGCAGGCTATTGTAATTAGGATATTACAGGTGTGCAGTCCTTTATCTGAAATCCTTGGGGCCAGTTTTTTTTCCGGATTTCTGACATTTTCGGATTTCAGAATAAATGACGTTTTCACTGTGAACTAAAAAAAACTTACCAACAGCTGACCCACGTGTGACAAATATGAGCGCTGAGACACAATTGACGCCTGCCAGTGCTGGGCCATGCCACCACGTCACATCTGAGTGACGTGGGTCAAGTGAGTGTGGAGTTGGGTCACCTGTTTGCACTCCAAACAACCTTGTGATACAAAAATAAAATTCATGAAAAAGACTTTGGACTTTGAAGCTTTTCGGATTTTGGATTTTCGGATAAACGATTGTGTACCTGTATTTCGTCAACTATTGCTGTACCGTGTGGGGCTATTTGTATTGTTTTCGGTCATTACCTGTCAGATTTTATTTGGGATGGTTAGCTGCTAATTTTAAAAACTATTATTATAGTCTTGTAGATTAATTTACACTTATTTATATGTAACATCTATTTGCATGCGTCAGTTGATTTTTAAATTGATTTTATGCTGTCTAAACATAAGTTGCAGTCATTTACAATTTGTCCACAATAATCTATAAAAGCTCCACCTCAATTAGAAATGTATACATCACAATTCCATTGCTTTCTTTCTTGGGCAGATTAGATGAATGTCTGCAGTGTCATTTATATGTAGGAGTATAGCAATTTGGGTTAAATGAGCTGTCAGCTATGATTCAGTGATTAAACTCTTGCCTCTTAGAAAGCTGTGGGTTCTGGAACCACCCTGGAGACAAATCTGGGGAGTACTATACAGTTGGAGGTGCCATTGTTTCGATGAGACATTAAATCACTGTTCTCAGCCCTGTTAAGTGAACTTAGAAGATCCCTACTTTGCAGAAGAGTTGGTGTTCTGACCAATATCTATCCTGCATTAACATCATTGAAGAGATAGCATTCATAATCATTTAGCAAGCAACAATTTGATTGCAGATAGTCAACATGGTTTCGTCAAGAGCAGGTCATGTTTCACAAACCTCATTGAGTTTTTTGAGAAAGTGACCAAGCATGTGGATGAGGGTAGGGCAGTTGACATGGTGTACGTGGACTTCAGTAAAGCCTTTGATAAGGTTCCACATGGTAGGCTGTTGGAGAAAATGCAGAGGCATGAGGTTGAGGGTAATTTAGCAGTTTGGATTAAAAACTGGCTTTCTGTAAGAAAGCAGCGAGTGGTGATTGATGGAAACTATTCAGCCTGGAGTCCGGTTACTAGTGTAAACTGATCTGTTTTGGGACCACTGCTGTTTGTCGTTTTTATAAATGTCTTGGAAGTAGGCACAGGTGGATGGGTTAGGAAGTTTGCAGATGACACTAAACTCTGTGGAGTAGTGAACAGTGTGGAAGAATGTTGCAGGTTGTAGAGGGACTTGGATAAACTGGAGAATTGGGCTGAGAGGTGGCAAGTGGAGTTCAATGCAGATAAATGTGAGGTGATTCACTTTGGGAAGAATAACAGGAAGGCAGAATACTGGGTCAATGGAAAGGTTCTTGGTAGTGTGGATGTGCAAAGGGATCTTGGAGTCCACGTACATAGATCCCTGAAAGTTGCCACCCAGGTTGATAGTGCTGTTAAGAAGGCATATGGCATGTTAGGTTTTATTGGTAGAGGGATTGAATTCTGAAGCCGTAATGTTATGCTGCAGTTAGTGCGGCCACACTTGTAATATTGTGTACAGTTCTGGTCACCCCTATTACAGGAAGCATGTGGAAGCATTGGGAAAGGTGCAGAGGAGATTTACCAGGATGTTGCCTGGTCTGGAGGGAAGGTCTTATGAGGAAAGGCTGAGAGACTTGGGTCTGTTCTCATTGGACAGAAGAAGGCTAAGAGGGGATTTGATAGAGACATACAAGAAGATCAGAGGATTAGAAAGGGTAGACAATGAAAGTCTTTCTCATAGGATGATGACATCAGCTTGTCTGAGGGGGCATAACCACAAATTGAGGGGTGATTGACTTAAGACAGACGTCAGAGACAAATTATTTACTCAGAATGTTAAGGGCCTGGAATGCCCTGCCTGCCAATGTAGATAATTCAACCACATTAGGGACGTTTAAACAATCATTGGATAAGCACATGAATAATGATGGGATTGTGTAGGAGGAATGGATTAGTTCACAGGTCGCCGCAGCATTGAGGGCCGAAGGGCCTGTTCTGCGCTGTATTGTTCTATGTTATAAGTCAGATTTTATGGTTGCATTGAGGAATGTTTTGTAGAAATTAACTGCCACTTTTCCTTTACGGGCAGCACGGTGGCTCAGTGGTTATGACTACTGCCTCACAGCACCAGGGACCCGGGTTCAATTCCAGCCTGGGGCAACTGGCTGTGTGGAGTTTGCATGTTCTCCCTGTGTCTGCGTGGGTTTCCTCCGGGTGCTCCGGTTTCCTCCCACAATCCAAAGATGTGCAGGTCAGGTGAATTGGCCATATTAAATTGCCCATGGTGTTAGGTGTGTTAGTCAGGGGTGAATATAGGGTGGGGGAATGGGTCTGGTTGGGTTACTCTTCAGAGGGTCAGTGTGGACTTGCTGGGCAGAAGGGTCTGTTTCCATACTGTAGGGAATCTAATCTAATCATGGGGCGGCACAGTGACTCAATGTTTAGCACTGCTGTCTCACAGCACCAGGGACCTAGGTGAAATTCCCACCTCTGGCGACTGTCTGTGTGGAGTGTGCACATTCTCCCTCTGTCTGCGTGGGTTTCCTCCCACAGTCCAAAGATGTCCAGGCCAGGTGAATTGACCATGCTAAATTGCCATAGTGTTAGGTGCATTTGTCAGGAGTAAATATAGAGTAGGGGAATGGGTCTGGGTGGGTTACTCTTCAGAGGGTCTTTGTGGACTTGTTGGGCCGAAGGGCCTGTTTCCATACTGTAGGGAATCTAATCTAATCTAATCTAAATTGCAACAGTGGCTTTAGGTCAAAGCTTCCACTTCTTGATCCAAAATGGTGACAGCTGGGACATGGCTGAAAATGCCCACCAGATATTCTGCCTGTCTGACACTGAAGTGATCACTTGGTGAGCTTTCCACTGGGATCACCTCCAAGGAAAAGAAAGTCCTGTCTGCCTGAAGCTGCTAACCATTAGCATGGCAGCTTGTGTAAACTGCAGCACTTCATTAGAGGTTGCGGCTTCTCATAGCACAACTTGGAAGTCTAGGAGCAGTGGCCACAGGAGGTGCATTCTCAGACATGTATATCTATGTGTCTGTGTGGGCATTGGTGAGAGTCTTAGGGTGTGGATAGCAGGGAAAGGGGTTGCTGGGGTCAGAGGCAAGCACAGAGGAATAACTTTCAGCAACCACCTACTTTTTCTTGCCGTCTATACTGTTGCTCATTCTCAAAAAGCAGACTGTTCCATTGTACCAGTTAGGAAAGCTGCCAGTATTTCCATCTGCTGGAAACACACGCAATCACAGTGGTGGCAAGAAGAGGCTCTTACAAGTTTTTATTTCCTTGTTTTCATTCATTTCTGTTTGCTCTATTCTCTTGGGACTTTGGAATATAAATCTTCATTTAGATTCCTGTCGGTTGCTGATTCCAACAGGAAGCTCAGCTTGGGATTTTGGGATTTCTGTGATTTTCTTGAACTCTTACCCTCTTATCGCAGATATACAAGTTGGTGCAACTGCACAGTGGAATCCACCGATGGCTGCTGATGTGGATCCCATGTAAATTCTAGTAACTCGGTTCACTTACAATTGACGACCTTACTGGAAAAATAATAATTTTCCTGGAAGTACTCGTGACTGGGCACGCATGCCTCCATTCGTATTGGTTGCTGGAGATACATCATGAAAGTGTAAATTGAAACTATATAGAATTGCCGTGGTAGCTTGAATGTCTGGCTTTAAATCCTACTTGCTCAGAGATGTGTGACACAACATGTCTAAAAAGGTTGATTAAAATGGCTGTTAAATTTAGATCTTGCCCATGTCCCAGACACTCCTTTCATGGGATCAGTGTGTTGCTGCATAGCCAGCATTTACTGCATTTCCTTAATTGCCTTGAGAGGTTGGTGTTGAGCCATTATCTTGTACTTCTGCAGTCCATCAGGTACTCCACAGTGTTGTTGACAAGGAAGTCCCAGGAATTTGACCCATAAGGATCAGAAGTGAAAGTTACGGGCACGTACACTTTTACATTTCTGGTGGAACAGGGCTAAGGATTTTCAGCCACATTGTTATCACAACTCATTTTTACATATGTCAGTAAAGCCACACTATTAATGTTGTGTGCAGCATGTTGTATGCAACTTTCTTAGCAAATTTATTAACCAACATACACTTATCTGTGATACATAATTCACAAATGTTAATGACAATTTAATTGTGTAGTTTATTAACAAGTTCCACTGGAACTAGCAGTTGTACATCTTCCTTGAGAACTTTTTTTTTGTTATACTAGTTTTCTTTCATTTAATATTGAATTCTTCAGTATGTTCAGTTTAAAAATATTTTTTTCTACAGTATTTGCTTAAAGTCAATGAGATCAAGATTAAGAAAGGTGTTGACTTACTCCAGAATCTGATTAAATATTTCCATGCACAATGCAAGTAAGTTTTGTTTTGTGCTTTATTTCATGTTACCAAAAAATCATAACTGTTTTGATTATATGTTGAATTCTGTTAAAAAGAATTTATGCAGTATTTACTTCTAAAATTTGCCTCATTGTTTGCTCAGTTATTTGGTTATTATGCTGATAGTTTATTGTTAATATGTAAGATGCATTTCAGTTTAACCATTTCGTAACAGTTTCTTTCAGGATGGCTTGAAGGCTGTAGAAAATTTAAAACCTTCCATGGAGAAACTGGCTACAGATTTGCATGCTGTAAGTGGAATTATGACTGTCTGAAACTTTATTTGTTTATTGAGGAAGTATTAAAATTGGTTGCAAATTACACTTGTTCATTCATGCCTTTGCCTCCAGACTTAACTGCTCCAATACATTCCTAGCTGTTCTCTCTCATTTCTACCCACTGTAAGCTTGATCATCCAAACCTCTACTGCCCGTATCTTAACTCGCCAATGGTCCTTTTCCTTATCTGTCCTGTTGCTCACTGACCAACATTGGCTCCTGGTCAAGCAATGCCATGATTTTAAAATTCTCATCCTTGTTTTCACCTCCCAACATCGCCTCAATCTTCAATATTTCTGTACCTACCTGTTAACTAACCTCATAAAAGTAGATTATAGGTAGTGTCTTAAGGGAGAAAGTGAGGACTGCAGACCGACTCCCACAGCACGTTTACTATAAACCGACCGACTCCCACAGCACATTTACTACAAACCAACCGAGTCCCACAGCACATTTACTATAAACCAACCGACTCCCACAGCTACCTAGATTACACCTCCTCCCACCCTGCCCCCTGTAAAAACGCCATCCCATATTCCCAATTCCTTCACCTCCGCCGCATCTGCTCCCAGGAGGACCAATTCCAATTCCGAACAACCCAGATGGCCTCCTTCTTCAAAGACCGCAATTTCCCCTCAGACGTGGTTGACAATGCTCTCCACCGCATCTCCTCCACTTCCCGCTCCTCCGCCCTTGAACTCTGCCCTCCAATAGCCACCAGGACAGAACTCCACTAGTCTTCACCTACCACCCCACCAACCTCCAGATACATCGTATTATCCTTCGTCATTTCCACCACCTCCAAACAGGCCCCACCACCAAGGATATATTCCACTCCCCCCCACCCCACCCCCTCCAACCCGATCAGCGTTCCGGAAAGACCACTCCCTCCGCGACTCCCT
>NC_057712.1:18443294-18504041 GCF_004010195.1 Chiloscyllium plagiosum | reverse complement strand
CCCTCCCCCAAGTCCCTCCCCCCTACCTTTTATCTTAGCCTGCTTGGCACACCCTCCTCATTCCTGAAGAAGGGCTTATGCCCAAAACGTCGATTCTCCTGCTCCTTGGATGCTGCCTGATCTGCACTTTTCCAGCAACACATTTTTCAGCAGTGTCTTAAGGGAGGAATGCAAGGTGGTGATGTGAATAAATATTCCAGAGCTTGGGGCCTATATAATTATAGGCACAATCAATTGGAGTGATTAAAATTGGCAAAGAATAAGAAACTAGAATTGGAGGGGTGCAGATATTTAAGATTTGTGGGGTTGGACAGTACAAAAGTATTGAAGGGTGAGGCCATTTGGGATTTGAAAAAAGTTTTTGGTCATCTAACATTTTCTCCTGATGAAACTTAATATCATTGTTTATGCTATTGGGATATTTTATTACAATAAAGGTGCTGTATAAACCCAAGATCTTAGTTGTTATGATGGCTTGTAGGTCTCATTTAATTTCTCATTTCTGTTGTCTGGTGACCTCAGCAAGGGAACATTTTGGTCCTGTAATTGACTTTATTGCAAGACCAGAGGGTAGAGAAAATACTTTACAATAACTATTATAATAAAGTATATGCAAGTGAATTTCACCAGACAATCTGATCCTCCATGGTTAAACAGCCTAGTGACAGTCAAATCTGCAGTTTCTGCTTAAAGCTTTAACAGAATTCAAATAAAGCCATCTTGATTGCACTCAGTTCTCTCAATTTAGCTCATGCGCACATCTTTAAGTATAGATTTGGAGTACTGGAATAGTGATCGTCATAATTGTAGAGGTGGAAAGTTGCATATATGTAAAGCCTATGGATACCCTCAAAAAAACATCTCAACATGTCAGTAGCCTTTTCCAAGGTTGAAAAGGACTGAAAAGTGACATCTGAAATAAAAGCAAAGGAAACTATATTATGCTGCCATGAGCTTAGTATTACAGAGCAGTTCGACACTAAACTCTTTGTCTGCTTGAGTAGAGATGATGTTGCAAAAGGTGATTATAATGATAGTGCTCTATTATGCCACTCCACAGTGTGAAATTCCCATAGCATTGTAGCATGTCTCTCATTAGGTCAGCTGTGGCTTGCAATGACTGTGATTGAATGTAGCAGCCTATGCTACATGATAGTTGCTTGTGTCCTCATAGTAAATGACAAGGTTCTGCATCTGCCTGTTCGCTCAGGCCCTGAAAAGGCACTCCCTGCCTGTGCTGGATTGATGAGTTAAGACTATTGAATTGGTGGGTATCTTCGGTAGAAATGACTATTCAGACTATATTGGATCTTACTGCTTTTGTTTTCTTTGGCCAGCTAGTTTGAGCTTGAGGCTACCTGATGTTTATTACCCTTTGAATTGATAACTTTTTGCTACTTCGTTCCTTTAACATACTAAAATGTTAGTAGGGAGGAAAGGGTCGTGCGAGGGAGCCGTGGTTTAATAAGGAATTGGAATCCCTTGTTAAATGGAAGAGGGCGGCCTATCTCAAGATGAGACGTGAAGGTTCAATTGGGGCGATTGAGAGTTATAGGGTAGCCAGGAAGGACCTGAAGAGAGAGCTAAGAGCAGCAAGGAGGGGACATGAAAGGTCCTTAGTCGGTAGGATTAGGGAAAACCCTAAGGCTTTCTATAGGTATGTTAGGAATAAAAGAATGACTAGGGTAGGAATAGGTCCAGTCAAGGATAGTAGTGGGAAGTTGCGTGTGGAGGCGGAAGAGATTGGGGAGACACAATGAATACTTTTCTTCAGTATTTACACAGGAACAGGGCATTGTCGTCGATGTGAATACTGAGTCACAAATAAGTAGAATGGATGGCTTTGAGGTATGTAGAGAAGAGGTGTTGGAAATCCTGGAAAAGGTGAAAATAGATAAGTCCCCTGGGCCTGATGGCATTTATCCTAGGATTCTCTGGGAAGCAAGGGAGGAGATTGCAGAGCCATTGGCCTTGAATTTTATGTCCTCTTTGTCTACAGGAGTAGGCCCAGAAGACTGGAGGATAGCAAATGTGGTCCCCTTGTCCAAAAAGGGGAGTAGGGATAACCCTAGTAACTATAGGCCGGTGAGTCTCACTTCCGTTGTGGGCAAAGTCTTAGAGAGAATTGTAAGGGATAGGATTTATGCACATCTGGATAGGAATAATGTGATCAAGGATAGTCAGCATGGTTTTGTGAAGGGCAAGTCGTGCCTCACAAACCTTATTGAATTCTTTGAAAAGGTGACGAAGGAGGTTGATGAGGGGAAAGCGGTAGATGTGGTATATATGGATTTTAGTAAGGCGTTTGACAAGGTTCCCCATGGTAGGCTACTGCAGAAAATACGGAGATATGGCATCGAGGGTGAGTTGGAGGTTTGGATTAGAAATTGGCTGGATGGAAGAAGACAGAAGGTAGTAGTTGATGGCAAAGTTTCTTCATGGAGTGCCGTCACTAGCGGTGTTCCGCAAGGATCTGTTTTGGGACCATTGCTGTTTGTCATTTTTATAAATGACCTAGAAGAGGGGTTAGAAGGTTGGGTGAGCAAGTTTGCGGATGATACAAAAGTCGGAGGAGTTGTTGACAGTGAGGAAGCATGTGGCAGGTTACAGCAGGATATAGAGAAGCTGCAGAGCTGGGCAGAAAGGTGGCAAATGGAATTCAATGTAGCTAAGTGTGAGGTGATTCACTTTGGGAAGAATAACAAAAAGATGGGGTACTGGGCTAATGGTCGGATACTTGGTAGTGTGGATGAGCAGAGGGATCTTGGTGTCCATGTACACAGATCTCTGAAAGTTGCCACCCAGGTAAATAGTGCGGTGAGGAAGGCATATGGCGTACTGGCTTTTATTGGTAGAGGAATTGAGTTCCGGAGCCCTGAGGTCATGATGCAGTTGTATAAAACTCTGGTGCGGCCACATCTGGAATATTGTGTGCAGTTTTGGTCGCCATACTATAGGAAGGATGTGGAGGCACTGGAACGGGTGCAGAGGAGGTTTACCAGGATGTTGCCTGGTATGGAAGGAAGATCGTATGAAGAAAGACTGAGACACTTGGGGCTGTTCTCATTAGAGAAAAGAAGGTTTAGGGGTGACTTGATAGAGGTGTACAAGATGATTAGGGGTTTAGATAGGGTCGACAGTGAGAATCTTTTGCCACGTAGGGAGTCAGCTATTACAAGGGGGCATAGCTTTAAATTAAGAGGGGGTAGGTATAGGACAGATGTTAGGGGTAGATTCTTTACTCAGCGAGTCGTGAGTTCATGGAATGCCCTGCCAGTAGCAGTGGTGGACTCTCCCTCATTATGGGCATTTAAGCGGGCATTGGATAGGTATATGGAGGATAGTGGGTTAGTATAGGTTAGGTGGGCTTGGATCGGCGCAACATCGAGGGCCAAAGGGCCTGTACTGCGCTGTATTCTTCTATGTTCTATGTTCTATGTCTTAGGATGTTCTTCAAGAATGTTATAAAGTGACATTAGGCATTTTGGATAATGTCACAGAGGACAAATATGTAGAGAAGGAAGAGGACAGAACTTGAGGATAGGTCTGTAGGGAGCAACAGAAGTGATGATGGAAGTGTAGGCTGGGAAGTCATTGTAGGTGATTCTCTAGGTACAGTAAAATAGCTAAGAATGGAAGCACCAGCTCGATAGTTGAAATGTATTAGAGTAGGATGATGTGATCAACTGTATCAAAGGCTGTAGTTGACAGGTCCAAATATGTGGAGATGGTGGCTGGAATCACCTTCTACCCACCAATAAAACTGGGCAAAGTCAATCAGAAAGGTGAACAATAAGAGAAAAATCACCCTTATTCATGAAAAAATTAGAATATATAAGGAGCTGCTTCTCCAATCAGGAGGTGTTTCTCTCTTGCACTTGCCGATAGACTCAACTGTGTCTCATAAATTATTGCACGTGGGAGAGAAGCAGCCTGGGATTGGAGGTCAGAAAGTGAGTGGCAACACCTAAGTCTGCACCCTGGAATCGTAGCGGACAGAGTGTCTCTGTAGGGGAATAAAGAGAGACTGAGGTCAGGCAATTGAAAAGAAAAAAGACTACCAAGAGTTGGAATTTGGGGCTGGTGTGTGGGAAGAGGAGAGTTGATAATAAGTGGGGTAGATGGCATCATCACTCTGCTTCTGACTGATAAATTTTTTATGAATTTGCATCTTTTGAAAGCTGATGTTATGTTGGCTCAGTGAATGAGCATTTCCTTTTATCATTTCAAAAATATTCTTAACTGCTTTATTTAATGCACTATTGTGCAATATGTTGTAATTAACAATGGTCTTGCTGTTAACCTATTTTGCAGTAGTGTGTTAACTAGCTCTCAAAAAATTAGACTTGTAACCTCTGAGGATTCTTTTTTCTTCTTATCCTTGCTGTTTTAATGTGTTTCAAATGCGTAGTTCTGTCTGGTTGGAATATTCTGGCTTTATGCATATGTGATGAAAATTCATTAGCGGATACCTGATTGGTCCACTGCAGATGTATTTAGGGTGATGACCTTTTTGTGTGTAGTGTGTGTCAGTTTTTTCTAAATGTTGCAAGGTTGTGCCTGTTGTTTTCTTGTGCCAACTTAATTACTGCTGTCTTCTTTGTGTTGAAGTCCTAAGTTTAATGGAGAAATAATTATTGGAGATAATTTTTTTCTAATTCTACTACTGAATCCAAGTAATCCATTCACTGTCTAAATATCTATAGTAATACATAGGAAGCCCTGTGGTACTATTTAAATATGCTGTGTTCCCAGATTGCCATGTATATGTTTGCATAAGTTGGGTACGCTTTTTACTCATATATTGTCCCCTTTGATTTGGGAGGTAAAATGCATTGTTGAATTCAACATTATTTTTATTATTCCTAAGTATATCAGTAAGAATATGGTCTGTCAGGTTGGGGAAATTTATTAAAACTATTCAGGCAACTTGCATTTGCTTGTCTGTTTCTATGTTTGTTGACAGAATTTCAATCACCTTTGAAAAATAATGGTATTGGGGATTGCTGTGGTTCTTAAGTAAGCAACCTCTATAAAGTGGTATGTGCTTTTAGTTAAACTGAGGCCTTTCTGTGTTAAAGGGTTCAAATCAATGCACAGAATTTTCCCCTCCCTAGTATGATGCAAGTAATCACGACAAAGATGGAAATATAGAGGAAGAATCCAATATGGAGACTTTTTTCCCCAATTTTTCTCCGCTAGTCATAAACAGAGACTTCATAATCTTGCCATTATGCAGGAACTACCTCATTTCCATGTATTTGCATCTCATTAAAGTCCGAATTCCTTTGATTTTTGAAACCAAAAATTGCTGGAAAAACTCAGCAGGCCTTGCAGTATCCATGAAGAGAAATCAGAGTTAACACTTCAGATGCAATGACCCTTCTTTAGTATTGTTCTGAAAAGATACATAAATCAAAGTGGGTACCTGGTGGCTGCAGCTCACAAATCCCAGGAAATTGCTTCTTCACACCCAAGTCTTTGCATGGTCCATTATCCTCATCGAGCTGCCATTCACACAAGTCAGTGTCGGCAAAGTGTCAGCCTCACAACATTGGCATGCCTCCTTTTGGACCAACTCTTACACCAATTCAGTCCTTTAACATTTTGTTTGGAGCTCAGGGACACTAGGGCATGTGTTTGCCAGATTGATTTGCATGCAGGAGACACATACTCTATACATCTGCGCAAGATGTATCTTGTGGCTTTTAGCTTGTTTTCTTAGTACTCATTTGCTTTTCACTTATTTGGATGTTGCCAGTCTCTCTGTATTTAGCATTGCTTTCTAAAACCACTTACCTGAGTACTGGGATGCAGTGGCCAGCCTCTGCATGACTTGCTTTGCGTTTTTAGCATGGGGAAGAGGAAGGCAGTTTGTGACAGTGGGGAGCTGTCAGGGATGTGAACACATTGTTGAGGAGCACCATGTAACGTTATGTTGCACCTGTACATTTGATAGCATTTTACTTAGTAAACACACTACATATAGTTTAAACAAAATGGCATTGTCAAAGGGAAGCAGCACTAAGTAGGGTGAAGGGGTCTATGGTCAGTCAGGGGTAATGACACAGTCAGTCAAAGGGCTTGTTTGACGATTCTATCGGAGTTGCCTGTAGTTAGGTGCTTAGTCATAACAGAGTCTAGGATCTCTATCTTTGCAGTAAAAAGATTGGATTCCAGTCAATCCAGCTGGCCAAGTAGCATGGGGATTATACTTTGGTTTGTCAGAGCTGTGGAGATGCCAATCCAGGTTTGGGTCATGATTGTTCTGGACGTTTGGTCAATACTGGTTAGAGCTTATTTGGGCAGTCCAGGGAGTTTTGGAGAAAGCAAGCAACTCAGTTCTGGGGATGGGCATCATTTTCTCAGATATCTGAGAGAATGGTGAAAGTGATAGGGGAAATTGTAGTTCGTAACCTCATAGTGAGTAGAAGAGGACTGGGAGCTCTGAAAGGGAACATTAAAGCAGTTCACTGTAACTCTGGCCTCTATGTGGGGATGGTACAAGGCCATAGGAAGCCATGGGAATTTCCAAAGTTGTGGGCATGTTAATAATTTTTTGAAGGGGCTCACTGAATCTGAGAGGCTAAAAGATCAGAAATGTAATGCTGGAAAAGCACAGCAGGTTAGGCAGCATTGGAAGAGCAGGAGAGACCTAAGCCCTTCATCAGGAATGTGACGGGGGAAGGGAATGAGAGATAAATAGAAGGGTGGGGCTGGGGGAAAGGTAGCTGGGAAGGCGGTCGGTGATGAAGGTCAGTGGGGAGGGTGGACCAGATGGGTGGGAAGGAAGATGAATAGCTAGGACAAGTCAAGAGACCAGTGCCGAATTGAAGGGTTGGACCTGGGATGAGGTGGTGGCAGGGGAGATTTGAAATTGAGGTGGGGAGGGAGATAGATCTCTGGTGATGGGGTCTGATTGTAGGTAATGGAAATGGCAAAGGATAATATGCTGTATCGGGAGATCACTGGGGTGGAATGTGAGGACCAGGGGTGTTCTATCTTTGTTGCCATTGAAGGGGTGAGGTTCAAGGGCGGAGGTGTGGGAAGTGGAGGAGATGTGCTGGAGGTCACTGCTGATCATGTGGGAGGGGAAATTGTTGTCCTTGAAGTAGGAGACCATCTGGGATATCCTGGAATGGAATTGCTCCTGCTGGGGACAGATAAGACGGAGGCAGAGGAATTGGGAGTAAAGGATCACATTTTTACAGGAGGCGGGATGGGAGGTGGTGAAGTCTAGGTAGTTGTGGGACTTGATGGGCTTGAAGTAGATGTCCTTGTTGAGATCGAGATGGACAGGTTCATGAAGGGGAGGGAGGTTTCTGAGATGGTCCAAGTGAACCCAAGGTCAGGGTGGAAGGTATTAGTGAAATTGATGAACTGTTCAACTTCCTCATGGGAGCACGAGATGGCACCAATACAGTCATCAATGTAGCGTAGGAAAAAGTGGGAGATGGTGCCAGGGTAACTGGACTATTCCATGTACTCTACGAAGAGCCAGGCATACCTGAGGTACATGTGTGTACCCAATGCTACCCTTTTGGTCAGAAGGAAGTGGGAAGATTCCAGGGAGACATTGTTGAGGATGTGGACCAGATCCGTCAGTCAAATGATTGGCACCTCTTCAAAGGATACGTGGAACAATCCATCATCCACAGTTACCTCAGCACCATGCCCCACATTTTCCTCCACCTTGTGCTCCCATGAGGAGGTTGAACAATTCATCAACTTCACTAATACCTTCCACCCTAACCTTAAGTTCACCTGGACCATCTCGACATCTCCCTCCACTTCCATCTTTATCTCTGGTGGCCAACTCAATACGGACATCTATTTCACACACTCCCCACCCCCACCCCCACCCAACCAACTCGCCCTCACACCAGGCACCTTCCCTTGCCGCCACAAGATGTGTAAAACCTGTGCCCAGACCTCCCCCTCCTCTCCTCCATCCAAGGCCCCAAAGAACCTTCTCACATCCGGCAGAGATTTTTCTGCACATCCACCCACCCCATCTACTGTATCCTTTGCTCTCGATGTGGTCTCCTCTATATCAGGGAGACAGGGCACCAACTCGCGGGGTGTTTCAGGGAACAACAACTCTGGTACAGACACACCAAACAACCCCACCACCCTTTGGCCAACCACAAGTGACCCTTGTTCAGAACTAATGCCAGCTAAGAAAAGGTCCTTTACATGTGCTGAAGATAGGGCATGGATGGGCCAGAGGGTAAGGGAATGAGTGATAAGTGGAGGAAGTGGGTGGCACAGTGGTTAGCACTGCTGCCTCACGGCGCCAGAGACCTGGGTTCAATTCCTGCTTCAGGTGACTGACTGTGTGGAGTTTGCACATTCTCCCCGTGTCTGCGTGGGTTTCCTCCGGGTGCTCCGGTTTCCTCCCACAGTCCAAAAATGTGCAGGTTAGATGAATTGGCCATGCTAAATTGCCCATAGTGTTAGGTACTGGGGTAAATGTAGGGTAATGGATCTGGGTGGGTGCGCTTCGGTGGGTCGGTGTGGACTTGTTGGGCTCAAGGGCCTGTTTCCGTACTGTAAGTGATCTAACGTAATCTAAATATCCAAAGGGAGAGGAAGACACTGAATCAAGGGGATGGATTATCCTAAACGAGGGAAAAAGAAGAGGTGAGAATGTGGATGATAAGTAGGTGAAAATGGGTGGCTCAGCTGAAAGCAGCTCATGTGATGACAGGGCCCGGGTGTAGGGGTGGGAAAAGGACATGGAAGAAGGTGTTCATCATTGAACTAAAACCATTGATTTCAATATTGAGTCCTGAATGCTGCATGATCCACAAGCAAAAAATGAGATGCTGTTCTTCTAGCTTGCACTGAGCCTTGCCGGAGCACAGCAGTAGGCCCAAGACAGAAAAATTGGCCAGGGTACATGTTAAAGTGTTAAAATGGCAGGTAACTGGAAGTTTGGGGCCATTTTTATGGACAGAACGTAGCTGTTCCACAAAGTGGTTGCCCAGTCTGCGATTCATCTCCCCATCGTACAGGAGAGCAGCGAATACAGTAGACCAGATTGATTGAACTGTAGGTAAATTGCTGCTTAACCCCTGAAAGGTGTGTCTGGAGCCTTGGATAGTGAGGAGAGAGGAAGTAAATGGGCAGGTAGAAGGTATTGAGTTACACCTTCTACGATTGCATAGTAAGGTCCCATGGGGGTGTGGGAAGATATTAGGATTGGAGCGACTATGGACTAGGGATCCCCTGCTTCCTGCTACTGTTCCCACTACTGTCTACGTGCAATCCCCACATCTATAGCCAGGGTGAAGGAAGCTTGCCCTGTGGGCTTGCAAGACTTAGGCAGTCATATCCGGGTATCTTTAGGGCTAAATGGTCCAGACCTGTTTCACCGTCTTGCCTTGCAGGTTTTGATATCATAGGCAGGGGAGAACTGAAAGGTCCAGCACCTCTGGTGTGTCGTGAGAAGAACCTCTGGGGATTGTATAAAAAATTTTTATTTGCTCATAGAAAATGGGTGTCACTGGCTCAACATTATTTATTGCCTGTTCCTAGTTGCTCTTGAGAAGGTAGTGATGAGCTGCCTTCTTGTTTCATGGCAGTCAATGTGCTGTAGGTAGATCCACAATGCTATTAGGAAGGGAATTCCAGGAGCTTGACCTAGCGGCAGTGAAGGAACAAAGGTGTGTTTCCAAGTCAGGATGGTGAGTGGCTTGGAGGGGAACTTGCAGGTGGGGGTGTTCCCATATATCTGCTGTCCTTGTCCTTCTAGATGGAAGGCATTGTGAGTTTGAAAAGTGGTGTGTAAGGAGCCATGGTGAATTCCTGCAGAGCACCTTGTAGGTGATACACATTTGCTGTTGTTCAGTGTTGGTGGTGGAGGGATTGGATGTTTGTGGATGTTGTGCTAATCAAGGTTGCTACTTTGTCGTGGGATTATGTCCAGCTTCTTGAGTATTGATGGTGGTGCGCACATTTGGACATATGGGAGGTTTCTAACAGATTCCTGACTTGTGCCTTGTTAGTGGACAGATGTAGTTGGGAGGTAAGTTACTCATTGCATAATTCCCAGCATCTGCCCTGCTCTTGTAGCTGCTATACTTATATGGTGAGTCCAAATCAGTTTCTGGTTCATGGTAATCCCAGTATATTGGTTCAGTAATGGCATCATTGAGTATCAAGGGGTAGTGGTTTGCTCATCTCTTATTGGAGATGGTTATACTGTAGCTTCCCCTGCCCCAACTTATACTATAGGCCCCCCCAACAGCCAGTGAGACATTGAAGAACATATATGTCGTAAGATAATTAATGATGCACTGATAGCAGGATTATCATAGTGGGTGATTTTAACTCCCTCAGAGCAAGAGGTTTAGATGGGGCAGAATTTGTTGATTGCATCCAAGAGGATGTTTCTTGAAACACTTAAGGAGGGGCCATACTGGACCTTGTATTAGGTAATGAGCCTGGCCAGGTGACTGACCTTTCAGTGGGAGAGCATTTTGGGAACAGTTATCAGAATTCCTTAAGTTTTAAGATAGCTATCAACAAGGATAAGTCAGGACCTTGCAGGAGGGTACTAAATCTGGGGAGAGCAAATTGAGGCAGGAGCTGGGGAGTGTTAACTAGGAGGAGTTGTTGTCTGGCAAGTCCACATTTGAAATGTGGGAGTTGTTTAAAGATCTGATGAAAATTCAAAACTGACCTGTTCCAGTAAGGAATAAGGGCACGAATGGCACGATAAGGAACCCTTGATAACCAATGGAGGTTGTGAATTTAGTCAAAGGGTAAAAAGAATTATAGGTAATGTTTAGGAAGCTGAAATTGGAAATGTCCCGCATGGAATATGAAGAAAACAGGAAAGTACTCCAGCAGAGAATTCAGAGAGCAAGAAGGGCCATGAAATGACCGTGGCAAGTTGGGTTAAAGAGATATCCCAAGGTATTCTATACATACATTAAAAACAAGAAGATAACTGTGGAGAAGGTAGGACTACTCAAGGATAAAGGAAGGAACTTGTGCTTGGAGTCAGAGGATGTGGTTGAGATCCTAAATGAGTAATTTGCATCACTCAGGAGAAAGATATTGAGGATAGTGAGATTTGTTTGGAGCATGCTAATATCCTAAGGCATTTTGAGATCAGAAAGAAGTAGTGTAGGGCCTCTTGAAGAGTATTGAGGTGGGTAAATCCCCAGGGCTCGATGGTATCTACCCCAGGTTATTGAGAAAGGCAATAGAGGAGATTGCTGGAGCCTTGACTAAGATCTTTGTATCCTTGTTAGCCACTGGAGAGTTCCCAGACAACGGGTGAATAGCTAATGTTGTTTCTCTGTTCAAGAATGAAAGCTATAAACCGATGAGTCTTTCATCGGTGATTGGGGAGCTACTACAGAGAATTCTTAGGGATAGGACTTACAAGCATTTGGAAAAGGTTGGCCTAATTAGGGACAGTCGGCATGGCTTTATGGGGGGCAGGTTATGTCTTATTAATTCGATTTGAATTTTTCAAGGAGGTGACAAAGGTGATCGATGAGGATAGAGCAATGTTGTCTACATGGATTTTAGTAAGGCTTATGACAAGGTCCATCATAGTAGGCTTATCTGGAAGATTAAGATGCATGGGATCCACAGTGACTTGGCTGCGTGGATTCAGAATTGGCTTGCCCATAGAAAGCATAAGGTAGTGGTGGAAGGGTGTTTTTCTTGCTGGAGGTCTGTGACTCATGGTTTCCACAGAGATCTGTACTGGGACTTCTGTTTGTGATAAGCATAAACTTGGATGAAAATGTAGCTGGGTGGGTTAGTAAGTTTGTAGACGATACAAAGATCAGTGGAGTTGTGGGTAGTGAAGAAGGTTGTCAAAAGATACAGTGGGATATAGATCAGTGGCAGAAATGGCAGATGAGTTTAATCCATCTAAGTATGAGGTGCTGCACTTTGGGAGATCAAATGTTAAGAAAAAGTATAGTTAATGGCAGGACCCTAAACAGCATTGAAATACAGAGCGATCTTGAGGTTCAAGTCTATAGCTCTCTGAAAGTGGCCGTGCAAGTGGATAGGGTGGTAAAGAAGGTATACGGCATACTTGCCTTTATTGGTCAGGGAACTGAGTACAAGAGGATGTTGTGTTTCAGATTTCTAAGACTAGTTAGGCCATGCTTAGTGTATTGCGTTCAATTCTGGTCACCACATTACAGGAAGGATGAAGCTTTGGACAGCGTGCAGAAGAGGTTTACCAGGATGCTGCCTGGATTAGAGGGTATGAGCTATAAGGAGAGTCTAGCAAAACTCGGGTTGTTTTCTCTGGAGCAGCAGAAGTTGAGGGGAGACTTAACAGAAGTCTATAAAATTGAGATGCAAAGATAGGATTGACAGTCAGAATCTTTTTTCCCCAGAGTTGAAATGCCTAATGCTAGGGGGCATGCATTTAGGACTTTTAGAGAATCACCTCCACTCCAGAGTATTTGGGCTAGTCCTTGCAAACAGCACTTAGCCTTTTCTGAAGTCACCATGTTTTAAAACAAAATACATTTTATGTCTTGTCCCCGAAACCTAGTAAAATCAGTAATAATGCTAGAGATTTTAGCCCAAAACACCTGAGAATATAAACGCAACCAGCATTTAAAGACTTAAAACAGTTAAGAGATGGCTGAAATTTAGTGGGAGATGTTCCAAATTAATAACTAAATAAAGAGAAGCAAACAAAACAAAATGCAAGGTGTGCTATTTAGTTTGATGATGCTGTACTGATCCTTTTGAGGATGAGTTGGGCTCCGAGTATTCTTAGTCCCCTAGTTGGTTCAGGTTGGGAGCTAACAGCACGTGAAATTAATTTTTTTAAATAAGTAGGACAATTTTGCTTTTATCATTATCATTAAACTGTGGTAGTACTTTGTAAGCATGTGATTTTCTTAATTATTATTTAATCTGTACTTATGGGGGAGAAAAGCACATGCTTCAGTTTATTTTTATAAATCTGCTCCTTGTGTCTGGAAGAACTACTTTTGGTATGTGAAATATTTCTAGATAAAACAAGTACAGGATGAGGAAAGAAAACAACTGGTTCAACTTCGAGATGTATTAAAAGCAGGGCTACAGGTAGAACAAAAAGAGGTAAGCAATTTATTTTATGCTGTAATACACGTGTGTGTCTATGCATCCCTATTGTTCAAGTTATTTGTTACTTTGGTGTAGTTTGTATAGAGAAGCGTATCTCCATATTAACCGAAGACTAATCTGTCCTAATTTTACAACAAATGTTAAAATCCAGATGTCCTTAAATTACAGTAACAATTATTTCCAAAATATTCAGATGTCTGAGATATTTATGTCCATAAGAATGAATTGAATGATGTTCACTGTTTGAGTATTATGAAAATATTAAAGCTACAAAATTAGTGATGCAACAGACATTTTGTTGGGATGTTTCTATGCTACCAGAAAGTTCCAAATATACGTTTTGTATCTCCATTGGGTTAAATACTTTTGGAAATTACAACATTGTTTTGATTTCTACCAGTTGGAATTGATTAAGAACATAAAATAGAAAAATAACAATTTTGAATTGGCTTTGATTGATATATTTGTATTTCAAAAGTCTTAGAGCAAAGTGATTCATTAAAGTATTCCTCAAATGCCTTAAGTATTTCAATCTTTATTGATTTTCACAGTAGGATAAAGTTAGAGAAAAAGACATCATGTGAAAACTTCATTGGGAATGTTGCCTTCTATTTAACAGCACATATAGTATATTAGACAGTTCATGTTACAGCACTAAAACTATATTATGCTTAGACCCACTGCCTGGATTTGTTTTTTTCTCTGCTATTTGTTAATAGTGCAAAGGTTTTCACCCCCACTTTGAAAGAGGAAAGTGAATGTTGGAGGGAGTATATCCACATGGATAAAGGACCTGCTAAGTATAGAAGATGCTGGAAGAAAGGGGACATTTTTCAGGATGGAAAAATGTCATTCGTAGTGTGCCACAGGGATCAGTGCTGGAGCCACAATTACTTACAATATGTATTAATGACTTGAATGTTGTTATGGATCAGACCAAGCCCCCTTAAAATATTCAGAAGATAGTCTAGACCCTAACTTTTTCCTGTTTTAAAGGTAAGTATAAGCTGTTGATATCCAGATGCAATTCAATTGGTCAATCTACCGGATTTAAAGCAAAACGCACTTTATTCCTCAACACAACCTGCGTAAGGATATCATCAGTGGCCACTGCTCAAACCTGGTGCTGCTGGAACTGCAGTACTACTGGCAAATAAGATTGGCTGGCAGCTTGTTAAGGTGGTCAATTAAGTGCCCTTGGGATATAATACTGGCTACCCTGCAGCCATTTAATCTGAGATACATTCTTGCCAACTCTCATCCCAAGCCCAAACATCTTAAAAATCCCATCTGTATGTTCACAGTGGGTTTTAATTTGCATAGAACTAGATCATTCTCTGTTTGTAATGTGTAGAGAATTCCTGAGGCTATTGATGCTTGAGATATTCTTAAATGTTACATTTGTCTATGTATAAGTAATCAATTAGGTTATCAATTAGGAATAAAAGAATGACTAGGGTAGGAATAGGTCCAGTCAAGGATAGTAGGGGGAAGTTGCGTGTGGAGGCGGAAGAGATTGGGGAGACACTGAATGAATACTTATGTTCTATGTTCTATATGAATGCAGTATAACAGATTTCATTTGGTGTTCAGTAGACATGATACACAATGTCTTATATTTGTTATGTTATTAATGTGATTTGCTAAATTTCTTGTAACTGATCCTTTGTTTCCTTCCAAAATGCAATTCACTTTATGATCAAAGTCTAGGAGAGTAAGTTGTTCCTGTCTTATCTAGTGTCTAAGTGTTATTTGGTGATAGTTTATTGTTTAATTTTAGTCTGATGATATTTATTTTTAAGTTTTATTTGATTATGTTGCCTTAATATAAATATGTACTGTCCATATTTTGAAACAAAAAGAAAACAAAACATTGATATTGTCAACTTTGGATTTTGCTGGTGATGTTGTGTTTTTTTAAATTAATTGGCATAATTTGCAAGTTAATTTCTGATCGACCTGCTGACAATTGTTACAAAGTTTTTTTTAATCTGTTGGATTTTTTCTTACAAAAGTAGCTCATGCATTTTTGTATTATTGAGTCTAGATCCTATTGTGCAAGCACTTCCCTGAAATCTTGATGCAAATTAAAGCTACTTTTCTGATTTGCATTAAGTCATAATGACATACTTGCAGTCTTTATTGCAAGAAGTAGAAGTTGGATAGGTTGCCAAAGAAAATTTCCATTACAGTGCTAGTTAAGAAAGTTAACAGTGGGAAACCAGAATTAGCTAGCCTAACATCTGTTGTAAGAAAATTGCTAGAGTTTATAAGGATAAGTTGACTGAACACCTTGGAAAATCTCCAGCTGATCAAAGGGCTAGCATGGATTTATAGAGGATATGTTATTGTTGATTAAATTTCTTGAAGGGAACATCTATGGTATGATGTATGTGAATTTCATGAAGGCATTTGATAAAGTCCTTAAGTGATTTTTAATTAACGCTCATGGAGCTGAAGGCAAATTATTTTCTGATTAGGATATTGGCTGAGCAGGAAACCATAAATTTACTAAAATTATACCTAGACTCCAAAGGTTAAATGATGGAAGTAAAGATACTCAAACTAGGGTTATGTTTCCTAGATTTTAAATCATTTGAGGTGATCTAATTAAAGTTTTTTAAATGTTAAGGGAAAATAATATTGTTAGTTGGAAAGTCTAGAGCTAAGGGTTTATAGCATTAAAAATTGAAACCATGCTTTTCAGGAGTGAAATTAGGAAGTTTTTTTTAATGTGAAGTGTGGTGGAAGTTTGGAACTATCTTTCAGAAATTGCAAAAAATGCTAAAATTATCAATTTTAAAAGTCAGATTGATAAAATTTTTGTAGCCAAAAATATCAAAGAATATGATTCAAAAGCAGGTGTATGGAGTTAGCTTGCACCTCAGCTATGATTTCATTGAATGGCAGAACAAGCTTGAGGGGCTGGATGCCCTACTCATCAGGAAACATCATTATTGTTGAAGCCCCATAAATTTTGAGATGTATCGAAACTTGGAATGGGTTAGCACAACTTTTAATGTGATTATCTTGACTATTTTGCCTTTTCAGGGGAATGGAAATAACAATACTACAATTAGTGAGATTTACATATGGTGGTATTTGCTCATGCTGTAAACAGCTCAAGAAGAGTTTAATTTATAATTTCAGCTGAAGATAGAGATTATGTGTTATGACATTTTTGCAGTCTGCCCAATACTTATGTGAAAGACAATAAGTAGGCTGAAATTACACTCCCATGATACGTGTCAAATTGCACAAGTCCATATTGAAATGAATAAATTCAAGCTACCTACATCTCACATTAGCAGATCTTCTACAGATAGTTCAGCAGAGAATAATAAATCTTGTAACTAAGTTTGAATTGTGAAAAAAAATGACATTATGTATTGGTAGATAATGGAGCCCGTTATCAAAAGAAATAGTGAGATAACCGGGCAATCATCACTGAAGAGAACAGGGTTAGCAACGTAGGTGTAACCCCTCACTCTCCTTCCTTTGACTCACATTAAGATAGCTAATTTGATTACTCCTCAGTATGTAATTTCAATTAATACTCTTCTTTAGGATTCACAGGTTCGTCCAAGTACAACATACAGCTTGCATCAACCTCAGGGAAACAAGGAACATGGAACTGAAAAGTGTGGATATCTGTATAAAAAAAGTGATGGGTAAGTTGAAAGATGTTTTTTCTAAAACATTGAACCACTTTAAGAAAGTTGTGAAGGGTTCTATAACCATGTTGGAAACACCTCCCAATTTGTAAGAGCGATAGTCCATTAAAACTGCCACAAAAACCAAATATTTCTTGAAAATTGACAGAACTGGGTAGAACTGGAGCTACAACATAATAGTCTCAAATGTAGAGGCTGAAAATGATCCTCCATTCAAAATATGTTATATTTTCAAAGATTGCTGAGACTTGGATTAAATGCAAAATGTGCAAATTTAATGTTAATGTATTTTATTTACAGAATCAGGAAAGTGTGGCAGAAAAGGAAATGTACAGTAAAAAATGGTTATCTTACAATATCACATGGAACGGTATGTTAATGATTTTGTTTCATATAATAGGAATTGGAGAACTTGGTGCGATGCTTTGTTCAGTTGAGTCCACTACTGAAACTGCTCTCAGATATAATGACTAGAGACTCAGCCTTGATGGGCTAGATTTTCTCCCCAAGATAGCATGAAATTGAAAATTTCCCAGTAGCCACACCCACCTCAGTTACTAGCGCACCTCCAGACTAGGCATTTACTCTGGTGACTTAGGTGCAGGATAGAGTGGGGACTACTGCTCTGGATGCAGACTGGAAATTGGCATAAGGGCTACTGACCACTGAGGCTGCCTAATTAAAAGGGCCACTTCAGTTGTCTGAGATTTGTCCCAGTTAGGCCATTCTGTCATTTCCCACCCACTCCCAGTGCCAGTTTCACACCAACTCCTGCCCCTTTTTCCCCCAAATAGCCTTTTTATCTCCATGCAAACTTAATGCCAGCTTACGTCACCTTCTACCCTTCTATCTTCCATGTCAAGACAAACCTCATGAATCATGATAAAATGAGTTAAAACAAAGATTTTGGAAAATTGATTCTTAGTCCAAATCTTGAATTGAATGCCTTCTCGTTTATTTCCTTCATTATGCTTTTGCATAATCCTTCACTGACTGAGGAGGCACCTGATGGTCCTAAACTGAGGTGAACAAATTATATATTAATTCAGCTTTTACTTTTTCCAGTGAAGGAGTGTCTGCATTGGATTTTGCCTTTTGATGTCACTTGGCTAAGATTTAAAACTTTTCTTGAGAATGTTGGCCAAGTATCTGAAGAGACAAAGGATTGTCAAAATGCTGCACCAATAGCTAGGTCTGATTCTATAAAAGGCACAGCTTTTCTTGTACTATTCAATTGTACAACTGTAATGTAAATTAATTTAATTGCCTGCCTCTTAACAGTAGCAGTGATTTTCTGAGGAGAACATTTTGTATTTTGTTTTACTAAGTGAAGAGTTCTAAAATTAGTGAAACTTGTAATCGACTGGTTAAAAATTGATCAAACCCTACATGATAATAAGTTGCCACTTGTCATTAAGGTTAATGTACTTTGATTCAAATGCTCATGCAAGCCTGACTGAAATATGACCTCAGCAAAATGCATGTAATTAAAACCTAAACATTTCTTCTAGTCTCTATACAAGCAGTCTGATTCTATCTATTCACAGTCTGGTTCCTTTCCAATACTTCTGTTTATTTGTGCATAAAGAAGTGAATAGACTCACTCTTGCTATGAACTAAATACTTATTTGTTTGATGTGTCCAATATGTGTTCATTGAAAGAGGCATTAAGTTAAACTGTACCCTCCAATTTTACGAATGCCTTGCCAGTGATGGAACCAAAATTGTAGCATTCAAATGCCTAACCACAAATGTGTGAACTGAATATAAATATGTACTTGGAGCATAATTAGTGACAAAACACTGTAAAGTGCTAACAAAGTTGCATTTTTTCAACTATTGTAACTCAGATGTTTTTCCACAGTACACTGTACTAAAAGGCCAATTGGCATATCCTCCACCTTTATGCTATAATTATAAGGAGATGAAAATGGATGGCTTGAAGTTTCTATCATAGAAGGTATCTTGTTCACAAATACTGAGTTAGTAGTGTCTACGAACATGTCATTAAGATGTTATGTCACTACATCATAAAAATGTATTTTTGCTAGATGTTGTTCAGAAATAACCCAACTACAGTTTGAAGACAGTAGTCTTCACCTGTTTATCACAGGAAATATTTTAGTGTTTACCACTTAAAGTCACTGAAGTGATTGTAACAAGGTCAGCCAGGTGGACCTCATACAATGAGTTCCCTGATTAGGGCTGTTAATGTCCTCCAATCAGGGAGCACTGGCTGACAGATACGAACAGGAACATCAAACCTGTTCACTATGAGTTGGCTATGAGGAAATTGGACCAGTGTCAAGTACTCTCCACTTGTAAATAAAGGGTGACTTGATGATGAGATACTGGCCTTTCTGTAATTATTTCATTGGCAACAGGAGAAAAGCACGCTGCTAAAAAATTCACTTGCATCAGTCATCTTTGAGTTGGGGTAAGCATTTTTGGCATCATGCCATTATTTGGGAAGCTTGACTCGATCAATCCTGCTATTGAAAACGAGACCCAGTACATGGAAAGAATGCGTTATTTTTTCCAGGCAAGTGACATTGGGACAGATACGAAGCAATGAGAAGTTCCCCTATCATCTTGTACACCCTCAGCTTTGTTGGTTATCAGGAGCCTAACTTTCCCTGAAGCAATAGATACTAAAACCTTTCAACTGTTGACGGATCTGGTTAAGGACTGTTATGACCCCAAGCTGCCTCCAATTCTAAGATGGTATTTAGTTTTATTTGGCAATTTGAGAAGCAGGGGACTCTCAATTGGGACTTTTGACTAAGATCACTGGCAGAAGCATGTGACTTTGGTTTAACCCTTAATGAGATGCTGAGAGATCATTTGGTATGTGGGATTAATGATGTAACCATGCAAAAGTGCCTACTAGCTGAAGCCCAAGTAGATTTCAAACAGGCCTGCAATTGGCTTTATCACTGGAAAATGCAGCAAGTGGAGCATGTGAGGTGCAGGGTATTCCAATGGAAGTGGACATCCTCATCAATCCAGCTGAACGTGGGGAACACTACTTGAGTGAAGACATAGCCTCATGCAGGCCATATGATGAACAGAGAGACTCTAAATTAGCCTGTAGCAAAACCCCAGAACAAAGCCAAGCCTTGACCAAATGGTTATAATTTTCTTCAGGATTTGGGCTGGCAAGCCTTTGTCATTGCTGCCACTATGTGGATTCAAACCTGCAAAAGAATCCCATTGGACCCAAATGGAGGAGGACAACTGATAGGCCGGTATCCAGGAGAATACACACCCTGGAAAGTCCTTACTACCATCCACTGATGGTAATAAAAGGCCCAGGCCCAAGCCTGATGAGGCGAAGTTAGTTGAGAAAGATTCACGTAGATTGGATCAACATTTTTCAATTAGAAAATGGCTGCCTGAGTGAAGTCCTAATTAAATGCTGTAAGGTTTTCAGGAAGATCTAGGAACTATCAAAGGAGCTAAGGCCACCTTGCGTGTTGACCAGGAAGCAATTCAATGATTCTGCAAGGCCCTTGCAGTGCAGGCAACTGTAGAGAAAGAAATCAGAAGGCTGGAAAGCGAAGGAATCATCAAACCAGTCCAGTTTGCTGAATGGGCAGCTCTGGTCATACCGATTGTGAATCCTAACAGGTTAGTTTGCCCTTGTAGGGATTTTAAACAATCTGATAAAGACCCAATCCTTTGCACAGAGGATTTATATGCAAAGCTGGGAGGGGGGTTATCCTTCACGAATCTGGACGTGAGTCATTCGTACTTGCAATTGTGGTCAAATGAAATTTGACAGAAGTATGCTACAGTTAAAATCCATAGGGTTTGTACTAATATATAGGGTTGGTATTTGGGGTATCATCAGCCTGTGCATGTTTTCACTGGAGAACATTTTACAAGGTCTAACCTAGGTCGCTATTTATCTAGATGGCATGCTAGTAACAGGGAAAACCAATAAGGAGCACTCTGAGAACTTGACCATGGTCCTTAGATGTTTCTTCCGGATGGGCATACACATTAGAAGGAAAAAATATATGTTCCAGGCATCCCAAGTGATCTTCTCGCATTACAGAATCGTCAAGAACAGGATACACCCGTTGGAAGATAAAGTGACAGTGATCAAAGGTGCCCCTGCTGCCACATGTACCGGAGCTTTCCTTGGCCTGGTGAATTTATTATGGAAAAGTCACATATAACCTGGCCTCCATCCTTGTGCCAATCCTTAAATAAAGGTCAGACTTAGACATGGTTATGTAGCTGAACCATTGTTGTGGTTCTGTTTGCCGAGCTGGAAATTTTTGTTGCAAACGTTTCGACCCCTGTCTAGGTGACATCCTCAGTGCTTGGGAGCCTCCTGTGAAGCACTTCTGTGGTGTTTCCTCCGGCACTTATAGTGGCCTGTCCCTGCCGCTTCCGGTTGTCAGTTTCAGCTGTCCGCTGTAGTGGCCGGTATATTGGGTCCAGGTCGATGTGTTTGTTGATGGAGTTTGTGGATGAGTGCCATGCTTCTAGGAATTCCCTGGCTGTTCTCTGTTTGGCTTGCCCTATAATGGTAGTGTTGTCCCAGTCGAATTCATGTTGCTTGTCGTCTGCGTGTGTGGCTACTAGGGATAGCTGGTCGTGTCGTTTCGTGGCTAGTTGATGTTCATGGATGCCGATCGTTAGCTGTCTTCCTGTTTGTCCTATATAGTGTTTTGTGCAGTCCTTGCATAGGATTTTGTACACTACATTAGTTTTGCTCATGCTGGGTATCGGGTCCTTCGTTCTGGTGAGTTGTTGTCTGAGGGTGGCTGTTGGTTTGTGTGCTGTTATAAGTCCTAGTGGTCGCAGTAGTCTGGCTGTCATTTCTGAAATGCTCCTGATGTATGGTAGTGTGGCTAGTCCTTTAGGTTGCGGCATGTCCTCGTTCCGTTGTCTTTCTCTTAGGCATCTGTTGATGAAATTGCGCCATGTGAAAGTGAAGAAATAGCTATGATCCTCTGAAGTGTTGGCATACTGATCCTAAGTGAATCTAGTATTGATATGCGATGCCTCCCCCATGGCATTTGGGTTGTATTAACTCATATGTGGCCCAGTGGAGTGAAACACCCAATAGTGTATGCATTCAGAACTTTGGTTAATACAGACCGTAAATAAGCCCAGACATAAAAGGAAGATTTGGAGTTAGAAAGTTCCACTAGTACCTTTATGGATGCAAATTTGTAATAATGACAGACGACAAGCCCTTGCTAGGTCTACTTCGAGGACAGGGTCGTGCCTTTCATAGCTTCAGGCTGAATTCAACAATGAGTCGTAATACTAAGTGCGTACAATTACAAGTTGGAACACTGACTGGGAGGCCGAGTAGCAATTGCAGATACATTGATCCACCACTGTGGTTCCATCAGTGGAAGAGTCCGTAATGATTTTAAATTTTCTGAATACATTATTTGTTTGTGGGAAATAATGTCTCACTAACTTGATCGAGTTTTTTTGAAGACGTAATGAAGAGAATTGATGAGGTCAGAATGGCGGACATGATTTATATGCACTTCAGTAAGGCACTTGACAAGGCTCCTCATGGTAGACTGGTTAGCAAGGTTAGATCACACCAAATAGAGGCAGAACTAGCTACTTGGGATACAGAACTGGTTTGAAGGTAGAAGACAAGTTGGTGGTGCTTTACAGACTGGAGGCCTCTGGCCAGCAGTGTATCACAAAGATTAGTGCTGGGTCCACTGCTTTTCATCATTTACATAAATAATTTGGATGTGAACATAGGAGCTATGGTTAGCAAGTTTGCAGATGACAACAGTGTAGTGGAGAGTGAAGAAGGTTACCTCAGAGTACAACGGGACCTTGATTAGTTGGGCCAGTGGGCTAAGGAGTGGCAGATGGAGTTTAATTTAGATAAATGTGAGTTGCTGCATTTTGGAAAAGCAAATCAGGGCAGGGCTTGTACACCTTGATAGTAAGGTCCTGGGAATGCTGCTGAGCAAAGAGATCCTCCTTGGAGTCCAGGTTCATAGTTCGTTGAAAGTGGAGTCGCAGGTAGACAAGATAGTGAAGAAAACATTTGGTACATTTGTCTTTATTGGTAAGTGCATTGAGAATAGGGGTTGGGAGGACATGTTGTGGCTGCACAGGACATTGGTTAGGCTACTTTTAGAATACTGCGTGCAATTCTGGCCTCTCTCCTAGAGAAAGGATGTTGCGAACTTGAAAGGGTGCAAAAAAGACTTACAAAAATGTTGCCAGGGTAGGAGGGTTTGAGCAATAGGGAGAGACTGAATAGACTGGGGCTATTTTCCTTGGCTTGTCAGAGACTGAGGGGGTGACTTTAGAGAGGTTTATAAAATCATGAGGGGCATGGATAGACTGAATAGCCAATGTCGTTTCTTTGGGGTTGGGGAGTCCAAAACTAGAGGGCATAGTTTTAAGGTTAGCAGGAAAAGATTTAAAAAGGACCTAAGGGGAAATGGTTTTACAGAGGGTGGTGTATGAATGAAATGAGCTGCCAGAGGAAGTGGTGGAGGTTAGTACAATTACAATGTTTAAAAGGCATCTGGATGGGTATATGAATAGGAAGGGTTTAAAGGGATATGGGTCAAATGTTGGCAAATGGGACTAGCTTTATTTAGGATATCCAGTCGGCATGGATATGTTGGACTGAAGGATCTTTGCCCATGCTGTATATCTCTATGACTCTTGTGACTTCCACACACAGCTGACAATATCACGGTGGGTCAGTGGTTAGCACTGCTGCCTCACAGCGCCACGGTCCCAGATTCGATTCCAGCCTTGGGTGACTGTCTGTGTGGAGTTTGCACGTTCTCCCCGTGTCTGCGTGGGGGTATTCCTGTTTCCTCCCATAGTCCAAAGATGTGCAGGTCAGGTGAATTGGCCATGCTAAATTGTCCATAGTATTAGGTGCATTAGTCAGAAGGAAATGGGTCTGGGTGGGTTACTCTTCGAAGGGTCGGTGTGGACTTGTTGGGACGAAGGGCCTGTTTCCACACTGTAGGGAATCTAATCTAATGTAATCTCTCAGACTTTGGATGCAAAAAAATTCAGTCCTGACAAAACTGAAACTGCTGGTGGTGATGGGGGAAACCAAAGGACCATCATAATCAGAATTTAAACTTTTTGTTTGGATCCGGAAAGATCAGATCACTGTAAAGGACGACACGTTATTATGGGCAGCAAGAATGATTGTCCTGAGCAAAGGTGACTGCCAGATACTGGCTGCACTCTACCAGGGACATTGAGGAGTTTTCAAAATGAAGATGTTAGCAAGATGTTATGTCTGGTGGCAGGATTGGATGCAGGCATGGCCACATAAGTGCAGGAATGGTCCTCTATTGATTAGAGGCATGGTCAACGTGAGGTCAGATCCAGAGACATAGAAATATCAGGTAGCTGCAATGGTCCTGAATAAGTACAAGGATTATATGAAAGCTGCAAACTCTCAAATTGCAGAAGCGCAACATGCCTGGCTCTTGATAGCTTTTCTAACAGTTCTGGAACCAGGCAGTGAAAATACCTCCAATCTGAAATGGACATAGTGAACGTCATCACTTTGACGCTTTTGCTCCCTTTGAATTTTTGTCGAGGTGCTACTGTGCATTACATGTAACCTATAGAGGAAGCAGAGTTGGAGGAACCTGAACCGGTTCTAAAATGCCCCAGGAGGAGCTACAAAAAAAGCACCAGCTTATGTCCTCAGACTCAGAGGGGCAGAAATGTATTGAGTGTAATGAGGTCAGCCAAGTGGACCTCAAAATATTAATTCCCTGATTAATCTGGTCCATTCAGGGAGCCATGGCTGACAGTAAGGACAAGAGTGTCAGAGGTTCTGTTCACTCTGACAGTTGGCTGTGAAGAAGCTGGATCAGTGTGAAGGGCTCTCTGTGAAAACAAAGACTGACTTGGTGACAGGATACCAGCCTTTGTGGAGTTATTTCAGTTACCACTGTTAATATGTTAGCAGCTATGTTCCTCCAAGCATAGAAGATGTCAGACAAGAGTTGTTCATCATGCCCAGCTGTTTCTAGGGGTTGCTCTTGCACTTCATAACTTCCTCAATTGAATCATTTAAATTTTTAAAAATTGCAACACTGAGTGGAAAATTTTAAACCTTATTTTCTAAGTGGAATCTGGGAGTATAGACCAGTAAATATGTCCCTCCTTGTTGAACAACAAAATGCGAGGTTGCATTTGAACTACTGGTTGCAGTGCCACGGATGACAGATCTATTAGCTACTTGCTTTGTTGAGAATATTTTCAGACAACTGGTCTTTCCAGATTTCCGATTTCCAGACTGTAATGTAACACATAGGAATATTTTTAATTTATACAATTACGAAAGTCAATAAATATTAGACATAGTAAAACTTAAACAAAAACAGGACATCACTGGGAAAACTCATCAGGTTTGGCAGTATCTATGGAGAGAAAGTAGAGTGAGTGTTTCAGGTCCATTCTGAAAAAGGGTCACTCAACCTGAAAAACTTTTGTTTCTGATTTCCAGAATCTACTGTTCTTTGTTTTTGTACAGTAAACATTAATATTGGAAATGGAGTGTGTATTCACAATGCAAATATGGCACTGTGATCCATCTGCATACATGCAGTTGTACTGGTAATGTCACAGCAGCTTCTATTTTTTTGCCCATGTAAACTTTGACTCGAAGTCTCTAAAGTTACAAAATGAGGTTTTGTCTTAAATTATTACTTAACGCCACATTCTTTCAGATGTTAAGAATGCAATTGTTTCAAAAGGTTAACACTGTACAACTGCACACTTGCATTAATTTTACTTCAAAGACATAAAGATAAATTATTCACAGGTAACTGCCAGAAACGGACAACTCGACCATTAAGAAAATAGAAAATGTTGCCCTTGCACATATTCAACACTGAATGTAGTCAAAAGTAAATAATTATCCTGCTGCTGAAATCAAATTTGCCCTGATG
This sequence comes from Chiloscyllium plagiosum, assembly GCF_004010195.1. Lineage (NCBI taxonomy): Eukaryota > Metazoa > Chordata > Chondrichthyes > Orectolobiformes > Hemiscylliidae > Chiloscyllium > Chiloscyllium plagiosum. The sequence goes on along the minus strand of NC_057712.1, from coordinate 18,478,324 downwards.
CAAACCAACTGAATGAAATAATAAGATAGCAGATCATTGAAGGCTATTCACATGCTTGTGTCTGTGCAAATACCTTTGGTTTCTTTTGGGGCAGAGCTAGCTGACCTGGCAACTCTGCAATAGATTTCAACCTCCGATGTGTTACTTGTGTGTAACTCAAACCCCACTTGTTGACTAAATATTTAGTTCGAGAAACTCGACTTTTACATGAACATGCACAGTATTAGTACTCCTCCTAATAAAATTGGTATCAATCATTTTTGCTTTCCTTGTAGGTTAACAGACCACCAGCAAAGCTTAATCTACTCACGTGTCAGGTGAAAGCAAATCCGGAGGAGAAGAAATGTTTTGATCTCATATCGCGTGAGTTTTTAAACTTAACCGAGTATTTGTACATCAGGTGCAAGGAAAATATTTATATAGGTGGAACTTGATTTAAAGGATGTTCACAAAAATAAAATTGTTCTGAAAATAATGGGAATCATAAATGTACATATTTTGGCTACAAATTAAGAGTTAAGACATTTATGTATTAGTTAATTGAAGACATTTATGCTTGAATATTAACTACGTATTTTACCAACCTAAAAAGCATGAAAACCTTGACCTAGAAACCCTAGCTGATCTCCCAAAGTAATAGCCATTCAGTGTTGAAGTCTAGTAAAATATTCAGACAAAACAGGCTTGAAAATCAAGACATAATTCACCAAAACAATTGAGTGAGTCGGTGAGCACAAAGATGAGGAAGTATCAGACGGTGGAACCAGAAAGTGGATGGGATAAGTGGGCTGAAGGTGTGGGTGAATTTGGAGATGGGAAGACACTAATGGAAGTTGACCTTGATGGGAGATGGATATGTCAGAAAATGGGGTAACATTTGAGAGGTTTTCTACATTAATGTTATTAATAAGTGCTAGTGCTTCTGAGAAGTGTCATATAATTTTATAATGAAGAATTTCCATAAAACTGAATTGAGCCAATATTTTCTGCATCCAGTGTTCTTTAGAATTTACTTTTAATCTAAATTCCATCTTTTAGAACTCAAAACTGCTTATAAGAGTGAATTTCTGATCTGCAATACTTCACTTCTAGTAATTTTAATTTTAAATTTGCCTTACGTTTTTTGTTAATGTACAGATGACAGAACGTACCATTTTCAAGTGGATGATGAACAGGAATGCCAAGTGTAAGTTCTTAAAATCGGTGATGTAACATGCTTAATTGCTTTAGAAGACTTGCTTCATACCAAAGGCTCCAGCAAAGAATTATTTCTTTTGTGGAAACAAAATAGACTACTGTGGGTTGGATTTTATACATTGATTGGTGCCTCACCCTGGCTTAAAACTATGTGTTGAGCTTATCTACATTTGGCTGGCTCATCCGGAGCTGATTTTCTTTTGGCTATCAACCTAAAAATGGCAGGCACTACTTGGAAGTGTGTTGGGACAATTTCCATTGAGACATTTGAAAGGGAATTGGATGCTTGTTTGAATAGAAATACTGTGCAAGGAAATGGGGAAAAGAACTGGAAATTAGCGGTAGGTAATAATTGTTTAAAGACTCTTGCAAGCAAGAGATCCTTCGATTTAGTTAGTTGGTTCAGACCAGATTTCTTTCATACGAGAGGAAGATCCTGCCTCAAGCAGGACAAATCCAATCTGACCAATTACCACCCCATCAATTCACTCTTGATTATCAGTAAGATGATGGAAAGGGTTATCAACAGTGCTATCAAGGCCAGGTGAATGTGACCTACGTGGTAAAATAAAAGTGGAGACGTTGTAGTGATGGGCACAGCAATGCTATCTGGACGCCTGATTTTATGCTCCCTTCCGTTTTCACATACACTGCTTACCAACTTGTGGTGTTGTACCAACTTGTATTGAGATGTTGCATTATCAGTTAAGGTATAAATTATACTGTAATATGTACAAATTAGTTTGATCTGAAAAAAAATCAAAGTGGCTAGGCCCAAATCTAGTAATTGACTAGCTGAAGGCTGGATTTATTATGCTAAAAATTGTTCTTTGTGGATTGCCTGACATCAAAAGTGGAGGGCGCTACTCATTCTGGAAATTCCACAATGATTTCAAATTCATTTTATTGGGACGACCACCTCTCTATAATCTGTATTTGTGGCCTGGGTTCAAAACAAGTTAACATACAGTGTGAGCAAGTACAAAAATGGAACTGAGCAAGAAGTGATGAAAAACTTTCTTTCCATGTAATTATTTCGTCTTTCCCAGCTGATTGTATTTTTAAATGCAACTGTCCTTTAAATATCATCAGCAACCACGAAGTATAACTATTGGGGCAACTACTAGGTTGTAAAGATAAACCTAGTAGTTGCAGGCCAGTCAGTTTAACATCTTTAGGGAAGCTTCTAAAAACAGTTATCCGGGATAGAATTAATAGTAATACAAAAAAAGGTTGGTTCTTTAGGAAGTGTCAGCATCGGTTTCTGAAGGGAAAATCATGTTTACCTTGCTGACATAACAGAGGCTGAATGATGATGATGATACTGTTGATATACTGTGCATGAACTGTCAGAAGGTGTTTAGTACAATGCCACACAACGGACCTGTGAGTAATGTTATAGATCATAGAATAAATGGCTTAGTAGCAATGTAGATTCAAAATTTACTAACAATAATGGTCAATGGGTACTGTTCAAGGTGGAGGATAGTTTGCCCCAATTAGTCTACTGGGTCCCCTGCTTTTACAGATTGATGTGAATGATCTTGATCTAGGTGTAAAGGTGATATTGTCAATATTTATAGAGTCATAGAGATGTACAGCATGGAAACAGACCCTTCGCTCCAACCTGTCTATGCCGACCAGATATCCCAACCCAATCTAGTCCCACCTGCCAGCACCCGGCCCATATCCCTCCAAACCCTTCCTATTCATATACCTATCCAAATGTCTCTTAAATGTTGCAATTGTACCAGCCTGCACCACATCCTCTGGCAGCTCATTCCATACACGTACCAACCTCTGCAAGAAAAAGTTGCCCCTTAGGTCTCTTTTATATCTTTCTCCTCTCACCCTAAACCTATGGCCTCTACTTCTGGACTCCCCGACCCCAGGGAAAAGACTTTGTCTATTTATCCTATGCGTGCCCCTCATAATTTTGTTAACCCATTTGCGGATGAAATGAAATTTGGAGGAATTGTCCACTGTGACGAGCTCAGTATGGAACTCCAAAAGGATGTAGACAAGTTGGTGGAATGGGCAGATAGGGGGCAGATGAGTTTCAATGCAGAGAAGTATGAGATGATTCCTTTTGATAGGAAGAAAATCAATGTAAAACATGGTACAGTTCGAAGGTGCAAAAGAATCCTGGTATACGTTGGCACAGATGTGGGAAGTGGATAGGTGGAGAGAGCAGCAAACATACGGTATCCTGTTTCATAAATAGGGACAAAACTATAAGAGTAAAGAGGTGATATTGAACTTGTACAAGACTCCAGTTAGATCTCGGCTGGAATATTGAGTACAGTCTGGGCACCAAATTTTAGGAACAACGAGAGTGCGTTGGGGAGAGTGCAAAATCAATATACAAGAGTGGTTCTAGGGTTGATGAGCCTCAGCTATTAGGATCATTTGAAGTTGGAAGTGTTCTTCTTGGAGAGAAGAAAGCTCAGAGGAGATGTGATGCAGGTTTCACAATCATGAGTGCAGTGGGTAGATAGGGAAAGCTATTCCCTCTTGTTAAAGGAACAAGAGGACACAGATTTAAAGTGATTTACAAAAGAAGGAAGGTGATACAAGGAAAACATTTTCACTTAGCAAATAGTTAGGTTATGGTATGCATTAGATGGAAATGTGGTGAAGGAAATTCAATTGGATAGTTATTCAAATAAAATAGTGGGCAAGTACGTGAGAACAAAGGAGATCATCACGAGGTAATGATGCTCATTTGCCAACCCAGTGTAGCCACGATGGACTGAATCGCCTCCTTCTGCACTGTTAAGATTTCTGTGATTCTAGTAAGGGAGCATTGTTTAATTAAGTTTGTTGTTCTACAGTGAAAATGCTGTGAGGTCTCCCTGGCACATTACAAAACTAGATTAAATTATTGCCAAAGATCAGCTTTGCACAACGTTTTAAGTAGAACTTTACTGGCAACTTGGGAGTATGTTTATGGTTTAAAATGATCACAGAAGAAGTAAAAAAAAAGCAATTACACAGTGCTGGTTGAATGGCAAGTATGTACTCAGCTGTTGTTTCTAGCTACCAAAGTCTGCTGGTGTAATAGTGGTGTTCATAGTTCAGAAGTATTATTGAGCTAAGTTCAGCTGTGCGATTTTGTGCATATTTTTGTGTTAATTTCATTTCTCATTGAATTAAAGAAAATGACTCCAATTGAGAAATTCACTTGCAAGCAGTTTTTGAACAGAGATTTGGTATTACTCCATTATTTTGCTCTTAACTTTGAGCAATTTTAATTTTATATAACCTATTGATAATTAATGCTATGCAATGAATTACTAAGAATGACATAGCTGCATTTACTTGCATGATCTAAAATTATATATTGGAACAGTAGGAAATGAAATTGGGGCTACTGATCAAATATTTTGAAATTGTTATGGACCAGGCCAGATCCCCTCAAAACATTTCAAGAAAGTAGCCCACATCCTAACTTTGCTAGTTGTTGTAAGCAGGTATAGCGTGGACATTCCAGATGTGATGCAGTTGGTCAAACCACTTACTTTTAAACAGTACAGAATTTATTTACAAGATTACCAAATGAAATACAAACAAAAGAGATCAGAATATAGAATAACTTAACCTATTTGAAAACTTAACAGATAACTGAAAACCAAACACTTGTAACAATCCCCATAAACACCCCTTGACACAAAAGTTAAAATCAAACACAGGGTCTGACAGGAGAGAGAAGTCACAGAGAGGTGGCAGCATGGAACACCCTCTTCCATGTAGCTGTTTCTTGATCAGCAGCCTCAAAACTACAATGACTGCTTTCAGTGAATAGCCAGACTGCCAAAAACGAAATCAAACCAGAGAAAAGCTAAGCTGGGAGAACTGGCCACTGCCCTTTCATTGTACAAGTGTTTTTTTTTAAACTTAAAAGCCTTTTGCCTGAGGCAGTATTTGTTAGCTATAATCAAATTGACCCTAAAACTCATTCAACTTAGACTTTCTGGAGTCTGTCTTTTAGGACCTCTCTGGAGAAAAAAAAGTCAAGGACAACAGAACCTTGTTAAAGGAGCAGTATCATCACAAAGTATACAGCATTTTATTTTTAATTTAATCTTCATTTATCTTTTGGCATTTTAGCTAATCACTAGAATGAAAGGTTTCCTGACTCTTATACAATCCAGTGTTTAGCTAATCCAAAAGCACCAAGGTTTGATGCCACGTTTGTACTGAATCAACTAAGTTCAGGTGAGTTAGTAGTAGTACTCTGTGATTAGCTTCAAGCCATTTGTGGTAGGAAGATGCAAACTGTTATAAAGATGGGGGTGTACTGTACCTTTAAGAGAGTTAAAAACTAGCAATCTCAGCACCAAGTGTTCTCAATCAGAAACAATGTAACATTTGGTTCAGAACAGACAGCACTGGCTAAATTGCTATGAGACAAAAAAAATTTGATTTGGGTCAATCAGTTTAATTATACCCTGAAAATACCAAATTCCAATCAAGTTTGAATTGAGTATATTGACAATCTTAAAAGCCAATGACACAACCTGATGCTTTGGGTGTATAAGACCAGGGAAAATTGAACAGTTGTTAGGAGACCTGCCAAGTCAACATGTAGAGACCTCCAGAAAAATAGCTTTCTTAAAGGTACCTTTATCAATCAGTAACCTGTGAAACAGAATCCCCACAAAGAAGAAAAGAAGACAGGAATACAGAAAAAAAACAGAAAGTTGCCACTTCTTGAGATAAGAAGCTTTGTTTTGTAAATCTTAATCATGAGTTTTATTGGACTAATATTATAGAGGGGAAGGTAAATGATAGGTTAGAGGAAAGTGTTGGAAATAGTTGTTAGTTAATTATTCTCTGTTATACTTTAAGAAATAAAGTTGTTAATTTTTACTTTAAATAGGCCTTGAATTTTCACAGATTACTGCACGGAATATTTTCTGTGTTGCTGATTTTAAATTAGCAGAGGGGTTTACCCCGTGTCATAACAAAACTGACAAGATTCCTGAATCTTAGTTGCCAAATCAATTGCCAACTTGGTTGCCAGTGCAGATGGATATTGGGATGAATAAAGAATCAGACTTTTTATCTCAACATAGCCTTCACAAAAACAAAAGAGGAGTTTTTTTTACTTGAACCATAATTTTACTTGTCCAGTTGACTTGCATTTACACTGCTTTTTGACAAAATATTGTCAGTCTTGTTTGGTGTTGTCACTAGATGACAGTGATTAACAAAACAATGGAGATTAGCATTTTTGTTGAAAGGAAGACCTAAGATGGCATGTATATTAAAAGTTTCACAAGTTATAATGTGAGTAATTTAAAGAAATGGAAATCCACAGGGTTGACAGTAACAGCTTTGTGTGCTTACATACAACATTATGTTCAAATTTGTTAGTTTAGAAATAAAGCGCAAGATGACAGGAACAAAAAATACAATGAAATCATAAATCCCACAAGGAGTTAGTTGGTCTGGAACCACCTGCACAAAAAAGCCGATTAATCTATTGACATTATTTAACAATAATATGAAGGAGAAACACTGATCAATAGCATCATAATATGTACTAGATGGAATAAAAAGATACATTTCCTTCATACCAAATTTAAAGGCAATATCAAATACAACCTACAGTAAAAATCCAGTGGGACTTGAGCTGCTATGTTCAGAAGCCAAAAAAAAAAGTGAGAAAAATGAGCTATAAATATATAAACATGATTGATCAGGTGTACCCGAGAACTCTGTGGGAAGCTAGAGAAGTGATTGCTGGGCCTCTTGTTGAGATATTTGTATCATTGATAGTCACAGGTGAGGTGCTGGAAGACTGGAGGTTGGCAAACGTGGTGCCACTGTTTAAGAAGGGTGGTAAGGATAAGCCAGGGAACTATAGACCAGTGAGCCTGACCTCAGTGGTGGGCAAGTTGTTGGAGGGAATACTGAGGTTCTGGATGTACATGTATTTGGAAAGGCAAGGACTGATTCGGGATACTGGATCAGTGGTGCTGGAAGAGCACAGCAGTTTAGGCAGAGGATTCGGGATAGTCAACATGGCTTTGTGTGTGGGAAATCATGTCTCAAAAACTTGATTGAGTGTTTTGAAGAAGTAACAAAGAAGATTGATGAGGGCAGAGCAGTAGATGTGATCTATATGGACTTCGGTGAGGCGTTTGACAAGGTTCCCCATGGGAGACTGGTTAGCAAGGTTAGATCTCACGGAATAAAGGGAGAACTAGCCATTTGGATACAGAACTGATCCAAAGGTAGAAGACAGAGGGTGGTGGTGGAGGGTTGTTTTTCAGACTGGAGGCCTGTGACCAGTGGAGTGCCACAATGATCAATGCTGGGCCCTCTACTTTTTGTCATTTACATAAATGAGTTGGATGCGAGCATTAGAGGTACAGTTAGTAAGTTTGCAGATGACATCAAAATTGGAGGTGTAGTGGACAGTGAAGAGGGTTACCTCAGATTACAACAGGATCTGGACCAGATGGGTCAATGGGTTGAGAAGTGGTTGATGGAGTTTAATTCAGATAAATGCGAAGGGGGTGCTGCATTTTGGGAAAGCAAATCTTAGCAGGACTTATACACTTAATGGTAAGGTCCTAGGGAGTGTTGCTGGACAAAGAGACCTTGGAGTGCAGGTTCATAGCTCCTTGAAAGTGGAGTCGCAGGTAGATAGGATATTGAAGAAGGCGTTTGGTATGCTTTCCTTTATTGGTCAGTGTATTGAGTACAGGAGTTGGGAGGTCAGGTTGCAGCTGTGCAGGACATTAATTAGGCCATTGTTGGAATATTGCATGCAATTCTAGTCTCCTTCCTATCGGAAAGATGTTATGAAACTTGAAAGGGTTCAGAAAAGATTTACAAGGATGTTGCCAGGCTTGGAGGATTTGAGCTATAGGGAGAGGCTGAACAGGCTGGGGCTGTTTTCCCTGGAACATCGGAGGCTAAGGGATGACCTTATAGAGGTTTACAAAATTATGAGGGGCATGGATAGGATAAATCGACAAAGTCTTTTCCCTGGGGTTAGGGACTCCAGAACCAGAGGGCATAGATCTAGGGTGAGAGGGGAAAGATATAAAAGTGACCTAAGGGGCAACCTTTTCACACAGGATGATACGGGTATGGAATGAGCTGCCAGAGGAAGTGGTGGAGACTGGTACAATTGCAACATTTAAAAGGTATTTGGATGGGTATATGAATAGGAACGGTTTGGAGGGATATGGGCTCGGTGCTGGCAGGTAGAACTAGATTGGGTTGGGATATCTGGTCAGCATGGACAGGTTGGAACGAAGGGTCTTTTTCCATGCTGTACATCTCTATGACTCTATAATTACCAAACAACATGAACAATTAATGCAGTGATCCAGAACTGATAAAACTTGTGAATATTTCTGCAGACAGGGAACTGTAATTCTGCAATTGATTCTTAAAATACGCTGACCCAGAATATCAGAATACTTCAAAGTCCCAATTCATATTCCATCAAAGGGTAAAAGATATATCCGTCTTGTAAGTGGACCTGCATAAGGGATGAAATAAGTGCAAATAAAATCCCAAAATCTCATTGGTCATTGCACTGAGTTAAGTAACTAATGCTAAAAATAAATCCAGATGGACCATATGGACATAAGGGGTTTGACTCAACCATAACAATATGCAGTGAAAATACTGACCAACATCCATAATATAATAGAAGATCACTTTCAAGCACCAGGCTAATGTTTGAATATTATTATGGCTAATGGTGAAATCTGCATTTGGTAAGAAAAATTAAAAGAATAACTAGCCTAATGGCAACTATGTAACCACTGTCAATTGTCACAAATCCCATCTGGTTCACATGTCCTTTAGGGAAGGCCATCTGCCATCCTTCCCCAGTCTGGCCCACGTGTGATGATAGTCTCTTAACTGCCTTCTGGGCAATTAGGAATGGACAGTAAATGCAGGTCTAGCCACTGACACTTACATCCCATGAATGAATTTAAAAAAAACTAGTAAGTTTATTAAACTGTGGAAGCTGATGTGTTCTTTAGGGCAAATGTTGCAAATAGTCAGACTTGATGCTAACAATTCCATTAACTTTAGTTTCTCCAAAATTTGTTTTGGATAGCTAATAAACTGTTAGCAGTGTAGTAGAATTCACGATATCTGTTTCAAGAAATTGTATTAATCTTTCAGACTGTTATTGGCACTTGAATAAAATGATAAATATGTAACAGGTGGTGTGTGCCTCATAACCCCACAATTTCTTTTTAACTGGTCTCTAGCTCTGTCCTGTATGTGGGCTTATTCACTTCCTAATACCAATCCTTCCCCGATATTGAGAATTCCACTTCAGGCTAAGGCTTGCAAAGAACATTGTTCAAATCTTCATAAGCAAATATGAGAGAATGCTTGAATCACCTTCAACAGCATCCAAGGTGAGAAAGGTGAAAAATGGTGAAAAGAAATAATCAGCATGATGTAGGAATTGGAAACATGTAGCACTTCAAAGTGCTTGAGATTTGAGTTGCATGTCAAAATCTCTCTAGAGGACACAAGTACAGCGTTTTTTGTTGACAACGTAATCTTGTATAGAAATACTTCCACTTCACTTCCATATATTTGAAATATAACTTATCTTCCATTCTTTAGTTGGATGTCCGTTTTGCAGAACAGTAAAGAAGAAGCTTTAAACAATGCTTTCAAGGGCGACAATAACGCGGGAGAAAACAATATTGTCCAAGAATTAACAAAAGCGATTATTTTAGAGGTGCAGAGGATGACTGGAAATGATGTTTGTTGTGATTGCGGAGCACCAGGTAATTTGTATTAATAATTTAATGGTGATTAACAGGATTGTTGTATCAAGGGAGTCAGTTCTCAATTATTAATAACTCCCAAGCTAATAATCTGGGAAATGTGGATTCAACTTCTATCAAGACAGATGGTAAAATTTGAATTTGATAAAAATCTGGAATTAAAAATACAAGCTAGGCCAATGGCAACCATATAACTACTGTTGATTGTTGTAACAACCCACCTGGTTGATGAATGTCTTTCATGGAATGAAATCTACTGGCCTAGTCTACACGTGACTCCAGATCTATAGCAGTGTGGTTGATTTTAATTACCCTCTGGACAATTAGGGATGGACAATAAATAACCAGTGACACCCAGATCCAATGAGCAGAAAAAAATCTTTGATTAAATTCCATATTTGGTTAACTACACAATTTAACCTACTGACTTTAGTAATATTACAAGGGAGATGAATTTTAAAATAAAAATCTAATTAGCATTTTGCATCAAAACAAATGCCTCCAGATATCTACATTTAAGAGGATTCATGGAGACAGGATACATGCACAACATTCAATGCAAAAATTTGAAATTTCTTAAGTTTTCTTTATGACAGTTTTATTTTGAACTTTTGAGAACATGCGATTTCCACATATTTCTTGGAACATAGCTAAAGTTTATGAAATCATGAAGGGTATAGATAATGTTAATAGCAAGGATCTTTTCCCTAGAGTGGGGAAATTCAAAACTAAGGGGCATATATTTAAGGTGAGAGGAGAAAGTTTTAAAAAGGACATAAAGAGCAATATTTTTGATAGTGGTTCAGTTGTGGAATGAACTGCCAGAGGAAGTGGTGGATGCAGATGCAGTTACAACATTTAAAAGAGATTTTGGATAAATACATAAATACAAAAGGTTTGGAGGGATGTCAGCAAAATGCAGGCATGTGGACTAGTTTAGTTTGGGAATATGGTCAGCGTGGACTAGTTAGATTGAAGGGTCTATTTCCACGCTGTATACGTCAATAATTCCTTATATTCTAATCAACTGTGTTTGGCACTTTCCTGAAGTTTGTACCAGAAAAATACTTCCTTGTTTAAATTAATTGAAACAAATGCTGCCCTGTTGCCATATTTATTACTCCCAAGATGATGAATTAGTATCTTTATGGTACTCTTGAAATCTTATGTTGTAGTATCTGTTGTAATATCTGAAGTGTCAGCATTTATTTTTCTCTCTCACAAATAGACCTTGGGCAGCCAGTGCTAAATAGATTTTTAGCCACATTGTACAGTAAGTTTACCTTGCCAAATTGAAATTTGGAGACCGTTTAATAGTTACTGTTATTACCTGTGCCTGAGTAGTTTTTAGTGAGATTCTTGGTAATAATTGTGAAGCTTTCAAATAGTCAGACCGTTATATGTTAAATGGCACATAATATTCTCAAAGACCTTCCCATGGAGCATTAACTTCTGAGACAAAACAATTAAAGTACCTTCAGGGGTTTTCATTTTCAAAATAACTATGTACTAGCCATAAATACTCCTCTTTGCTCATTTCATCTCAGGTGATTGTACCTAGATGACTGAAGGAAATTATTGACGGTCACCAAAACCAGAAAGCATGTTTGTTCCGAAAATGTATTTCAGTATGAATGGATAGATTAAATTCTTGGTTAGGATTCACTCATAATCCAAGGTCAATTGACTTAACGACTGCAGCTGATCAAGTTTAAATATAAATAATACTAATATATGCAAGGTACTGGAGGGTAGCCAATAGAAAAAGAAGAGTGAATTTTCTATTTTAATGGGGGAAGAGTGTGTTCTGGTTATTGTATTGCTGGGTTCTTGAGAGCCCAGATCGTTCATATTTTCAAGAGCAATTATCCAGACTTGCTATAACCTACAGTGTAATTTTCTTTTTGCAAACTCTCAAAGAATGTGAAGGATTTCACTGTACATGAACAGGATTTTAAGTATTTACTTGCAAGTGTTTGTGTATCTGGGAGTAGACCATTCAGTACAATCATGACTGACCAAACACTTCTGTTCAACCATCCCATTAACCCTGTACAGCATTGGTAATCAGAAATCTTGCAACCTCAACCTTAAACATGCTCAAAAACTGAGTTTCTACAGCCCTCTGTGGTAAAGAATTCCAAACGTTCACAACCATCTGAGTAAAACAAAAAATCCTCCTTAACTTGGACTTAGACGGCATCCAGTTTTATTTTTAAATTGATGCTAGTCTCCTAACCAGGGGGCATACCGTATCTGCATCAACCATGTCTATCCTTTTAGGTATTTTGTAAGTTTGAATGCGATCACCTCTCATTCATTGAAACTCTCAAGAATACAAACCTCTTTTGCCTAGATGTAAATTTTCTGTCGGAAGGTTTGAAAGGAATCAACTGGAATTGTGAGAACGTTGGATAAGGGTGAAGTGAGCATGTAATAAAACTGTCATTTCACCCAAGATTATTTCACACACCCCCATCTCATGAAAAACATTTATAGTTGAAAGAAGTTTAAATACTGTCCTGTCAGATGCTTGGCTAAGGGACGGAAAGCGAGAGGAAAGGTAAATTAGTGGGAACTGAGCCTAAAAAAAATTATTCTCTATTTATACAAGTTATTTAATGGACACCAAATGAGTAAAGTTGGATAATGTGAAACTCAAGGCATGGAAAACAATGAAGAAAGGTTTCGATGGTTGCAAAATGATGTGGTCCAGATTTCCTGTACATATGCTGTTCCTTTGTTCCTTCATCTGAACTCTTGGCATTGTTTTCAAATGTATGCTGATGATGCCTAGCTCTCTCTACCTCATCACTATCTCCTTGCTCTCCTCCATTGTTGTTAAATTGTCACCTTGTTAATCTGACATTCAGCACAGGATAAACAGAAGTTTTTTCTGATTTAAATTTTGGGATGACAAAAGCAATTATTTTCAGTTCCTATACCAAATTCTGATTTCTGGATACAGACTCCATCCTTCTCTCTAGCAAAGTCTGAGATTAAGCCAGTCTGTTCACAAAGTTTTGCGTTTGATGTGAAATTGAATTTATACCGTCTCTTAAGACTCCCATTTTTGCCTTTGTGATATCATCCAACTGCCTTAGATCATCATTACTGAATCTTATTCATGCTTCATTACCTCGAGACTTCATTCCAACACACTCTGGCTAGTCTTCCATTTTCAACCCATTTGAGAACCTCCAAAGCTCTTTGTCTTCACCCGTGCCATGTCCCATTCCCCTATCACTCCTGTGCTTGCTACTTTACATGGACTCCCATAAGTCAGTCAATTTTAAAATTTTCATTCTTGTTTTCAAATCTTTCCATTGCCTTACTACTTCCAAATCTGTAATCTCTTCCAGCCCGACAGCCTTTCAAGATTATTTGCACTCCCCTACACGATAGGTCCAAAACTTGAAACTCACTTTCTCATAGCACTGTGGGTATGCCTGCACCACAGTCTGTAGGGATTCAAGGAGACAACTCGCTATCACCTTCTCAAGGCAGGTTTAGAGTTGGGTTGTAAATGCTGGCTAAGCCAGTGATAACCACATTTTGTGAACAAATATTAAGTAAATGAAAATTGGCATTGAATTTAAAAACAAGAAAGTTAATAGTTACATTAATTGGATGGTGGTCAAGTATTTATGACTGCTATGGAAAGAAAAGTTGCAAAAATAACAATACAGCTGTTCCCCCCCCCCCCCCCCCCCCCGCCCCCCCCACCCCCTCCCCCCATATCTGCAGGTGAGCCAATCCAAGACCTACCACGGATAGTTGTGAACCCTATTATTTAAATGGGAAGTGTACGTACCTGGCAGCCCCTTGGATTTATTTCTGGATTGTTCTATGTAATATTTTCAGGCCGCGGATAGCCGAATCCGCAGATACGGTGGTTCTACTGTACACTAGAATTTTATCTGGAAAAATGTTATTGTCGACAATCCCCTAATGCATTGCATAAGACGGAGAGGACATGCACAAGAAACTGATTTCTTTTAATGCATGCACACATGACCACAGGCAATGCAAGAATTGGGCCATGCATGGCAAAGAGAAATTAGAGTGAAATGAGCTCCTAGAAAAGAAAGATCGTAAAAATTAGCGGGAGAGGAAGTGTCAATGGCGTAAAGTAAATTTGTTTGTAGATTTGAATGTAAGTATTCGTCTGTAGAACTGGCTTGGCCAAGATGGCCCAAATAGCCTCTTCCATTAATTCCATGATCCTCAGAATGTTTTATTGCATAAACGTTATATTGTTGTTACGTAGCGTCCAGAGAAAAAAGAGTAAGCTTGATTCTTTCATTACAGATATTTACACAATGATGTCTTAATTGTAAATTTAAAATGTTAAAAGGAACCTTCAACAGAAACCAGCCTTCAGAAGTGAATTTAAACATTGGAAAGGGTTATAAGAGAAAGGATTTATAATTATCTAGAAAGGAATAATTTGACTAGAGATAGTCAACACGGCTTTGTGAAGGGTAAGTCATGCCTCACAAACCTTATTGAGTTCTTTAAGAAAGTGACCAAACAGATGGATGAGGGTAAGCGGTTGATATGGTGTATATGGATTTCAGTAAGGTGTTTGATAAGGTTCCCCATGGTAGGCTATTGCACAAAATACAGAGGCATGGGATTGAGGGTGATTTAGCAGTTTGGATTGGAATTGGCCTGCTGAAAGAAGATGGGAAATGTTCATCCTGGAGTTCACTTACTGGTGGCATACTGCAAGGATCTGTTTTGGGTCCACTGCTGTTTGTTATTTTTATAAACGACCTGGATGAGGGCAAGGAGGGTGTGTTAGAAAATTTGCAGATAATACGAAGGTCGGTAGAGTTGGGGATAGTGCAAAAGGATGTTAAAGGTTTCAGAGAGACATGGATAAGCAGCAGAGCTGAGCTGAGAGGTGGCCAATACAGTTTAATGCGGAAAAGTGTGAGATGATTCACTTTGGAAGGAGCAAAAGGAATAAAGAGTAACTGGGCTAATGGTAAGATTCTTGGTAATGTAGATGAGCAGAGAGATCTCGGTATCCATGTACATAGGTCCCTGAAAGTTGCCACCCAGATTGATAGGGTTGTTAAGAAGACATATGATGTGATAGCTTTTATTGGTAGAGGGATTGAGTTTCAGAACCATGAGGTCATGCTGTAGCTGTACAAAACTCTGGTGCGGCCACACTTGGAGTATTGCATCTAGTTCTGGTCACCACATTATAGGAAGGATGTGGAAGCTTTGGAAAGGTCAGAGGAGATTTATTAGGATGTTGCCTGGTATAGAGGGAAGGTCTTACAAGGAAAGGCTGAGGGACCTGAGGCTGTTTTTGTTAGAGAGAAGGAGGTTGAGAGGTGACTTAATTGAGACATACACAATAATCAGACAATTAGGTAGGGTGGACATTGAGAGCCTTTTTCCTTGGATGGTGATGGCTAGCATGAGGGAACATAACTTTAAATTGAGGAGTGATAGATATAGGACAGATGTCAGAGGTAGTTTCTTTATTCAGAGTAGTAGGGGTGTGGAATGCACTGCCTGCAATAGTAGTAGACTCACCAACCTTAAGGGCATTTAAATGGTCATTGGATAGTCAAATGGACGCAAATGGAATTGTGTAGCTTAGATGAGCTTCAGATTGGTTTCACAGGTCGGTGCAACATCGAGGACTGAAGGGCCTGTACGTGCTGTAATGTTTTTTGTTCTGTGATCGATTGGAAACATAGCATTACAAAATATTGTAATAAAATTGTCAAAAGGAAAAATCTTAAACTATCTGTAGGAAAGTCATAGAATGTTAGACTAAATCTACTATTTTGAAAAATAATTGCAGTATGACCAGTTTTGATGCAGTATGCATCAAAGTAAGGTAAAAGTAAAGTTGCCAAAGTCCAACCAGACCAAAGGGTCATTAAATAGGTGGTAGTTTAATCGAACACCTTGGGTGAGGAGAGAGGTTGAGAACGATAGTCCTTCATAGTAACCTAAGCCAGTGCTGGAATTGAAATAACACTGTTGGCATTACTCTTTATCACAAACCAGGTGTCCAGCCAACTCAGCTAACTGACTCCCATATTTGAATTTGTAAAAATGCTATCCAATAAATATGTGGGAAGTAGTAGGCAGAGTTCTATTATGATGCACTTGCATCATGAGACGGAGGGCATGATTTACTTGTTCATAATTTTATTTTGTTTGCAACAACAAAATATTACCAGTTTTTCTTTTGATGCTATGTGTACAGGGAGTTATCTGTCAGCCCCCTTGGGATCCCCACCCACATTCCTGATGAAGGGCTTGTGCCCGAAACGTCGACTCTTCCTGTTCCTCGGATGCTGGCTGGCCAGCTGTGCTTTTCTAGCGCCACACGTTCTAATTCTGATCTCCAGCATCTGCACTCCTCACTTTCTCCTGTACAGGAAGTTATGTTGGTTAGAACACTTTGCTTTGTGAAGTGCAATATAATCTTTTAATGTTGCCAGGCAGATTAGTTCATGTGTTGTGTCATCCTAAAGAAGACACCTCTAACAATGGCTTTATACCCTCAATATTCACAGAATCACAGAATTATTGTGATGTAGAAGGTGGTCATTCAGCTCATCATGCCTACACTGTCTGTAGTACCTATTCTAGCTCTGTTATTCTAGGATCAGTTGCCTGTCTTTTCCTCATACCTCTGCACATCATTGCTATCCAACAAACCATTCAGTGCCCTTTTGAATGGCTCAATTGAACCTGTCTCCTCCACATTTCCAGTGCATTGCTGACTACTCACTATACAATTTATTTTTCTTTTTTCCTCATCATTCTTGTTTCATATATACATCTCTTCAAATCTATGATCTCATTCTTGTTTCTTTTACAAGTGGAAACGGCTTCACCCTATCTGATTTATCCAGCCCACTGCTGATTTTGAAAACTTCAGTCAGAGCTCAGCCGTCTTCTCTCTAGGAAAAATGGTCCCAATTATCTATCCTTGTTGCTGAAATTATTCATACCTGAGAATATTAGATATTCAAACTTTATTTACTGCTCTCTCCACTTATCCTGCCACCTTCAATGATCTGAGCACATTTACACCCAGGTGCCTCTGTTCCTGCACCCCTTTTCAAATTGTAAACCTATTTTGTATTGTCATTGTTATTCTGACCAACATGCATCACTTCACATCGTGCCATGTCTTGAACTCCATATCTGGCATGAGGTACAAGCCTACAACATTTTGATATTAAAATAAAAAATATAACCAAAGGAGTTGGGCAATCAGATCGATTAGACATTCTAAGTAGATATGCATAGCTTCATATAAGACAAGATATCTCATTGGGAATTAAATCTGTTTCTGTTTGTCTTGCAAAAGCACCTAATAATTTATGTTGAAAATCAGTTTGTTATTTTGGATCAGCAGTTTCAAATTGATTGGGATTTAAAGTCTGCTTAAGTTTTCTGCCTTATTATAAGGGATGTGTAAGATTGTACAAATAGCATTTGTGCTGTTTTGAAATTGACTAATACATTTTATTTAACAGATCCTACGTGGCTATCTACTAATCTGGGAATTCTAACCTGCATTGAATGCTCTGGAATTCATAGAGAACTGGGAGTTCACTACTCTAGAATACAGTCTCTTACATTAGATGTATTAGGGACATCAGAACTCTTGGTAAGTCTCTCTTCAATTAAAATTATTCCTTTAATTCGATTTTTGGAGCAAGTTGGAGTAATAGTCAACATAATTTGCCATTCCACATAAATAAAAATGAAGAATTGCGAATCCTGGAAATCTGAAACAAAAACTGAATGGGCTGGAGAAAGTTGACAGGTTTACCTGCTGAGTTTCTCCATGTTCTGTTTTGTTACTGTTCCACATCTTTTGTAGATTAGTTGCAGTATAAGTAGCAATGACTAAAAACTGAAGACAGATCTCCAATTTATGTAACAATTGTATGGCATGGAAAGATAAGCTGGAAAAAGAGGTGAAGCTATATCAGTAGGGATATCAAAGGTTATACACAGTGTAAAAGCAAAAGGGAATTTAAACTGGTAAATAATTTAACCATCAAAGTGGGCACATTTCACATTTTTATATTAAAAAATGTTTTGTGGAAGAACTGTGCTGATACAATTCTAACTGTGAACATAATTGGAGGTGCTTTTTTAATCTGTGAGGGACATGGACTAATGTTGAGTAAAGAGGCAGAGAATGATTAAACTCCTACTTCTGCTTTTTCATGCAGGCAAGATGGGGTGTGGGTGGCCAACAAACAATTCCCAAGAGAGTGGGTTATTATTAAAATATTTTAAGCAGTCTGTGTCTCCATTTTTACTCCATCTTGATTTTCCAGTACATTAAGGCCAGGATGCCTGGGCTTCAGTAATTCTAGCAGGTAAAAAGGGGTGTGAAGGTCTGGATTCATGAGGTGTATGCCTTTATTCCACTGCTTATATGTTTTAAAGAGCAGAAATTTTTACTTCCTCAAGTAAATGTGTCTCTCAATGGATGCTGCCAATCCTCTTAAACTCAGCCAAACTGCCAAATGATCTCACCCTCAGATCATTCGATTCTCCCGTCCTTTGAGATGATGTCAAAATTACGTTGTTAACCCCAGGCGCCGCTATCCCAATGGCATCCAATTTGCCAAAGGGCTATACATAGAATTAGTGGTAACTGTGATATCAGTGTGAACTGTATATTGAATGTAATAATATTCTTACCTTGTCTGTGGCATCATGTTAAACATCAGATTTGAAGGCTGATCAATCTGCCAGAGATTAAACCATTTTTGTTTTTAAGGAACGGGCGTTAATCTTCTGAGAATAATTTGAACAAATACTTTACCCACAACAAAGAAGAATAATACTGCAATTGTTACCAAACTCCTTATTGCTGTTGTAGATTAACAAGATAAATACATGAAGCCAATCTTTGGATAACTTTGAATTTTTCCATTCAGCAGTGAAGTGTGTAGATAGTTAATCACTATATCCACATCGACAATATTTTGGTAATTCACTTGTACAAGCCTACTGAATTTGATCTGGTGACAGCCTGTGATGACATTAAAGTCACCAAGAGGACTTTTCAAAACCATTCTTTGGCTAATTACACAGCAATTTAAGTAGATCATAAAATTGGTCTTCTACCAACTTACTTGCTTCCACAATATGTGAATAAGTAATCACTACATTAATTTAGTGAGAGGAATCCTAGCTTTAAGAAACAATTGTGATAGTGGAGCATAGGTTAACATTATAGATTTGTAGAAATTGTTGGAAAAGCTCAATAAGGCTGGCAGCATCTGTGGAGAGAAATCAGAATTAATGTTTCAGGTCAAAGTCAGTTCTGAGGAAAGATCACTCAACCTGAAACATTAACTCTGATTTCTCTCCACAGTTGTTACCAGACCTGCTGAGCTTTTTATTTATGATTTACAGCTTCCGTGATTCTTTTGGTTTATATTATGGATTTGTATCTTGGTATAGATAATCAAGATTCCACATTTGTTTCTGAATCCATCTGATACACTGTACAAGTATGACACATTGCTCTTTGCTGCTCCTTCAGGTTATATCCATCTAACTTGTATAGCAAGTAAAATGCAAGTACACTATTTCATTGAAAGGCAGAGAGCTACACCAAAGTCAGTCCTATTAGGCACTTTGAATGCACGTATGAAGACATGTCCCTAGGTGACTTTTATGTTAGGTGATGTGGAATAATGTCAGTAGATAATTGCTTAATAGGGATAGGGACTTGGGAGTCGTAGTTCAGGATTCTCTTAAAGTTAGCGTATAGGTTCAGGTGGCGGTTTGGAAGACAAATGCAATGTTGGCATTAATTTCGAGATGGCTAGAAAACAAGAGCATCGTTGCACTGCTGAAGCCGTGTAAGGCTGTTTGGTATATTGTGAACAGTTTGGACCCCTTATCTAAGGAAAGATGAGCTGGCATTGGAGGAGTTCCTGAGAAGGTTTGCAAGAATGATTCTGGGAGAAAGGGCTTGTCATAGGACCACTTGAGCATTCTGGGTCTGTACTCAATGGAGTTTAGAAGGTTGAGACGGTGTGTTAGAAATTTATATTATTTGATACTGAGAGACCTAGATTAAAAGTGAACACAATTGAATGAGTCTGCTCCACCAGTGGGCTGAATGGCCTAATTCTGTTCCTACATCATATGGTTTATGGTTGAATTCATCAATAGGCTAAATATTTCACAGTCAATTTGTTCATGCTTGGTTGTTGTAGGCTGTTATCCATCAATGCTAAAGGATGCTCAGTTCTTTTAAATCTTTGGTGGGCTAGTCTCTGGAAGCAAAGCGAGTATTAACTACCTCAAGCTTGATAAGAATTTTCTCTTTAGGATGTACACTTGATTCACGTAACCTTAAACTTGATTCTGAAGTGGCCTAGTTGGACACTCATTCTTTGTACAGGTTTTCATGCAATTAAAATCTTTATTGCAAAATTTAAGGTGGTGCCTCATCCACATCAGCTATAGTTGGCCAATAAAAGCCAGCATCATCAGTGATGACCCTATATCAAGGAAGCACTAATACTTTTTGATCTAACATCATGGTAATAAACTTAAAAAGGCAATCATCCACCCGCAGTTGCACCTATAAGGTATTACTGACGCTGTAAGTCTATGTGACAGGTTCACAAATGTCTTTTATTATATGTTTAGCCTATTGGAAATTATCGGTGCATTTTGGAATTAAATCTTATGGTCCATTCAGTAATGCATTTTGAGATTAAATCTTGCAAACCATTCAGCAATTTTATTATGTAATAGATTGGCTAAATGTATTAAGGTCTATTGGGAGAATTGTTTTTTTTTTGACAGCTAGCCAAGAACATTGGCAATGCAGCATTGAATGAGATCATGGAAGCTAGTTTGCCTTTGGATGAAATTGCCAAACCTAATCCTAACAGTGACATGTAAGTACACGCAATTCATTTTGCAGTTCATGGGGGAAAAAGCAAAGTACATTTGATTCTACAAAGTCAGCAAGGTTTTCTGTTCATACTCTTTCAAGAGTATGTTATTAATATCATTTGTGTTTTCCTTTCTTTATTTTCCCCCCAAGGTGGCTAACTCTAAAATAGATATGGAAAACTCACTAGTCTATTTGATTTGAGAATGATATTCTTTTATCATTCATTTGCTATATTTGCATCTGTTAATGTTTTTCAAAAAATTGTTATGGATATGTTTCTCACTTAAAATGAACTTTGCATGCAGGAGATTACAGTTTGGATGGTGAAGGGAGCATTGCAAATCAAGCTTTATTCATACTTGTCCGAATAAGTTAAAAATAGAGTTGTAGTTGATATTAGTCTTTTTTATATTAATTAAATATGCCAATTTTCTATATGTGACTACAGGTGGTATCAGGTGGCATGGTAGCTCAGTGGTTAGTACTGCTGTCTCACAGTGCCAGGGACTCAGGTTCAGTTACACCGTTGGGCAACTGTATCTAGTTCATACATTTCCCCATGTTGGCATGGGTTTGCTCCGGTTCCCCCCCTCAGTCCAAAGATGTGCAAGTTAGGGGGATTGGCCATGCTAAATTTCCCATAGTGTGCCATCTAGATGAACTAGCTATCGGATTATAGAGTAGGTGGGTAGGTCTGAATGAGATTCTCTTCAGAGAGTCGGTGTGGACTCGATGGTCCGAATGGCCTGCTTCCACACTCGAGGGATTCTATGATATGAATTCAAAATTAAATTTGACGGATCATTTAGAATTTAAATTTTCAAGTAGGATTTCAATAAAATTTTAACTACTTGAATTTAGCGATTTAAACACATGAAATCATAGTACTTGTATAATTTAGTATTCTGATTTTGTAAAATTTTTAACTAATTATTAAGATCTCAATGTTAAATGCACCATTTCTTCTGAATCTGGATTTTTTTTTGGCAATTGTTATTAATGAGCTTTACATTTATGCTCTTTGCTTTGCATTTTGATTAGTTGGCAAATGATCATTTTTTTTTTACATTTTCTGTTTATTTAAATAGATTGCTCATAATCTTTTTAGCATCACCACATCTTTAACTTCTAAACTTAAATTTTGTTTCTGAAAGCCTCTTGGACTAAAAATAGTTTAACTCTCTGTGCTTTGTTTGAATGGAGTCTCTAATGCACTACTACTACTGTGGTCTCTTATGTGTCTGCATTATTTGTGGCTTCACCTTCAATGGCTAGCTGTTTCACTGCATCTTAAACTCTATAATTCCATTCCTAACCTTTTTTGTCTTTCTATCTTTCTCCTTTAAGTAACTCTATTAAAATGTATTTTTTCGACCAAGATTTTGGTCATCTGTTCTAACTTCTCCTGGTTTCCTAGTTTTAAAAGTATTTAACATTCCTGTGAAGCATATTATTCAAGTCACTAAATTAATGCATGATATTAGTATTTTTCATCGGCCAAATAGTTACACAGTTCATTTATTTAAGGAGCCTACTTTATTTATTTTACAACTGAAGATAAGTCCAATCTTGAATACTTTGATTATATGGGAATTTTATTCAACAGTTTATTAAATACTGAATAAATCTATCTCACACATTTGTCATTGATATTAAACAAGGTTTAAATGTGGGGAATTTATTTTTACAGGGTTGCACGAAAGGACTACATTACTGCTAAATATATAGAACGGAAATTTTCAAGGAAAAAGTGTACTGACAATGCAGCCAAACTTAGCTGTCTATGTGATGCAATCAAGTCAAGAGACATCTTCGCATTAATTCAGGTGTATGCTGATGGTGTAGATCTCACTGACCCAATTCCTTTGGCAAATGGACATGTAAGATTAATATTTTAAAGTATCATTATTTTCAACTTTATTTAAAATATCATTATTTTTAACTTTATTTAAAAAGTGGAAAGCATGCTTGCTTGAATGAGAAATTTGAAATAGTTCAGTTCAGAGGAAATATATGGAACCATGCATAGATAAATACTAAGCTAACAGATTTCCTACTCGGTATGGAGAAGTGCTATTTTAAGCACCGCACTTCAGAGTCAATTATAAGCTAATTTCTGATACCACAGGACTTGTCCCTAAATTGGTTGATGCTTGCAAATCCATATCTGATTTTAAGATAATCCTAAATGACAGGAGTACATGTGGGAAGTTCAAATTGCTAAATCCCACAATTTTAAAAAATTTCTTCCTACACATTTAAATACTTTTGAAGTTGATTTTCTTTTCTGTGTATATTTCTAGGAGCAAGGAGAAACTGCGCTACATCTTGCAGTAAGATTGGTGGACAGAACATCACTTCATGTAGTTGACTTTTTAGTACAAAACAGGTCAGCACTTCATAATGAATTTGTTTTTTTAAAAAAACTTCTCTTTTACAAGAAAGTAGTTATGATGAGGCTATTTTAATAGTATACTCATAGGGCTATGGTCTGCAGAAAATTCCTGCTGTAACTTATTGGTTACTGTAATCCTGACTCGTGGGTGTACAGGCAGTTGGCAGTCACAATCTTATTCAACGATTTGTATCTTCAACTAGTATATCTTATCTGAGAATTTCTAAGAAATTGATGACAACGTTCTAACTAGATCAGGACAGTTGTTGTGAACTGAGAAAAATATTAATGTAACGTTTGTCTCAAGTTCTGAAATTATTTTAACCTAATCCTTAAAAATTATTTTTGAAAATATTGCAAACGTTCTTTTAATTATGTGTTTTACATTGATTGCAATTTCCTTTTAGCAATGTAAACCAAGTGTTGCGTGCAGTTCAAATGCTTGAATTTCATCTTTTGAAATGTAATCCTGTATATGTATGTTTGGTCCAACAGTGGGAATCTTGACAAACAGACAACCAAAGGCAGTACAGCATTGCATTACTGTTGTCTAAATGATAATGTGGAATGTCTTAAGTTGCTTTTGAGGGGCAAAGCTTCCATTGAAATAGGTATGTTAATTTAAAATCATATTTGCTTTATTGTTGAAAAATCTCATCTATGATGACTAGGATTTGCTTTGAAGTCCATATGTAAAATCCAAAGGTATTGCAAATACCCAGAAGATTATTTCAAGGTTTGGAAGGAGCAAGGTAATTGGTTTAGATATACACTCTACTCAGAATTAGAAAAGAAAATTAGGCCAGTGAAAATCAAGAGAGGAGAACAAAATCTCTCAAATACTACTTAATATTAAATATGACAAATTGGACTCAATCTAACCATATGCAGTCTTACATGTAGCTCAATGACTACTTGCAACAAACAGCTTCCACATGATAATTGTAATTTGTATTAAATTTTCATTTGTGAATTTGTATTAATAATACGATTTGATTTAATTGTTTGAATAAATATTACAAATTCAATAGACTTCAAATGAATAACTAATATTATGAAGAAAGGGTTGGTACCATTTAAGCTTTTTAACTGGAATAGAGGAATTTAATGGTGTCGTTTAAAAATTATGGAAGATTGTGAAATGCAAGGATACTCCCATTAATTGATAACAAATTATATAGTTGAGGATTTATCACTAGGCGAATGAAGAGGGGGGGATCTTTTTTTTTCCTCAGCCAGTTATTAGTGCACAGAATTCATCATCATAAGGAAGGAAAGATTTTGAAATGTGAAGGAAGGGCAGAGAACTGTATCTGATAGAGACAGCTTCATTTGAACTGACACAATGGCCAGACAATCTTGCTTTTTACAGTGATTGCTATAATGTAGTCAAAAACATGCATGAAATGCCTCACCATTCTGAAACCAATTTTAAAACAGAAGTCTAACATTTACTTTTTTGTAGTTGCATTCTTCCCCAAAACACTCCTCAATAATACGTGTCTATCTCATTTCTTCTTTTATGTTCTATTTGATTTGCTTACAAGAGTACTACACTAAGAGATTGTCCAAATGTAGGAGCTAAAAATGTAAAGTGGGCACTTTTCTCAATTCCACATTGGTTTTTGAACTAAAGAGGCCAAGTTAATGTAAAATCCAAATGCTACTCTTCTGTGGTTTCTGAAACGATATTTTGTTAAAAGCTCATCCTAACCAATACACAAAATATAACCATGCTGAGGATGCTGGAGAAACTCAATAGGTCTGACAGTATCTGTGGAGAGAGAAAGTGTTAACGTATTCAGTCTAGTATGACACTTTTTTAAGAAGAATATCGGAATATAAGATATATTCGGGTTGGACCCACAGTGAAATGCTACAAAAACATATAGAAACCTTGACCTGATCTAAGTACAGTGTTTCAATGTAATTATGGATTAGAGAATACAGAATATGAAAGATAATAAAAACGTTCTCTTTAGTAAATGAAATTGATTACCTTAGTCTGAATTTCAGTTGATTATGTTTTGCTTCCAACTTTACGATCTTGGGTTTCCAAATGTAAAAGTAATCTAGAGGGTTGGTTAGCTCAGTTGGCGGGATGCCTGGTTTGTGATCGAGTAATGCCAACAATATGGGCTCAACACCCACACTGGCCGAGGTTCCCATGAAGAACTCTTGTTTTCAACCTCTCCCCTGACCTGAGGTGTGGTGTTCCTCAGCTTAAACCATCAGCTGTCTGTCTCTGAGAGAGCAGCCCTCTGGTCCTTTAGGACTATAGCAACTTTACCTTTTCCTTTACTTTCCAAATCTAAAACTAAAGTTAATTTTAATTGGAACTGAGTTATGTCTGTAGTCTAAGAAAGTATTTATATTTAATCAAAAATGAATTGAACAGATTACGGTTTTATTTTCAGCCAATGAAGGTGGGGAAACTCCACTTGACATAGCCAAACGCTTAAAGCACACTCAATGTGAAGAGGTGGTACGTACCTACAAACAATGATTTAAAAAGAAACTGAATAATAAGAGCTACACTTGTATTTATGTGTTCTTAAGTGGTGATTCTCTTCTGTAGCTTATACAGTCATTATCAGGCAAATTTAATGCTCATGTCCACGTGGAATATGAATGGAGATTGCATCATGAAGATTTAGATGAAAGTGATGATGATATCGAAGACAAGGTAGGAAGATAGCATACAATCGACAATTCTACTAATAAAATTTCTTTGCAATTTTGGACATTTTCAGTCTCATTTGTCACCCTTGAAAATAATTAATCATTAATAATTAATAGTCCATTCAATTAATAGATCTGTTCACTATATTTCACTCTCATATCTATTGATTTTAACAAGTGAGCTGGTACTTGTCAGGGTCTGGAGCTTGAGTGTAGTGATCCAGTAAACCAGGACTGCGGTAACTGCTTGAAATGTTTAGATATGTGCTTTGAGTTGACCTTTAATTGTCTTTACTTGTATTTCATTAATATTTCATCCTTTGACACTTGCTTCAAGACCATCCTTTACATTATTGTACTTTCATTTTGGCATAATTTAGTTTATTTAATTTGCTATTGCATTACCTTGCAATTTGTTTAATTTGTGCTAATGTATGGTCAGTATGATTTTTGCATGACTAGATTTTCTTGCCTAGAAAGTAGCAAATGTTATTCAAGAAGGGAGGGAGGCAGAAAATAGAAAATTAAAAGTTATTTAGCTTGACATCTGTAATGGGGAATGTGTTAGAAGCAATCATTAAACTACTTATAGTTGCACACTTCGAACAATTCAAGATAAGCTAGAAGACTCAGCATATTTTTGTCAGATAGAAGCCATGTTTAACCAATTTACTAGAGTTATTTGAAGGAGTAACATGTGCTTTCGATAAAGGGGAACTTGTAGATGTACTGTACTTGGATTTTCCAGAAGGCATCTGGTAAGCTGCCACATCATAGATTATTGCAACATTGAACTTTTTAAAAATTCATTCACAGGATATAGATATTGCTGGATGGGAAAGCATTTATTGCCATCATAGCCCTTGAGTAGATTATGGTGAGTTGCTTTCTTCAACCACTGAGGTCTACTTGATGTAGGTAGACCCACAGTGCTATTAGGGAGGGATTTCTGGGATTTTGGCCCAGCATAATGGTGAATTATTTCCAAATCTGAATGGTGAGAGGCTTGGAGGGAACTTGAAGATCGTGATGTTAACATGTATCTGCTGCCCTTATCCTTCCAAATGGGAGTGGTTATGGGTTTAAAGGTACAAAGGATCTTTGGTGACTTCCTGCAGTGCATTTTGTAGATAGTACTTGTTACAGAGCATTGTGATGGAGGGAATGGATGCTTGTGGACGTGGTATAAATAAAGCAGGCTGTTTTGTCCTGAATAGTATCAATCATCTTGAGTATTGTTGGACCTGCACTCATCTGGGCATGTGGGAAGAATTTCATCACACTCCAGGCTTCTGCCTTCTAGGTGGGGGATAGGCTTTGGGGAGACAGGAGGTTAGTTACTTGCTGCAAGATCTCTAGTCTGTAACTTCCTCTTGTAGCACAGTACTTTTCTGACTAGTCCAGTTCAGTATGTGGTCAGTGGTAACCCTGTGGATGTTGATAGTGAGGTATTCAGTGATGGTGATGCCTTTAACTGTCAAGGGGAATGGTTAGATTCTTTCTTGTTGGAGATGGTCATTGTCTGGCACTTGTGGCATGAATATTGTTTGTCATTTGCAGTCTGAACCTGGACATTGTCCAGGTCTTGCTGCATTAGAACCACTGAGCAGAGGTATGGTAAGTAATTTCATATATTAAACCAAGATAGGTAGCAAATTATGTTGTGAAGAAGATATAAGGAGGTTGCAGCCAGATAGGTTGTAAGTGAGCAAACGTCTGGCAGATGGAGTTTAATATGGGAAAATGTGAAGTTGTTCACTTTGCAGGAAGAAGGAAAAGACAGAGTATTTAACCAAAGAAGGATTGCAGAGTTCTGAGGTGAAGAGTGAGTTAGGAGTTCCAATGTAGAGTCATGAGATGTTTGTGTCCATGTGTAGCAGATAACCAAGAAAGTTAATAGGATGCTATTTTTTACAAAAGGAATTGAGCAGAAAAGTAAGAATGTTATGCTTCAGTTATACAGAATTGTTATACAGCACTGCGGAGCTGAGACTAGATCAGCAACCCACAAGCCAGAGGTGGGAGCATTGCCAAGCTCATACTAGACCAGCCCACTGTGAGCTGAGGAGGGGGTGCTGCCATACTCATGTTCGATCAGCACTCCATGGGTCAATGGGGTCTGCTGATCTCTGCAATGGCCACTGATTAGTGAGCTGGAAGGGGCAGCTTCATTGCATCTGGGTGGGTCCTGAGACAATAATACCCTCTCTGAAATTGTGAGGTGGGTGCTCTGGAGCCTGGTGGTCTCCATGATAAAGATCTCTGACAGCAGTGTGGTAGGTGGACAAGTCCACAATTTGGAAGGCTGGGAATGATCTCAAGCCTTAGAGAGGGAAAGGTTGCTCCAAAATGACACCAGTCGAATCAGAGAAGGTGCAGAACTGTTGTAAAGAGTGTCAGTATGTATTCCGTGACTCTGAGCAAAGTTTCAGTTTTCAATGGGTGGGATGCTCTAGTCCTCCCTCTGACTTTTTTTTAAACTTCCTCCAAACCTATCCACATTACAAATCTAATTTATAACGATTAGGTCTTGCCTCTAGGTACATCTTTACCACCTAAGGTGTTATATTAATGTTAGATTTTTTCCATTTCATTTCCATTTTCCAACACTGTTTACTCTTTATTTTTGGTCTCTCCTCTTTAGCCTTTCTTTTCATTCATGTCCTATTATTATCTTTGTTGCATTATTGTATTTTATCCATTTCTCTTGAAAGAAATTATTAACTATATAACATGGTACCCTCTCACCCAGTTAAGGACATCTTTACTTTAGATGTCTAGATATCATCCAGGATTGTAGTGATGAAATAATTCCTTTATTGGCCTGCTGAGTACTCTTGCAGTTATGATCACTCAGGGCTAATCATTTAAAATGTATAACCCACCCAAACCAAAACTCTCACAAGTATTTTAAGTACTCAGTTTTAAACTGATATCTTTCTACTTTGGAGACTGACATTCATGATTTATCCTTAGTGATTTGTCTTAAGCAAAATGCCAGATATTCCAGGGCAATGCGTCAGTGTAAAAAGAGTGTAATGCACATTAACGTTGATGAGTGCAGGTGAATTATGTGTCCAATTAAAGTTCTTAACAACTTTTTATAAATATATCCTTTTCAGCAATCCAGTCCCAATAGACCTATCAGCTTCTATCAATTATCATATCAGTCAGGAGCAAACCAACTTCAGCCTCCAGCTCCTCTTGCAGTCCTGTCAAGAGATTCCGCCAACTCCATCAAAGATAAACAGCGACCATTCATTCCAAGTATGTTGCATAATGAAACATATGGAACTGTACTGAGCTCCAGTCCCCCTCCTTCTGTAACTGATGCTCCTCCACTTCCACCTCGGAACACAAGTAAAGGTGAGCCACCTTTTCAATGTATTTGATGCTTAGTGACTACTTTAGGTGTAGACATCTGCATTCTTATGGTTTGCTTTTCAGTAATTTTAAACATATATTTTTCTTTTATTGATCAAGAGCTCGCCAAACTCATATGACTGATTTTCAATATGAAGGCACAAGGTGGGATAGAACTGGTGAAATGACACTACTTTTGGCAGTTGGTTCCATTCCATTGATTTTCAGGTTTCATTGAAAATATTAGACTGCATATGTTCAGTCCCTTGGGAGATGCAAGTTGCCAAATGCAATGTGTTGATTGCTCAATTGATCTGTGTTAAATATTTTTCTTAATTTAGTGCCTGGTGCATGGGTTTCATGTTCTTCTTGAAACTTGCTAGTGAAAACAAAGCCACAATACATTTCAGAGGCTTGATCATTCAAGTGGATAATGGAGGATCCATAGCACTGCATACTCAGCATTCAGAGCCATTTACCTGCTGTCGGGAAAGGTTTTCATAGAACATTTGCTGAGAATCAACTCACTACATGTTGGAGATATCTTCCACGCTGGAAGTTTAATCTATCACACCAGGATGGGTGCTGTTTATGCTGCCTGGATCTCTGATAAAAACGAATGACATTTGGAAGTTTGCTGGTCACAGCCCTGCAGCTGGACAGAAGAGGGTGGAGCCATAGAGAACTGCATCTTCCAGAAGGTAATATCCAATGCCCACGGATTCCAGTCAGAGGATCAGCTTTCTCAGCATGTCGGTACAGCAATCTCTAGAAGTTCAGGGTCTTGCTTTTGTGGTGGCAAACTATTTCTGACCAGCTGGAAGAAAACCTGCTGACCTGATTGCCAGGTTTTGCCAGTGTGTGGCAAAGTGATCACTGTTCTCAACATTTGTTTTGTCTCTGAAGTATTTAAGGGCTCTGCTGAAGACATGTACAGAATCTCCAGTTCAGCAGATCAAAGATGCTTAGCAGAAGTAAGTAATGGCTTGTTTTTTGGGCCAACCATTCTGTTATCTTTGCCTTTGATTTTGCATGAGAAGGCGCTTGGGTTTGCATCCCACAGATACAGTATCTCATCAGTAGCACAGAAAAAAGCCGTCATAAATCACTCATCAACCACAAGACCATCCACTGCAATGTGCAGCTACATAAAGATTTTAATTCAGTGTGCAACCCCAATGATACGCTTTCAGTGGTGGTCCAACTTCCTTGATATTTTCCTAACTGGAAGCAGACTTTCTGGGTAGCAGCTAGGAGCTTTGGCATGTCCACTTAAAACCTAGTTCCAAGGAATGAGGTCCAGGAATGAAGCCATGAATAACATATGGCCACCAAGTGTATTATTGAAGTAGCCATCAGCAGGCTGAACATGTACTTTAGGTGCTTTGACAGATCTGAATACAGTCTTCAGTACTCAATAAATAAAGCCCCCAAACAGTATATGCTTTGCTCTGAGAAATGTACACGAATGGATGAGCCCAGTAGCCCCTAACAGTGACCCTGCACCCATGCAGTCTCCTGGCATCAGGTCAAACATAGCCTAGAAAACTTGCTGCTGATTACTACCAATCATTGTCTCTCAACTGATGAAGTAACGCTCCTCTGATTTGAACACCAGTTGGAAGGAAGAATAAGGATATTAAGGATACTGGCTATGGTTGGAAAACTTCAAAATTCATCATCAAGAGTTTCCCAGTAGCACCAGTACATGTTGAGCTGGCCTGAAGAAAGTATCCACCAGACAAAATCTGTCATTGGCTCAAAGGGAATTCACACAAATGAAAAATGTACTTGACCTCATTCTCACCATTTTGCCTGTTGCAGATGTCAGTCTATGAATGTATTTCGGAGCTACCACCACACCGTTCTTGTTTAGTCTAATCACAGAAGTGTTGGGGGTTGGGGTAGCATACCATTTGGCCCATTGTGTTTGCATTGGCATTTCAAATGAGCATTATTAAGTCTGGCCTCAAACTGAGGCTGCCCTAATTTTGTAGATTAGCGCTATTACTGAGCATCATTGTGATTGAGAGCAACAACATGATTTCAATCTGTTACCTCATGACTCACTAAATGCACCAGTCTGTCGTTACTGCCAAGCCAGGGGCCAACTTTCATTCAATGAAGAATATCGGTGAACATGCCAAGTGCTGTATCAGTCATACCTAAAATGAGGTGCAAACCTGGTGAAAGTACAACACCAGACTACAGCAAACTAGAGTCAAGAATTAAACAGTCCCAGTGGTTGGTGGCAGGGGTGCAAGAGACAAGGCTCTGACATTTGCAGACATTTTTAGTCAGAAGTTTCAAGTGGGCAGTCCATGTTCACATCCTCCTAAGATCTTTTGTAGTCACAGATACCCACAATTTGAGTCTCCTTAAATACTGAGGCACTGCCATCAGATCTTGCCTAGCTTTCTTTCCCCACAGAAAAACGATCCCATAATCTCCAATCAGTCTTAATGGCTGATGTTTCTCATTCCTGGAACTATTTTGTAAAGTTATTCCGCACTCTCGCCAATATGTTCACATTCTTCCTATAGTGTGCCACACAGAACTACGCACAACACACCAACTGAGGACTAATAACTATCGTAAATCCAACATAACCTCATTGCTCAAATTTTATTCCCCCTATTAGTAAAGCTCAGGACTCTGTCAGCTTTATTAACTGCTCTCTCCACCTGTCCTGCTATCTTCAATGATTTATGTATACTGTGTTTCTGAACCTGTCATAAGCACTTTTTAAGAGAAATTTTACCTCCATTTTCATTCAGGGAGCTCTGCATTTGTTGACCGACCTTTTTCTTTTTGCAGACTATACCTTGACTGTGCCTGAATGATTTTTTTGAAGATTGCCTAATGTTCAAATACTATACATGCAGGTCCTTCTCTTGCATCCTCTTAAGAATTGTACCACCTTATTTGATATTGTCCATGTTCTTCTTACCAAAGTGCATCATGTTATTTTAATTTCTACACTCTCCCTCTGACAGTTTATAATGCTGTCAAATTTTGTATCATTTGCAAACTTTGAAATTTTGCTATCTCCACACCAAGATCTAGATGTTAATATATATCAAGAAAAGCAAGAGTCCCATTCCAACGCTTGGAGAACGCAATTACAAACCTTCACCCAGCCTGAAAAATATCTTGACTATTAATCACTGTGTCCTGTCTCTCAGCCAATATTAGATCCACATAGCCACTGTTTGTTTTATTTTGTGACCTTGAGCCTTTGTGTCTAGTCTGTTGTTTGGTAAAAAAACCTATTGCCTTTTGAAATTCACATACACTTGATCAACAGCATTACTTCATGGACTTTTCTGTTATCTCTTCGATAAATTTCAGCACATTTATAATACACTATTTCCTCCTGGTACTTCCTAATCAACCCACCCTTCTTTCAAATTGCTACTAATCCTATCCTGAATAATTATTTCTAGAAGCTTCCCCATTACTGAAATTAAACTGATGGTTTGTAATTGTTGGGTTTATCTTTGCAATACGTTTTGAATAAGGGCAGAGTATTTGCAATTCTGCAGTCTGTTCGCACTTTCCCTGTCTCTAAGGAAAGATTATGTCCAAATATATCTTGTAATCTCCACTCTCACTGATCCTAGCACCTTGCCAATTTTAAGCATGCATTCTTTATTAAGCTTGGACCCTTCTATCTGCAGAATATCTTCCTTTGTCACCAAGGCCTGGGTTGCATCTGCCTCAGTAAAGACAGAAGCAAAACATTTATTTAATAAGTCAGCTGTGTCCCATGCCTCCACATGTAAATTTATTTTTTGATTCCTAATGAGCCCTACTCCTTTTTCCATCCTTTTACTTTTTTATATAGAATCCCTACAGTGTGGAAACAGGCCCTTCAGCCCAACAAGTCCACGCTGACCTTCCGAAGAGTATCCCACCCAACCCATTCCCCATTGCTCTACATTTACCTCTGATTAATGCACCTAACCTGCACTACGGGCAATTTAGCATGGCCGATTCGCCTAATCTGCACATCTTTGGATTGTGGGAGGAAACTGGAGCACCCAGAGAAATCCCAAGCAGTCATGGGGAGAATGTGCAAACTCCACACAGACAGTCACCAAGGTTGGATTTGAACCTGGATCCCTGGCGCTGTGAGGCAGCAGTGCTAAGCATTGAGCCACCGTGCCGCCCCAAGTATTTTATATACTTCTGACTATGTTATTAAGCTCCAGCCTTTTCTCAGCCCTTTCCACTTCTGTAAGGTGCTTTATCGCCTTCCTTTGAACTTCCAGTATTTTTGCTGGTTCTCAACTGTATTTCTGACACCTGTCATAAGCACTTTTTAAAAGAAATTTTACCTCCCTTTTCATCCAGGGAGCTCTGCGTTTGTTGACCTACCTTTTTCTTTTTGCAGACTATACCTTGACTGTGCCTGAATGATTTTTTTGAAGTTTGCCTAATGTTCAAATACTATTCTTCCCATTAACCTTTTGCTCTCATCTATCTGACCTAACTATCCCCTAGTTAATTATTCTTACTCAGCATTGATTGTTGTCCTTTTCTATTGTCATCCTAAACATTAATATACAATGATCACCCACTGACACTCTATCTACTAGGCCCACTTTCATTCCAAGAATGAGATCAACAGTGAATCCTTTCTTGTTGAATTGGGCACTTACTCCTGTAGAAGTTTTTTATGAACACAAATTAGGAATTTTTACCCCTCTCCACCCTTTACACTATCACTGTTCCAGCCTACATTTGCTTGTTGAAGTTGCCTGTTATAACTACTGTTTGCATTACCTGCTATTTCTGAAGTCATACCAAATGATAACTTTTTTAAAAAAAGGTGCACGCAGCATCCCAACATACGTGACTTTAAAACCAAGGTTGGTCAAAATCATGGGCCAGGTTTCTGTACTGAAGAAAGAATTATTAATTTCAAGTAATTAGACTGTGCTATAAAAACAATTGGTATGCAACATAATTAACTAAAACGCCAATCCCCTTATGAACTCCCCTTTACATAGACAAATAAGTAGGGAAAATTGATACAAAAACAGAAATGACTGGCAGCATCTGTGGAGTGAAAGCGGACTTAATATTTTGGGTTCAGTGACCCTTTTCAGTTTAAGTGTTAACTCTGCTTTCTCTCTAGATGCTGCTAAACCTGCTGGGTTTTTCCAGCATCTTCTGTTTTTATTTCTGGTTTCCAGCATCCGCAGTTCTTTGGTGTATTTTGATTAGGGAAAGTAGATTATTGGTGGAGGTAGAGAACTGAAAAGTCAGTTAAATGGTTTTTGCTTTCTCATTCAGACATTGAGATGATCCTTCTTCAACTGGCCAGACCTTTGGTGTTCTGGATGCTTCATTAGTTTGGTTTGTAAGAAGCACAGAGTAATATATTCCTGTCAGGGTGAAAAGGAAAGCTGGTAGGTATAGGGAATGCTGGATGACTAAAGAAATTGAGGGTCTGGTTAAGAAAAAGAAGGAAGCATATGTCAGGTATAGACAGGATAGATTGAGTGAATCCTTAGAGTATAAGGAAAGTAGGAGTATACTTAAGAGGGAAATCAGGAGGGTAAAATGGAGACATGAGATAGCGTTGGCAAATACAATTAAGGAGAATCCAAAGGATTTTTACAAATATATTAAGGACAAAAGGGTAACTAGGGAGAGAATAGGG